>NW_025544781.1:20889-27344 GCF_000003525.1 Blastomyces dermatitidis ER-3 | reverse complement strand
CTATTAAATACAGAGAGAGATCTATTTTTCCAGGCTATGAAGATAGTTTATATATAGTCTGTATTATCTCAGTAACTGATTATGAAGTTCCAAGTTAAAGAAATTAATCAAGGAAATTTTCACTGATGCTTTTTAAAACAGTTATAATCTACTATTAAATGATAGTGATTAGGATTCTACTCTATTTCTACTCTCTTTTAGTATAAATATATAATAAAAACAATAAAAAAAGTTTAAAAATTCTTTAAAAATCACATTGATTCAAAACAATATGAATAGAAACTCAAATTATATTTATTCTTATTCTCAGATTATATTTAAATAAAAATTTTAACTTTATACTTCTTTAAGAATCAAACTTTGATACTGAGTAAAAGTATATCATTTCTTATTCAAGCTATTACTACTTTCTATCTAAAAAATCCAAGATAAAATTAAAAGTAGTAATTTATAGAAGAAAAAGAGTAAGATATTAATTTAATCTGAGATTTGATATTATAACTGACTCTGATATTCTAGTAAGTGATATTATAGATAAAGAGAATAAGTTTAATACTATATAACTTATAAATATCTATAATAAAAAGTTATTAAAAGAAAATAATAATATCTGAATAATTAATAGAGAGTTTTTAAATATAATTCTCTTAAAAAACTCTATCATTGTAGAAGACTTTAATATATATTATCTCTAATAAAATTCAGAATACAGAAGAGCAGTAAGAGTAGATAAATTAATTAAATAAACTTTTAAATATTTAATAAATTTAATTAATAAGTCTGATTAATAAATATTCTTTAAAAAAGATATGAAACAGAAATCTATTATAAATCTAACTTTTATATTATAAAATCTAATTAAAAAAAGACTTATAAACTGATTTATTAATTCAAATAAGATCTCAGAATCAGATTATAAGATTATTCAATTTAATATTAAACTAAATAAAAAATAAATGAGTGAAATTTCTTTTCTCTTTAATCAGTATAACTTTGAAAAAGCTGATTAAAAAGTAGTTAAAAAAAGTATAAAACAGCTGAAATCTAAAAAGTAGAGTAAGCTCTATTAAAATCAGAGTTAAGATATCTTAAATAAAATACTTAAAAATAGATTAAATAAAATACTTAAAAATAGATTAAAGCTGATTATATTCATTCTTTTAATAAATATTAAAGAAAATATTTCAAAGAAAAAGTCTTCTAAGTATTTTAAATCTTGATAAAATAAGAATATCACTTCTAAAAGAAAATAATTAGTCACTGCTAAGAGAGATTAAAAGAATAACTTAATATCTGATAAAGAGTTTAAAACTATCTGAAATGAATCTTTTTTAAATATTAAAAGAGCTAAAATAGACTGCTGAAACAGATTTTTTAAAGAAATATAAGAAAAAGAAGTTTTTAAAGTCTTTAACTATACTAAAATAAGAAATATAGCAAAGCTTTTAATCTTAGAATATAAATTTTAGAATGAATTATATACAGTAAACTCTTTTAAGAAAAAGTATTAAACTTTTATAAGAATTCTCTTTTAAAACTTATTATATTTAGAAGAGAAGAATATATTATTTTATAAATTATTTTTTTTAATATTGATAAAAATAACTGAGAATAATCTGAGTTTATATATAATAAACTAGAGTTAATTATATTCTCAAGTTTAATTAAAACTGCTGCAGAGTCTGATTCAATCAATCACTTAATTATTTAAAATATATATTTCTACTTAAAAAATGAATATTTTAAACTTTTTTTCAATCTCTTAAAAAATAATTATTATTCTGAATACTAAAGAGAAGCTACTGAAGTAATTCTTATATAATCTAATAAAGTAGCTTTAATTTCTAAGTTATATAAAGTAATATCTCTATTAAACTGTTTAAGAAAAATTCTAAAAAAGATAATAACTACTAGATTATCTTTTATAAACTCTATTAGTAATTCTCTTCTATTTAATAAATAAATAAAAGATAGAAAATAATATTCTATAATTAATACTATTTTTTCAGTTATTTATAATATTTAAATAGTAAAGTATAAAGATCTGATCTCAACTGTAGTTTTTATTAATATAAAAGATATATTTAATTATATTTTAAAGTCTAAAATTATTCAAACTTTAAAGATATTAAAACTATCATTTCTCTAATAAAATAGATTAACTATTTTATATCTAAAAGAATTATATAACTATTCTTTAATAAAATGAAATAAGATAAGATTAAGATAAAAATAGAAGTACTGTAAGAATCTCTAATCTTATCTATTTTATTTATAATATACACTGTATATCTATTCAAGAATAGAGAGATAAAAATAATGAGATCTTTAAATTATATAGATAATATTAATCTAATCTACAGTTCAAAGATAATTAAAGAGAATTTAGAAATAATTAAGAAAGTAGTAAAGAAAATCTTTATTAAAGTAGATATTAATCTAATTTAATATAATATAAATAAAACTGAGTTAATTCACTTTTTTTCAAGATTTAATGAGAAATATCTAAGTCTATGTAAGAGGCCTACGCCGAATAGATCAGTATAATATTTATAGATCTTATATAACAAAGTGATATATATTAAAGAAGGAAAAGAAAGAGAAAGTGTGAGAATCAGCAATCAGAGTGAATATTTACATATGTACACAGTGATGTATGCAGTGAAGCTTCAGAGCAGAAGAATAGAAATTCTGTGAGTTTTTCAGCCAAGAATTGATGATTGAGAATGACTGAGAATCAAAGCTTTCAGCAGAATCTATGAAGTGTAATGAAATAGTCTATATAATAATCAGACACAGTCTGTTACATTAGTCTCTCTCTTCTCTAATTATGTATAGTTCTTATCAGTCAAGAGCTGTGATCTCAGATAATATAGAACTCAGAGTTTAGATCAGATAATTATAACTGACTTATTTTATAAGATATTATCAGCTACAGTCATGAGATCTCTTATTAAGAATATCTTCAATCTCTCATTCAAGTTCATTATCTTCTTCTATAATTCCTGGTGGCTGTCAGTCAGAAATCAGTTAAGAAGAGAATGAATCAGTGATAGTATGACAGAGCAAGCTTGTATAAAAGATATTATGAATCTCTGATAATGTGTCAAGACAGTAGTTATAACTATCTAGAACTTCTATCATTTTATACTTGATATATAATGATAATTTAGTGTATAAGATGAATATATGATTTATATATTCTTAAGATTCAATCATATCAAGTCTTCTATCTTATATTACTTAGTGAGATCTTGATGAACATTAATTTAATTCTCTTAATCTTGTTTCACAGTTGTCATGAAGATCTCTGCTCAGTTACAGATATCTCAGAGCTTTATTACTATATTATCAGTGATCTGAATTGAACTGCAGAGATTCAGTGTGAAATGCATGATTTCTAGAAGATTCAATACTTTTATATAATAACTATATATAAGAAAGAATGAACTTACATCTGTTGAGACAATATCTCAGCTGTTAATAGCAATCTCTGTATATAGAAGAAGATCATATCAATTATCTTATAAGTAATTACAGAATGTATAAAGATAATTCTTTACAGTCTGAATTATCTGTTCTGATATATTATCAGTCTCAGAGTGATAGACAGTTAATAAACAGTTTATAATCTTGAGAACTTGACAGATTCTTATCTAGAGAGTGCTTACAAATTGACAGTCTTAATCTGATACTATGAATCTCAGTAATTCATACATCTGATAGAACAGACTTTATAGAAAGACTTCAGTGACTTGTTCAGTATTCATCTTATTACAAGATTTTAATATTATATCTTTATTTAATCAGTTTATAATAATCATAATGTTTCTATAATTCTTGCTCTTAGAGAGATCAACAGTGAAGTTAATTATCACATCTTATCAGATTCTATCAGAGATATTGAGTAGTTTCAGCAGATCTTTTCTACAGTTCTTTCATAAGATAATAAAAGAATAATAGTTACAGTTTCAGATAAAACATCTGATGCTGTTTAATATCTCAGATTAGTAGAACTCTTAAGAGAACATTTAATATAGTTATTCATGATCTGAATGACTGATTATATAAGAATTATATATCTCTTATATTATTCAGATGCATAAGAGTTCAGAGTGAGAGACTCAGTATTATTTATGAAATTACAGAGTGTTATTATTATCAATTAAGTATTCTGAAATGTTAGTTCTTATACATAGTTCTGAAGAGAATCATAGTGCTTCTTGATATACTGCTTTAATAAGTATTTAAAAAAGTTCATCAGTTTAAGCTATTGTATATCACAATTCATCTAGTATAGATTCAGAAGAAGTTGAGATATTAGTGATAGTTCTAATCAGAGAAGCATGTATAGTGTTATAAGTTGTTTTATCTTAATCAACTAATATCTTCACATTCAAGAGTTAGTGTTCTCAGTTCATTCAATACATGTCTGTTATATCAGATAATATATCTTACTCTTATTATGAGAGAGTATCTGTCATTGAGTTCTGACTACTGAGATAGTAGTGTATTATGAAATGAAAATAGCTTAATAGCTTAGATTGTTACATCTGTCATTCAGTAAGCTTATAGATAATAGTGAAGTATTTGAGATTCTTATAATCTGTGATTATCTCAAATTTGAAGACACTTCAGAGTTCAGAGTCTCATTTCTCTAGATAGTGTATAATTATGAGAAGTTTCTTATTATAGCTCTCATAGTTGTATTCAGCAGAGCTCAACTTCTTAGATATAAAAATACATGATTATAAGATATCTTTATTATTATATTATAATATAGCTCTCTCTGTAATATAGTCAGAGAAGTCAGCTTCAATAACTATTTTACAGTCAGAGTTAAATATTATTAGTAGAGATATATTACTGAATATCTTCTTTATCTGTATAAATACAGTATCAGTGTTCACTGATCATTGAAATACTGAGTTCTTCTTAGTAAGTTCTGTAAGTGATCTCATAATATCTGAGAAGTTTCTTATAAATTATTGATAGAAGTTAGTAAATTTAATGAAGTTTTATATATTCTTCACAGTATATGAAACCTCTTATTCAAGAATAACAGAGATTTTCTCAGAATTCATTTAAATCTTCTTATCAGCTTCTATAATAAAATCTAGATATTTTATACTCTTGACTTTGAAATCATACTTATTAGTATCTATTGATAGTTCTGCTTCTTATAATTATTGTAATACTCTTTATATATGTTCTTGATATTCTTTTCTGAACTCATTAGTCAAGATAAGAATGTCATTGAGATATACAAATATAAATTCATTAAGAAAATCTCAGAGTGCTTAGTTAATATATTTCTAGAATATACTGAAAGCATTAGTCAGTTCAAAGAGTATGACTATTTATTCAAAGAGATTATAATATATTTAGAATACTGTAAGTCATTTATCTTCTTTAATAATATAGATCTTATAAAATATGATGATGATATCTAGTTTTATAAATTATTGAGCTTGTTCAATACAAGCTAGAGTTTTATTAATAAGAGATAAAGAATAGCAGTTCTTCTTGAGTAATCTATTCAATTCTTAATAGTTCACACAGAATCAGAGTTCTTTATCTGATTTCTTTACAAAGAGAATAGAAGCTGCAGAGAAAGAGTTACTAATATATATAAATCTCTTATTCAATAGATTATTGAGTGTCTTCTGAAGAAGAAGAAGTTTATCTTAAGATATATTATAAAGAGAATCTTATAATAACTTGAAGTTCTTATTATTCTCCTTTTCTAACTTAATACTGTGATTCACTTCTAAGTCTGATAAGAGAGATATATTTGTAATGTTATCTTATCAGAAGATATCTAGATATTCATAATATTATTAAAAGAGTTTTATATAAGAATCTATTATTATAGTATAAGATAACTTCTCTAGAGCTTTCTTAATAACAGACTTTATAGAAAAGCTTCAGTGACTTATTCAGTATTCATCTTATCACAAGATTTTAATATTATATCTTTACTTAATCAATTCACATTGATCAAAATGTTTCTATAACTCTTACTCTTAAATAGATTGATAGCAAAGTTAATTACTATATCTTATCAGATTCTATTAGAAATATTAAGTGATTTCAGTAGATTTTTTCTACAGTTCTTTTATAAGATAACAGAAGAACAGTAATTACAGTTTCAGATAAAGTATCTGATACTGTTTAATATCTCAGATTAATAGAACTCTCAAAAGATTATTCTATATAGTTATTCACAGTCTGAATGATCAGTTATATATAAATTATATATCTCTTACATTATTCAGATATGTAAGAGTTCAGAGTAAGAGACTCAGTGTTATTCATGAAATTATAGAGTGTTATTATCATTAATTAAACATTCTGAGATGTCAGTTCTTATACATAATTCTGAAGAAAATCAGAATACTTCTTATTATACTACTTCAGTGAGTGCTTAAAGAAGTTCATCAGTTTAAGCTGCT
>NW_025544781.1:8710-20789 GCF_000003525.1 Blastomyces dermatitidis ER-3 | reverse complement strand
AGCTGCTATATATCATAACTTATCTAATATAGATTCAGAAGAAGTTGAGATATCAGTGACAGTTCTAATTAGAGAAGTATATATAGTGTCATGAGCTGTTTCATCTTGATTAACTAGTATCTTCAGATTCAAGAGTCAGTGCTCTCAGTTCATTCAGTGAGTATCTGTTATATTAGATAATATATTCTACTCTTGTTATAAGAGAGCATCTGTCATTGAGTTCTGACTGTCAGAATAGTAGTGTATTATAAAATAAAAGCAGCTTAAGAACTCAGATTATTATATCTATCATTCAGTAAGTTTATAGATAGTTATGAAGTATTTAAAATTCTTATAATCTATGACTATCTTAAATTCAGAGATACTTTGAAGTTCAGAGTCTCATTCTTCTAAACAGTATATAATTATAAAAAGTTTCTTATCATAGATCTTATAATTGTATTCAGTGAGACTCAGTTTCTTAGATATGAAGACATATAATTGTAGAATATCTTCATTATTATATTATAATATCACTTCTTCTATCACATAGCTAGAGAAATCAGCTTCAATAACTATCTTATAATCAGAGTCAAATATTATCAGTAGAGAGATATTAATAAACATCTTCTTTTATCTATATAAATGCAGCTTCAGTATTCACTGATCATTGAAATACTGAGTCTTTCTTAGTGAGATCTGTAAGTAATCTTATAATATCTGAGAAGTTTTATATAAATCACTGATAGAAGTTAGTAAATTCAATGAAGCTTTGTATATCTTTCACAGTACACAGAGCTTCTCATTCAAGAATGACAGAGACTTTCTCAGAATTTATTTAAATCTTCTTATCAGCTTCTATAATAAAACTCAGATACTTAGTACTCTTGACTTTAAAATCACACTTATTAATATCTATTAGTAGTTCTGCTTCTTATAGCTATTATAATATCTTTCATATATATTCTTGATATTCTTTTCTGAATTCATCAGTGAAGATGAGAATATCATCTAGATAAGCAGATATAAACTTATTAAGAAAATCTCAGAGTACTCAGTTGATATACTTCTGAAATATACTGAGAACATTAGTCAGTTCAAAGAGTGTGACTATTCATTCAAAGAGACTATAATATGTTCAGAATACTGTAAGCTATTTATCTTCTTCAATGATACAAATCTTCTGAAATATAGTAATCATATTTAGTTTTATAAATTATTGAGCTTATCTGATCTTGCTAGAGTTTCATTGATAAGAGATAAGAGATATTAATCTTTCTTTATTAATCTGTTCAGATCTTAGTAGTTCACACAGAATCAGAGTTCTTTATCTGATTTCTTTGTAAAGAGAATAGAGACTGTAGCAGAAGAGTTACTAATATATATGAATTCTTTATTCAACAGATTATTAAGTATCTTTCAAAGAAGAAGAAGTTCATCTCAGAATATGTTATAAAGAGAGTCTTATAATAATTTGAGATTCTTATCATTCTTTTTCTCTAACTTGATACTGTGATTCACTTCAGAACCTTATAAGAGAGATATATTTATAATATTATCTTATTGAAAGACATCTAGATATTCATGATATTATTGAGAGAGTTTTGTATGAGAATCTGTTATTATAACACAGAATAACTTTTCTAGAGTCTTTTTAATATCAGTCAGACTAATGAAATAGATTGATATATAATTCTGCTATCAGTGAACTTATCAGTGACTCTGTCAGTGATTTTGATAATAACTTCTTTTTCAGAGTATTTTATAAGCATTGACAGAGATCTGTGTAAGATTCATAGTCTTGTGAATATCATCTTCATGAATTCTATTATCATTAGAGAATATCAAGCTTCTGTTTCAAGTATTCAGTAAGATATCTTATTCAGATAGTTAGACAAGTTCTAATATAAGATTATAATTGAGATTATTAACTTCATATGTATAGACATCTTCACATTAATATTCTCTTATATCTATGTTTAGTTTTATCATATAACAGATACAAACATCTTTCAGATCATTAAATTCTATAAGAAGTCAGAGTTTTGATAAAGAGATACACTGAAGATTATGATATCTTACAACTGAAGATTTTATCATTGCATAGTGACATAGATCACTGTCTATCATGACTTTCATATTATACATATTATCAATCACAGTAGATATAAAAATTACATTTATTGTTATCTTCTCTTTAAATTATTGTCATTTAATCTCTTCATGCTTCTGTTTATAAATTTGAACAGAAGCTAATCTTTTCTCTGTTTCACTGAGATATTCTCATAGTTATCTTTCAAATCTTTCTCTAATGTAACATGATTGATGCGGACAGGCACTGATCTTTCTCTTGAGTGTGAAGATACATAGATTGATCAGCAGTTGAAAGCAATGTGTTCTGATTAGTTACAGTTGATACACACTTCATATTGATGTCAATCAGTGACTTCTTCAGAAGTGATCTCAGGAACTCAGAAGTCTGTTCAAGCAGCAGAAACTCTTGCTTATGTGTAGATATTCAAGTCTATTCAATTCATAGCATCTGCATCATTATTATTCTTCAGCACAGATATATGAGTGACTGAGTTATTTCTCAGCACAGGTGTGTGAGTGTAATATCTTCTACCACTGTTCTGTATACTCTTGAGCTTAGTAAGACAGTTGTTCAATGTTCAGAGCTGTGTGCAGAAGCCTTCATAAGTCTGGTCTTTATCTATACTTATAAAAGTCTGTAAGAGTTCAAAAGTCAATGTCTTCTTAAGCATGCTAATCTTCATTCAATTCTCTCAAGATTGATCACCTGCTTCTAGAATCTTGATATTGAAATCAGAAATGAATGTTGTAAGAGAAGTATTTCTCTGTCAGACACTCTGTAATCAATCTAATACTTTCTATTATATGACAGTGTCTCAGAACAGAATATCAAGATATTTAATAATATTATCAGATATTCACAATGCTGATTCATATGCTTTTATTCATGAATAAAACTTCTGTTTCATATGATTCTTCAATTATTCATTGATATATCAATCTTGATTAATTAATGAACTGATGAAATCTTCATCTACACTCAGTTTCATAAGCATTTTCATTCTTCATGATAAGTAGAGAGTGAGATTGAAAGTATTGAAATATATAGAAGTATCTAAGCATTCTTTCAATGCTTTTATATTCAATTCTGTAGATGTTGAAATTACATGAGTTAATCATTGAATCTCTTTATATTGAAGTTGTTGAGTTGTATGCATATCTGCTATCTGTTGCTGTTATAATTTCAACATTGCTCAGAGTCACTGTGACATCATATCTATGCTTGCATTTAAGAGTTTTATATTATCATTAGACATGATTACATCAATCATTGAATATATGATATCTGTGAAATCTGAAGAAGTGTAATTGTATTCTCATACATCTAAGTGTCAGAACTCTTAAGTCTTTCACTGATATTCTCTTATAAGATCTTACTCTCTTTGTAAGATCTTGTTACAGAGTCAGAGTGACTGATAAGCAAGCTTCTATCTGAGAACTATCTAAGAACTCAGTATTCACTTAACTATGTTTCTCTTTCTTACATATTGTTACATATTCAGATATCTCTCAATGAGTAATCATTTCTGATGAGAAGATAATGCATGAATAATTGTTTTCTAATAAGAAGATGATGAATGTTTTTATAGTGTAAGAAGTCTACACTGAATAGATCAGTATAATATTAATAGATCTTATATAATAAAGATAAAAACATAATTGAAACAGTCTGACCAACTTTTCAATTCAAAAGAGTTTAATAAATATCTCAATTGAATTAGTCTGACCAACTTTTCATTGAGTAAGAACAATGAGTTCAAAAGTACACTCAGTTGATGTGGAAAAAGATGCTTTCTCAAATGCTATTTCTGAGATTGAAATTCTGAAGAGAAGAAAGAAAGAAGAAATAGAGAAATAACAAGTTCTTGAAATACAGGAACTTGAAAAAGTAAGTAAAATTCTTAAAAAGCAGTGTCTGAGTGAGATGAATGAAGAAGTTCTATTAATTCTTCATACTCAGGCTAGACAACTACAGAAAGTGATCAAGTTCAAACTTGGAATTTCAAACACAGTTCAAAAAACTTTGAAAATTCCTAATATAATCACTGACTCTTCAGTTTGCTCTGCTTTCTTTTCTACTTCTTCTTCTTCTTCTTCTTTAAATCAGAAGAAAACATATACTCAAGCAGCTGAATCTGCTGTCTCTAAATCTGCTATCTCAAAATCTACTCAAAATTCTGAGAAAACTGAGAAGAATACTGCTCATACTTCTAGTGATAGAAGAGTGAAGAAAAAAATATAAAAAGAGAAAAATCTTCAAATCTTCAGAGATAGAAGACTTATTCTCAAAGTCTCAAATCAGAACATATTACAGAGAAATAAGCTAAACTCAAACCTTATTTTCAGAATTAGAAATAAAATCAATCAGCAGTTCTTTTCTCAGTTAATAACTGATATTAAAGTTCAAAAATCAGTTATAGCTTCAATTGAGTTATTCTTCTTTAAAAACTTCATTATTCTGACTATAATGCCTGAATTCAGTGCTGAATTTCTTATTCAGAATGAGAATCTCTGAAAATCAGTAGTAGAATCTTTGTTAAACATAATAATTCTATTTAAGAGAGATGAAAAGTGAGATAAATTCATTCTTTATAATATTTCAGTTGAAATTTTTAACTGTGAAGAAGAAATACTACTTCTCAAAAATGAATTAGAAGAATACAACTCTATTTAACTGAGAAAGAAGTCTATATAACTAAATTCAATTGAGTTCAGACAAAGCAGAAGAAATGTCTCTGTTCTAGTATATATAAAGATAATGAAACAGTCAAAGATCTCTGAAGTAAGAATAGCAGATTTGAAAATGAGAGTTCATGAATACAAAGACTTAAGAATGAATCTCAAAGCTCAAACACAGTGTTCAAACTGTCAAAAATATGAACACTTTACAATCTTCTATTTCAGAGACTCAAAATGTGTATTCTATACTAGAGATTACAAAACTAGTAAGTATAAATATGAAATATACTCAAAAAGAGATGAAATATGTCAACATACTCTGCTTAAATACTCTAATTATAAAGAAAAATATACATCTAGTTTAAAAGAATGTATATTTACTTTAAGAACTTAAAAGAACTGAAGAAAAGATAAAGCTCAGAGTAAATCTAGAATTAAAGAGAATAGTCAAGTTAGTAAACTCACAACTATAAGCTTAAAAAGAAGAAACTCTCAACTATTTAAATCTTCAAACTTCAATTCTTCAGCTAAATGTAAATAGAATTTGAATTCTCAAACTTCTATTAAGATTAGAGAATTGAGAAATGACTCTAGTGATAAACTAGATATAATGTAAGCAGTTGAGATTTCTACTTTTCAGAATAGTTATAATCTACTATCTGATAATAGTGATTAGATTCTACTCTACTCTCTTTTAGTATGAATATATAATAAAAATAACAAAAAAAGTTTAAAAACTTTTCAAAAATTATATTTATTTAAAATAATGTGAATAGAAACTCAAATTGTATTTATTCTTATCTTCAAATTATATTTGAATAAAAAGTTGATTTTATACTACTTCAGAAGTCAAATTTTAATGCTGAGTAAAAATATATTATTTCTCATTCAAGCTACTACTGTTTTTTATCTCAAAAGTCTGAGATAAAGTCAAGAGTAGTGATCTATGAAAGAAAGAGATCAAGATATCAATTTAATCTAAGATTTAATATCATGTCTGACTCTGATATTCTGATGAGTGATATTATAGATAAAGAAAATGAGTTTAATACTATACAGCTTATAAATATCTATAATAAAAAGTTATTGAAGAAATATAACAATATCTGAATAATTGATAGAGAATTTCTGAATATAACTTTATCAAGAAACTTTATAATTATAGAAGACTTCAATGCATATTATCTCTGATGAAATTCAGAATATAAGAGAGTAGTGAGAGCTGATAATCAGATTAAATGAATCTTTGAGTATTTAATAGATTTAATTAATAAGTCTGATTAATAAACATTCTTTAGAAAAGATATGAAACAGAAGTCTATTATAGATCTAATCTTCATATTATAAAATCTAATAAAAAGAAGACTTATAAACTAATTTATTCATTTAAATAAGACATCAGAATCAGATCATGAGATTATTCAATTTGATATTAAACTAAGTGAAAAATAAATGAGTGAAAATCCTCTTCTCTCTAATCAGTATAACTTTGAAAAAGCTGATTAAAAAGTAGTTAAAGAAAGTATAAAACTGTTAAAATCTGAGAGATAGAATAAGCTATATTGAAATTCTAATCAAGATATCTCAAATAAAATACTTAAGAATAGAGTGAAGTTTATTACATCTATTATTCTAATAAATATTAGAGATAATATTTCAAAGAGAAAATCTTCTGAGTATTCAAAATCTTAATAAAATGAGAATATCTCATCTAAAAGAAAAGAATTAACTACTGTTAGAAGAGATTGAAAGAATAATATAATATCTAATGAAGAGTTCAAAACTGTCAGAAATGAATATTTTTTAGATATTAAAAGAGCTAAAACAGACTGCTGGAATAAATTTCTTGAAGAAGTATAAGAAAAGAAAGTTTTTAAAGCTTTTAACTATACTAAAACAAGAAGTGTAGTAAAACTTTCAGTCTTAGAATATGAGTTTCAGAATGAATCATATACAGCAAACTCTTTTAAGAAAAAATATCAAGCTTTTATGAGAATTCTCTTTCAGAACTCATCAGATTCAGATTCAGATTCAGAGAAAGAGAAAGAGAATATATCACTTCTCAACTACATTGATAAAAATGACTGAGAATGACCTGATCTTACACAAGATGAATTAGAGTCAGCTATCTTCTCAAGTTCTGTTAAAACTACTACAGATTCTGATTCAATTAATCACTTAATTATTCAGAATACATATTTCTACTTAAAGAATGAATATTTTAAGCTCTTTTTCAATCTCTTAAAAAATGAATATTATTCTGAATGCTGAAGAGAAGTCACTGAAATAATTCTTATAAAATCTAATAGAAAAACTTCAATTCCTAAGTTATATAGAGTAATATCTCTATTGAACTGTCTAGAAAAAGATTTTAGAAAAGATAATAGCTACTTAACTATCTTTTATAAGCTCTATAGATGATTCTCTTTATTCAGTGAATAAATGAGAGATAGAAAACAGTATTCTGTAATTAATACTATTCTCTCAGTTATTTATAATATTTAAATAGTAAAGTATGAGAATCTGATCTCAACTGCAGTTTTTATTGATATAAAAGAAGTATTTAATCATATTTCAAAGTCAAAGTTAATTCAGATATTAAAGATATTAAAACTGTCACTTTCTCTAATAAAATGAATTAACTGTTTTATATCTAAAAGAAGTATATAACTCTTCTTTGATGAAATGAAATAAGACAAGACTGAGATAAAAATAGAAGTATTACAGAGATCTTCAATCTCACTTATTTTATTTACAATATACACTGCATATCTATTTAAAAATAGAAATATAAGAATAGTGTGATCTCTGAGTTATATGAATGATATTAATCTAGTCTACAGTTTAAAAACTATTAAAGAGAATTTAAAAGTAATTAAAGAAGCTGTAAAGAAAATCTTTATTAAAATATATAATAATTAAATTTAATTTAATATAAATAAAACTAAGTTAATTCATTTCTTTTCTAGATTCAATAAGAAAGAACTATCTCTAACTCTTTTAAATAGAGAGATTAAATTCAGTGTAAATATTAAATAATTAGAAGTATAGTTAAACTCTAAGTTAAATTTTAAATATTATATTTAACAAAGAACTGTCAAGACAGAAAGACTATTAAATAACATAATCAGACTATTAAATACAGAGAGAGATCTATTCTTCCAGACTATGAGACAGTTATATATAGCCTGTAATACATCAGTAGCTGATTATGAAGTTCAAGTTTGATAAAATAATCAAGAGAATTTCACTGAACTCTTTCAAAATCTGTAAAACAGAGTCTTGAGAAGAATTCTGAAAGTATTTAAATCATCTTCTATTAAAGTAATGAAAATTGAAGCTTCAATTTCTTCTTCTATTATTAGATTTGAAAAGATCTGTATGAACTATACTCTGAGAGTTATAAAGATAAGCTTAAATTATATAATCAGAGAAAGAGTCTCTTCTTCATTTTTATTAATTCACTCTGAAAATGAACTGAATTGAAATAGATTTCTTGATTGAAATGAAAATAATTCTTCAAAGAAAATATCTTTTTAACTGTATAGACTATACTCTCTGATTAAAAATCAATTTTCTTCTTTAAATATTGAAAAAGTTGATCATGAGAAGTTATCTTTCTAAAGAGAAAAGCTTGAATCTCTTATAGATTTATAAATAAATGAACTATCAAAAGAGAAAGAATATAAACAGTATTCAAAGAGAATTTCTATAATTAATATAAAAGACTCTATTCTGATTTATTCAGATGACTTAAAAAATGAGAACTTGAATAGATTAAATACAGATATTGCTTATACTGAAGATAATATTAATTTTATCTCAGATTTCTGAAATATAGACTCTGAATATGAAGTCTTTGATACTGAACTATTTATAATCATGAAAGCTTTCAAACTCATTGAAATAAAATCTTATAGAAGAGAAAATTGTTTAAAAGAGATATAAATATTCTCTAATAGTTAAACTGCTTTAAAAAGACTTAGAAATAGTTAGATTCATAATGATTAAATAAATCTTGAACTGATCTTAAACTCTGTTTTGAAAATTCAAAAGAGAAGAATATTAAAACTGATAATTCATCTACACTGAGTTTCTGCTTATATAAATATTTATGATAATGAATTGACTGATTCAGCTGTAAAAAAGAATACAGAATTAAACAGATCTATTCAAAAAATTATATTCTGATCTTTTATAAAGAGAAAAATAAAAGAATCTTATTTATATAAGTGAAATAAAAGCTGACAGAAATAAAAGAAGAATATATATTATTCAAGATTTGAAATAAAGCTTAAGTGAAAATCTTATTTAATTAAATATAAAAAGAAAATATTCTCATCTATAATACAGCTGAAACTAGAATATGACTATTTCAAATCTTATATATAAAGATTTAATAATAGATTTGACTCAATAGAATGCTCATTCTGTAATATAAATGAGAATTCTGAGTATATTGTAATACACTGTGCATTATACAATAGTCTCAGAGCCAGATTGAAAGAGAAGTATAATCTAAATTAATTAAATATAAGATTCTTATTCTTAACTGAGATAGAAATTAAATACTTAATAGACTTTCTATCAGAAACTCAAGCAGCTATAAGAAAATGACTAAATTCAGAATTCTCTGAATATGAAGAGGAGAAAATCAATCAGATATAGTCTGTTAAAATAGCTATATACTATCTTTTAATAATTTGTTTTATTACAGTCTTTCTTTATTTTATCTTTTTCTTTCAATTTCTTTCTATCTATCTATTTAATGTGTCTATCTTTAAGACTGTGTTCTCTTTTTCTTTGTCATGATATTATCAAATGATTTCAAAGTATGAGATGATGTTAAAACACTGCAATTTATAAACAGTTTTTGTATTCTGAGCTGGAATTTTCTGATTTTGCATATCTGAAATTGATGAATGTATAATAGTTAACTTTACAGATATAGGAAAAACCCTGAGAACTAAAAGTTCTCAGATAGATGTCATAGTCTCTGACTGCATACATCTATAATTGAAGAATAATAATAATAATAATAATAAAGATAAAAACATTAAAGAAGAAAAGAAAGAGAAAGTACAAGAATCAGTGATTAAGATGAATATTTATACACATATGTGATGATGTACACAGTGGAGCTTCAGAGTAGAAGAATATACATGCGTTCATAGCAGCTGAGAATCAGAGTGTATATTACACATGTTAATAGTGGCTGAGAATCAGTGATCAGAAATGAAAGAATCTATGAAGTGTAATGAAATAGTCTATATAATTGATCAGGCGCAGCCCGTCATATAAAATAGTTAATTTATTTTATTAGAGAAAGTGATAGTTTTAATATCTTTAAAGTTTAAATTATCTTAGACTTTGTGTAAGAAATCCTGCTTCTCACAGATTCTTTATCTCTATTCCTATCTCTCATGTAATCAATAGGGCTAGCGGCCCTTGGCTACACATAACTATATAGACTGGAGTTCATGAATACTATTCATAACTCAGCTTAAATGCTATTATACATTTGACTTCTACATTTTATCTTTCTACTGTGAATACTTCTAGTAGTTAACAGTATATATCACATCAAGCTGCAAACATCTGAATAATTGTCTGTGAGCACTTATTCTTATATTTCAAGCTCAGTCAGTCAGCAATCATCTGTTATAACTGAAAGAACTAGAAACTTATATACTTCAATCTCTGTGAACTTTACTGCAGATACTCAGAAGCAGTCATCTGAATCATGAATAGCTCTCATAAAAGAAGTCTCAGAGAACTTATCAATTACTTACAAAATATCATTCTCTGCATCTGTGATAGAGAAACTCTCTGAACTCATAAATAAATCAATCTCAGTGAAGAACATTCTTGAGCATCTTCTGCAGAATCAAGCTATTTTTCTATAAGAAATACTTACTGTCTGCAAACACTCTTGAACTGAGTTTCTAGATATGATCTTCAGAGACACTTATAAACTGAAAAGAAACTTTCTTAAGCTGTGATTACTTAAGATCACTTATTAAATCACAATCTATAAAAGCTTTTATAAGTTTGTATTTAAAATGAACTTGCAAGCCTGACTGTATGATATGAAAGATGAAGAAGCTATTATCTATATAATAACAGATCTCTATTACACTGAAGTCAAGAACTGACTGAATTATCTAGAGAATGATTATAAAAGATTTCACTGATCTATTCTTAAGATCTATCTAGAGAATAAGTTAAGAGACTTCATAAGCTGAATAGAGAATATCTGAGCTGTAATTATCAATATTAGAAAAAGAGATAAGAAATCTGATAAAGACTACTCACAGCACTTCATAAAATTATGATATGAATTGAGATCTGTGAAAACAGAGTTCTGAAACAAGATCTGAATAATGATATTTATAAAGAAGCTGAATAAAGATATGCAGAACAAGCTCATTGAGTAAGACTCTAAGTTCTTGATTCTGAAGAAACTGATAACTCTCATTCACTACTTACAGATCACTGTAAGAGTCATAGATCTGTGAAGAATGAATCACTGATCAGCTCTGTGAGAGTTAGAATAACAGAGAACAGATTTATCAGAAAAAGATGATAAGATATAGAGAGATTCATATCTAACTGCTGAGCAGAGAGAAAGAGCTTTATAAGCTTCTGTGAATAGAGTGTATAATAGAGAGATTAAGAAAAAGAGACTCTGCTTTATCTATTCTAAATCAGAACATCTTCATACAAACTGTCTGAATAAATTAAAATAGAAATTTAAGAAGTCATGAATAGAGTCAGTAACAGTCTTCTTAAGAGTCTTGAAGCTGACATCTGAATCTGTTACTCTCTCAATGAAAATGCTTACTTATGAGAAGAGACTGTATCATGATACTGCTGCTCTGCAAGTATGAAAAGTATTGATGAACTCAGAATCTCAGATCACTGTAGTGTTTCTAAGACTCATGAAGTGAATGAGCTAAATGATGAAAACTGAAAATCTGCTCTTATAATAAGCAGAGTATGAGAACTCAGATCTGAGAGCTGAGAGACTTATAAGAGTCATCTTTGAATTGCAAGATCTCTCTGAAATCTGAAGAAGATTTACAGAAACTGTGATCATTGCAGACATCATAGATAACATGTACTTAAGACTTACATAACTTCAAAGACACAATCTGCATATAGCTGTTCATAAGTTAGGTTTATACTTCTAATCAGTGTTGACAGACTTACTTACAGAGATAGAATCAGTTAATACTGTAGAGTTAATTAAAGAAGACAAGCTCATCTATATAATAACTTTAACAAGTATCTAAGAATTTCACAGTCATGAAAACTGAGCTTTAGA
>NW_025544781.1:0-8610 GCF_000003525.1 Blastomyces dermatitidis ER-3 | reverse complement strand
AATAGATTTGATAGAAGAGTAGAAATTTCTTCTGAGAAATCAATCTATAAAGCTCTCTCACTATGAGATAGAAGTCTTACAGACCCTATGTAAAGAAGAATCTGAAGAATGACTTTATCTGAATCTTCACAGATCTCTGCAGAAGTCTCTGTAATATTTATAAAGAAGAAGAATAAAGATCTTTAGATTATATATAGACTATTATAATCTGAACTTTAAGATAATAAAGAGCTGCTATTCTCTGTCTCTGATTAAGAATGTAATCAACTGTCTCACAGAAGCTGTCATATTTATATAACTGAATATGATTAATGTATATACACAGCTACAAATACAGTCTGAGAATGAATAAAAGACTGTCTTTAGAACTGCACTGAAATTATTTGAATATTTAGTAATGTCTTTTAATCTGATTAATATCTCTGCAGTATTTCAGTCTTTTATCAATAAAATACTTCATATATATCTGAATATCTTTATAATAATATATCTGAATAATGTGATGATGTACTTCATAAAGAAGAAAGAACACACTAAGTATGTACAAAGTGTGTTGAAGATCTTAGATAAGACAGAAGGACTGTATATTAAGCTTATAAAGTACAACTTCAGTATCTGTCAGATTAATTTTCTAGAATATGTAATTATTATAGATGATATTTAGATGAAATCTTTATAAGTTAAGACTATTCTATTATAATCAGAGTTAACTAGTATTCATAAGATTCAGATCTTTCTAGACTTTGTGAATTTCTATAGATAGTTTATCTTTGTATTTATGAGAATCTTCTTGACTCTTACAGACATACTGAAGAGTGAAAATAAGAAGAAGTCATTCTATAAATAGAGAATGAAAAGATTATTAAGAAGAAAGAACTGTGAGAACTTTCTTATCTCAGAAGCTCATAGAGTCTTTATAAGATTAAAATAGATATTTATAGATACAGTGATACTGTTTCACTTTGATCTCTTACTCTTAATCAGATTGAAGATAGATATCTTCTTCTTTATAATTTCAGAAATAGTCTTATAACTACAGTCAAATGAAAACTGAGTTTCAGTGATCTTTTTCTTATGAAAGATGTAATCTGCAGAGATCAACTATGATATTTATAATCAGAAGCTTCTTATAATAGTGAAATTCTTTCATCACTGATGTTACTACTTTGAGAATCTTATGACAGTGATTACTATTAGAACTGATTATAATAGTTTACAATAGTTTACTTCAATC
This sequence comes from Blastomyces dermatitidis ER-3, assembly GCF_000003525.1. NCBI lineage: Eukaryota > Fungi > Ascomycota > Eurotiomycetes > Onygenales > Ajellomycetaceae > Blastomyces > Blastomyces dermatitidis. Next base: position 7,376 of record NW_025544781.1, on the reverse strand, counting down.
AAGAAACTCTCACAGTAATAGATTTACTGAGCTCAGAGACTGAGTAAGTTCTGATTTAAGATAGAATATATCAAGAGAACTAAGAACTCAGCAGATGAATTCTCTCACAGATCAGACTATATTAAGAAGATCAGAATGACAGATATAGAGAGACTAGAGAAGATAGAAAAGCTTTATAAGATGCTCAGACTGAGTGTTATAAAGAAATTAACTGAAGAGTCTCTCAATTTCTTATAAGAGAAGAAGAAAGAGAGAGAGAAGAAGTCTGTATAACTACTCTCTATAACACTGAGAGTCAACACTCTGAGAATCTTCATGAGAATTCTTGAAGAGAGTATCTATAATCTGAAGAGTTTGCAGACTTTGAGAAGTATTAAAGAAGATCTGATGTAAGAGAAAATAGAATATAAGTCTTTATAAGATCTTCTATTCAGATTGTCTGAACTACAACTGAACAATGAATATACTTAGTATATTTAGAAAACTGCTCACAGCAGAGATCAACTCTGCAGAAATAAAGAATTAAAGAAACTTAAATAATCTCTTACAAAGAGAGAGCTGAATTTATATATCTATAAATAAGTTTCTATGTATAGAACTTATTAAAAGATATCATGACTCTTCTCTAGTAAATCATTTTATAGACACTAGAACTCATGAGTTACTCATAAGAAAATACTTCTGACTGAAGATGTGAGAACTTGTGAAAAAGATAGTGAATTCTTATACTGTTTATCAGAGTTTGTAGATAGTATAGTTCAGATTATATGAAGAACTTACTTCTCTACTCATTTCATAGAAACCTTGAGAATAGCTAGAAATGAATGTTCTTATGAGTCTCTCTAAAAGCAAGAATATATATAATGCCTGCTTTAACAGTGTACTGATGATAGTGAATTGCTTTATTAAGATAACATACTTTATACTCATCTGTAAGAACTTGAAGTCAAAGAATTTGACTTATATTTTTATCTGTAATATGATTCAGTTGCATGAGTTGTCTATGAACATTATCTCAGATAGAGAATCAATCTTCATAGAAGAGTTCTGATTTAATCTGATGACTATACTGAAGATCTTATAAGATCTAAGCATAGCTTTTTATTAATAGATAGATAATCAGATAGAATATCTGATGAGTATATTAAAACAGTATCTATGATACTTTGTCAATTATAATCAGAATGATTGAGTATATTGATTATTACTTATAGAGTTTGTATATAACAACTCAAAGCATATCAGTATAGATAAAACTCTTTTTAAGATACTTACTGAGACTTATCTGTGAATAATCTTGATAAACTCATGAGAGTACACTATAGAGTGTGATAATACTTATGAACAGACTGAGAGAATTCAGAAGATCTGAGAGAAAGTCTGTGAATTCTTGAGAAAGACTCAAGAGTATCAGAAGAGATACTATGACTTCAAGTATATTATAAAGAGTTTTAAGAAAGATGATAGAGTCTGACTAAGTTTAGAAAACATCATTATACAGAGATCTAGTAAGAAGCTGAATCTCTTATAGATAGAGTCTTATAAGATTGTGAAGAAAGTTAGTTTACAGTTCTACAGATTAAAACTATTATCTGAGTTATAAATATATAATATTTTTCATGTCTCTTTACTCTGTAAATATAAGAAATTCTTAGAAGAGAACTCTGTGACTTATCACTCTATTTATAAAGTACTAGAGAGTGAAAGAGAATATCAGATCAAAGAGATTATTAACTTAGAGAAGTGAGATTACAAGCTCTGATTCAATATTCAGTGATAAGAATATTCTAATAAGATGAATAAGTTCACTTAAGAATTATTCAAGTAGATAAGATATCTGCAGAAGCTGAGACATGACTTTCATACTATAAATTCTGATAAGTCAGAATGACACAGTCTTTACTAAGAATCTGATTATAATAAAGATATTAACACTGTTATTTATAAGTTCTAATCTATAAGATAATGAGTTTCTACTGAGATGAACAGTCTGTGATATATATAAGAGAAGAAGAAATTATACTCTTATTAAAGTTAAAAAATAAGAAAATAATCAGAGCTACAAATACAATTTAGAGATTAATAAAGAAAAAATAAAGAAAACTCATACTCACACTCTCAATATCTATAATATTCAATCTTCTCACAACTATTAATTTCTCTCTTCAAAGAAGCAGAGAGTATCATATCTATAGTATAGATAATTATTATATTTGATATGAAGACTGTCAGAAATGCACAGACTTCAGAGAAGCTGAATATCAGAGTATATACAGTTGTAGCAGAGTCTTGAAGACTGATTATCTGTGTATATGATCAGATATCTCTCACAAAGCTGTGTTCACTCTCTCAGTTATGCTGAAGTATTCAGTCTGAAAATAATTGAGATATGAAGAGAGAGCTCATCTGCTCAGATCAACTCTTATTACAAATTCATAGTATTCACATTGTCTTGATTACCTGGATTTTGCAGGTATCTGAGAACTTATCTCTCATTGATAATAGAATTGCAGAAATGCGCCACAGCGTGAGAATCATTGATAGAAAACTGAGACATATTCACATATACCTGGTCAGAGATTGTGTGAGCAGAGAAGAGTGATTATAGATCTGCAGAGCTGTAGAAGACACTGACAATACTGAGAGCTTTATAAGAACTGTCAGCTAGAGTCTGTAAGGAATTACTTATAAGAAGACTTACAGTAAAGAAAAGAACTGCACTGCTTAAAGTCAGAAACTGATCTGAGAGAGACATGGAATTGACTGCTGATCTGAAGATTGAGTGCAGTGACAGGGCTGGAAAGAATAAAGATGCTATCATGAGTAGTAATGTCTCTGCTTTATCAGCTGATAAAAAGTGATCAGAGAAGTCACAGAGACACTCATAAGAAGCTCAGCAGTAGTCAGACATTGTTTGTGAAGATATTGAAATTAAAAAATTTTTATTCTTGAGAAGTTCTTGAATTAATATATAGATATTGTTAGAAACACTCTCTCTCTATCATCTGAATGAAAACACTTCATGAATGAATGAAGATACTCACAGTTTATGAGAATAAAAGCTGTTATAGAAAAAGGAAAAAGAAGATGAGATTTCATAGACAGATCTGAGATATTTATACTACTCTAGAGAGATTTACTTACACTGTGAGTGATTCTGTAGAATAGTCAGATCACTCTAGTAAATAAGAGTAATTATGAATTACAGATCTGAATCTTTCTATGTGACTATAAAGAGTGATTACAGACTGTAGACATCTTGATTCTATAATTCTACAGAGTTGATAAAAGAATGAAAAATTCCTCACAATTCTACAGTATCAAAGAACAATGATTTATAAGAATAAGTGAAAGATCAACTCACAAATGCTTCTTCTTAATAAGAATAATCTCACAGAGAGTGATTCATCTGTGAGATGAATCTGTGTAATAATTACATAAGAATCTTGTAAAAATGATTAAGAGTTAACTGAAACTCTTCTATATAAAGATATAAGATGAATCTGTGTGATAGTCAGAGAAGAATCTATAGACTATAAAGAATTTCACAGAATAGAAACTAAGTAACAGACTCTTTTTCTCTTTATAGTATAAGAGATTTTTCTCACTAAGATTTTTATAGATGTGAAGAGTTTTTAGTGAGTATCACTGTAGTGCTGAGCTGATTCTATGAAGTCACTCAGTGAAAGGCTTTGCAAATGAAGTCTTAGAGAGAGAGAAATATGTAAGAAATTTCACTTCTCACAGATTCTTTATCTCTATTTCTATCTCTTATGTAACTAATAGAGCTAGCAGCTCTTGACTACACACAACTATATAGACTGAAGTTCATGAATACTATTATATATTTGACTTCTACATTTTATCTTTCTACTGTGAATACTTCTAGTAGTTAACAGTACATATCATGTCAAGCTGCAAACATCTGAATAATCACCTGTGAGCACTTATTCTTACACTTTGAAACATGATTAATTATATCTTTTATATTAATAAAAACTACAGTTAAGATCAGATCTTCATACTTTACTATTTAAATATTATAAATAACTGAAAGAGTAGTATTAATTATAGAATATTATTTTCTATCTCTGATTTATTTATTAAATAGAAGAGAATTACTAATAGAGCTTATAAAAGATAATCTAGTAGCTATTATCTTTTTTAGAATTTTTTTTAAACAGTTTAATAAAGATATTACTTTATATAACTTAGAAATTAAAGCTTTTCTATTAGATTTTATAAGAATTACTTCAGTAGCTTCTTTTCAGTATTCAGAATAATAATTATTTTTTAAGAGATTAAAAAACAGTTTAAAATATTCATTCTTTAAGTTGAAATATATATTTTAAATAATTAAGTAATTGATTGAATCAGACTCTATAACAGTTTTAATTAAACTTGAGAATATAACTGACTTTAGTTTATTATATATAAGCTCAGATTATTCTTAGTTATTTTCATTAATATATTTATAAAATAATATATTCTTCTTTTCTCAATATAATAAGTTTTGAAAGAGAATTCTTATAAAAGTTTAATAGTTTTTCTTAAAAGAGTTTACTGTATATAATTTATTCTGAAATTTATATTTTAAGATTAAAAGCTTTACTACACTTCTTATTTTAGTGTAGTTAAAGACTTTAAAAACTTCTTTTTCTTATATTTCTTTAAGAAATTTATTCTAATAGTCTGTTTTAACTCTTTTAATATCTGAAAAATATTCATTTCAGATAACTTTAAACTCTTTATTAAATATTAAGTTATTCTTTTATTCTCTCTTAATAGTGATTAATTATTTTCTTTTAGAAGTAATATTCTTATTTTATCAAGATTTGAAATATTTAGAAGACTTTTTCTTTAAAATATTTTCTCTATTATTTATAAAAAGAATAGATATAATCAGCTTTACTCTATTCTTAAGTATTTTATTAAAGATATCTTAACTCTGATTTTAATAGAGCTTACTCTACTTTTTAGATTTTAGCTATTTTATACTTTCTTTAACTACTTTTCAATCAGCTTTTTCAAAGTTATATTAATTAGAGAGAAGAGAATTTTCACTTATTTATTTTTTACTTAGTTTAATATTAAATTAAATAATCTTATAACTTATTTCTAATATCTTATTTAAATTAATAAATTAGTTTATAAGTCTTTTTTTACTTAGATTTTATAATATAAAAATTAGATCTATAATAGATTTCTGTTTCATATCTTTTCTAAAGAATATATATTAATCAGACTTATTAACTAAATCTATTAAATATTTAAAAGTTTATTTAATTAGTTTATCTACTCTTACTACTCTTCTATATTCTGAATTTTATTAGAGATAATATATATTAAAGTCTTATATAATTATAGAGTTTTTAAGAGACTTATATTCAAAAATTCTCTATTAATTATTCAGATATTATTATTTTCTTTCAATAACTTTTTATTATAGATATTTATAAGTTGAATAATATCAAACTCATTCTTTTTATCTATAATATTACTCACAAGAATATCAGAGTCAGATATAATATTAAATCTCAGATTAAATTAATATCTTAATCTTTTTCTCTTATAAATTAGAACTCTTGATTTTATCTCAGATTTTTCAGATAGAAAGTAGTAATAGTTTAAATAAGAAATAATATACTTTTACTCAGTATCAAAGTTTGATTCTTAAAGAAGTATAAAATTAACTTTTTATTCAAATATAATCTGAAGATAAGAATATATATAATTCAAGTTTCTATTTATATTGTTTTAAATAAATATGATTTTTAAAGAATTTTTAAACTTTTTTTGTTATTTTTATTATATATTCATACTAAAAGAGAGTAGAAATAGAGTAGAATCTAATCACTATTATCTAATAATAAATTATAACTATTTTAAAAAGTAGAAATTTCAACTATTTACATTCTTTCTAGTTATTATTATTATTATTATTCTTCAATTATAGATGTATGCAGTCAGAGACTATGACATCTACCTGAGAATCTTTAGTTCTCAGGGTTTTTCCTATATCTATAGAGTCAACTATTATACATTTATCAATTTCAAATATGCAAAATCAGAAAATTCCAGCTCAGAATATAAAAACTGTTTACAAATTACAGTATTTCAACACCTTCTGATAGTTTGAAATCATTTGAAAATATTATGATAAAAGAAAAGAGAACATAGTCTTAAAGATAGATACATTAAATAGATAGAGAAAAGAACAGAAGAAAATAAGTACAGTAAAGAGAGACTATAATAAAACAAAATTATTAAAAGATGATATATAGCTGTTTTAACAGACTATATCTAGTCAATTTCCATCTCTTCATATTCAGATACTGCTGAATTCAGTCATTTTCTTGTAACTGCTCTAGTTTCTGATAGAAAGTCTATTAAGTATTTAGTTTCTGTCTCAGTTGAGAATAACAATCTCATATTTAATTGATTTAAATTATACTTCTTCTTTAATCTGACTCTGAGACTATTGTATAATGTACAATGTATTATAATATACTCAGGATTTTCATTCACATTGCAGAATAAGCACTCTGTTGAATCAAATCTATCATCAAATCTTTATATATAAGATTTAAAATAATCATATTCTAGTTTCAGCTGAATTATAGATGAGAATATTTTCTTTTTACATTTAATTGAACAAGATTTTCACTTTAATTTTATCTCAAATCTTGAATAATGTATACTCTTCTTTTATTTCTGTTAGCTTTCATTTCACTTATTTAAACAAGATTCTTTTATCTTTCTCTTTATGAAAGATCAGAATACTGTTTTTTGAATAGATCTGTTTAATTCTGAACTCTTTTTTACAGCTGAATCAGCTAATTCATTATTATAAATATTTATATAAGCAGAAACTCAATACAGATGAATTATCAGTTTTGATATTCTTCTCTTTTGAATTTTCAAAACAGAGTTTAAAATCAGTTCAAGATTCATTTGATTATTATGAATCTGACTATTTCTAAGTCTTTTTAAAGCAGCTTGATTATCAGAGAATATTTATATCTCTTTTAAATAATTTCCTCTTTTATAAGATTTTATTTTAATGAGTTTGAAAGATTTCACTATTATAAATAGTTCAGTATCAAAAACTTCAGATTCACAGTCTAAATTTCAGAAATCTGAGATAAAATTAATATTATCTTCAGTATAAGCAATGTCTGCATCTAATCTATTCAAATTCTCACTTTTTAAGTCATCTGAGTAGATCAGAATAGAGTCTTTTATATTAATTATAAAGATCTTCTTCAAATACTGTTCATATTCTCTCTCTTTAGATAGTTCACTTATTTATAAGTTTATAAGAGATTTCAGCTTTTCTCTTCAGAGAGATATCTTCTCATGATCAATTTCTCAAT
>NW_025544780.1:3735482-3809322 GCF_000003525.1 Blastomyces dermatitidis ER-3 | reverse complement strand
CTCATAAATACTAGTTAACTCTGATTATGATAGAATAGTCTCAACTTATAAAGATTTTATCTGAATATTATTTACAGTAATTATATATTCTAGAAAATTAATCTGATAAGTACTGAAGTTATACTTTATAAGCTTAATATACAGTTCTGTCTTATCTAAGTTCTTCAACACACTTTATACATACTTAGTATGTTCTTTCTTCTTCACAGAGTACATTATCACATTATTTAGATATATTACTACAAAGACATTCAGATATATATGAAGTATTTTATTGATAAAAGACTGAAATATCACAGAGATATTAGTCAGATTAAAAGATATCACTAGATATTTAAACAATCTCAGTACAGTTCTAAAGACAGTCTTTCATTCATTCTCAGACTGTATTTACAGTCATGTATATGCATTGATCATATTCAGTTATGTGAATATGACAGCTTCTGTGAGACAGTTGATTACATTCTCAATCAGAGATAGAAGATAGCAGCTCTTTATTATCTTAAAGTTCAGAGTACAGTAGTCTACATACAATCTGAGATCTTCATTCTTCTTCTTCATAAATATCACAGACACTTCTACAGAGACCTGTGAAGATCAGATAAAGTCATTCTTTAGATTCTTCTTTATATAAGTCTGTAAGACCTCTGTCTCATGATGAGAGAGTTTATAGATTAATTCTCAGAAGAGTTTCTACTCTTCTATCAAATCTATTATCAGATTCTTCTCACAGTGAGAAGAAAGCTCAGCTGCCTTTACTAAGCTGAATATCTCTGTAAGATCTGAGTATTTCTCTGATATCTGAAGCTCAGTTTTCATAATTATAAGATTCTTAAACACTCACAAAGTTATTATATAGATGAGCTTGTCTTCTCTAATCAACTCTGCAGTATTAACTGATTCTATCTCTGTGAGTGAGTCTGTTAACACTGATCAGAAGTATAAACCTGACTTATAGACAGCTATGTACAGATTATATCTTTGAAGTTAAGTAAGTCTCAAGTATATATTATCTGTGATATTCATAATAATCATAGTTTTTATAAATCTTCTTCAGATTTCAGAGAGATCTTGCAATTCAAAGATAACTCTTATAAGTCTCTCAGTTCTCAGATCTGAGTTCTCATACTGGGGTTATTGTAAGAGCAGATTCTCAGTTTCTATCTTTCAGCTCATTCACTCTGTATGCTTTAGAGACACTATAGTAACCTGAGATTCTGAGTTCATTAATACTTCTTATACTTGCAGAGTAGCAGCACTGTGATGTAATCTCTTCTTATAAACAAGTATTTTCATTGAGAAAGCAACAGATTCAGATGTCAGCTTTAAGACTCTTAAGAAGGCTGTTGCTGACTCTGTCTGTGACTTCTCAAATTTCTATTTTAATTTATTCAGATAGTTTGTATAGAGATATTCTGATTTAAAACAGATTAAGCAGAGTCTTTTTTTCTTAATCTCTCTGTTATACACTCTGTTCATAGAAGCTTATAAAGCTCTTTCTCTCTGCTTAGTAGTCAGATACAAATAGACTGGCCGCCGGGACTATGAATTTCACATTTGGTCTCATTTGGTCTGGGTCCCATACATTTCTTGGCGTGAATCCCGCTGGGACTGGCTATCAAAAAAACAGGTAAAGTGACTATATATCAGATCTTAAAATGAAACCATGACTTGAAAAAAATGAGAAAGTGGTCTCATTTGGTCCCATTTAGTCTCATTCTTGGCATAAAGTTACTATTTTTAGACATTTTAAGGTTTTTTTTAGACTATTTTTAATTTTTTAAAAAGTAACGCTTTTTGGTAACGCTCAAATGAGATTTAAAGTCATTTAAAGCAATAAATATAATTTAAATTGAGAAGTGGAAATCATGGTCTCATTTGGAAAATGTGACAAGAGTAGACAGTAAGTCTCACTGAGACAGTATGAGACTACTATCTAATGTTAAAACCGTGTAATGAGATCAGTCGAATTGATAATGAGACTATCAAAAAATCTGGTCCTGGTCTCAAACACGGTTACACGGTCAGTCTAGATACAAATCTCTCTGTATCTTATTATCTTTTTCTGATAAATCTGTTCTCTGTTGTTCTGACTCTTACAGAGCTGATCAGTAATCTACTCTCTGCAGATCTGTGACTCTCACAGTGATTTATAAGTAATAAATGAGAGTTATCAGTTTCTTCAGAGTTAAGAGCTTAGAGTCTTACTCAATAAGCTTGTTCTGTATATCTTTATTCAGTCTTTTTACAAATATCATCATTCAGATCTTGTTTCAGAGCTCTGTTTTCACAGATGTTAATTTATATTATAATTTTATAAAGCACTGTGAGTAGTTTTCATCAGATTTCTCACCTCTTTTTCTAATATTAATAATCACAGCTTAGGTATTCTCTGTCTAACTTACAGAGTCTCTTAACTTATTCTCTAGATAGATCTTGAGAATAGATCAGCAGAATCTCTCATAATTATTTTCTAGATAATTCAGTCAGTTCTTGACTTCAGTGTAATAGAGATCTATTATCACATAAATGACAGCTTCTTCATCTTTCATGTCACACAGCTGAGCTTATAAGTCAATTTCAAATACAAACTCATAAAAGCTTTTATAGATTGTAATTTAATAGATAATCTTAAGTGATTATAACTTAAGAAAGTTTCTTATCAGTTCATGAGTGTCTCTGAAGATTATATCTAGAGACTCAGTTCAAGAGTGTTTACAGACAGTAAGCATTTCTTGTAGAAAAATAGCTTAGTTCTGTAAGAGATGCTTAAGAATGTTCTTCACTGAGATTGATTTATTCATGAGTTCAGAGAGTTCTTCTGTCACAGATGCAGAGAATGATATTTTATAAGTGATTAATAAGTTCTCTGAGACTTCTTTTATGAGAGTTATTCATAATTCAGATAACTGCTTCTGAGTATCTGTAGTAGAGTTTACAGAGATTGAAGTATGTGAGTTTCTAGTTCTTTCAGTTATAATAAGTGATTGCTGACTGACTGAGCTTGAAATGTAAGAATAAGTACTCACAGACAATTATTCAGATATTTACAGCTTGACATGATATGTACAGTTAACTACTAGAAGTATTCACAGTAGAAAGATAAAATGTAGAGATTAAATGTATAATAGCATTCAAGCTGAGTTGTGAATAGTATTCATGAACTTCAGTCTATATAGTTGTGTGTAGTCAAGGGCTGCTAGCTCTATTGATTACGCGAGAGATAGAAATAGAGGTAAAGAATCCGCGAGAAGTGGGATTTCTTACAGTATGCAGTTATTATATAATCTATATCAGAGATTCATGCAGAAAACAGATCTTTATTACTAGAATAAATGATTACAGTAATTGTCTGTTTTCATATTATAAAGATAAGTTATTCTCATTTCTTTCTTCTCTCTTTTCTCTTCTTCAATCAATCACTAATTTCAAGCTAGTATGAAAACTATTAAAACACTCTCAAGAAACTCTCAAATTGAAGAGTATAGATTAATTAAATTTCAAATGCAGAAGAAATTAAATTATCTTCTATAGATTCAATTACTGACTCTCTCTTACATAAAATAGCAGTCATGTTCTTTCTCTCTCTCAATCAAATAAAACGTGGCCTGTGAAAAGTGAGTATTATATCAGATTATAATGATCAACACACTCTCAGCTCACAGAGCTGTATATATACAGTGTATACTAAACTGAGAGACTGTGTGAGTTGCAAATCAGTGACAGCATCTCAGAAAGAGTCATGCAGTGTGAGAAAGCTGCAACTTTCAGTTATATACACAGAGAGTGAATTGTTATAGTAAGTGTATATATATTAAAGTAATACTTTTTAATAATACTCAGTTTCTGATATAATGAAAATAGAGTCTCTCTGTGAGATTTATGTCTATCAGAAGTCAGAGAATCTTATATTCTTTAAGATTATCTTTACATGTCTTATCTGTGAAATTAATAAGAAGAATAATTGATTTCAGTATTCTATTCTTGATATTATTCAAGTGATAGCAGAGTTCACTCTGATCACACTTTTTAAGTATATATTTTCCAATTATTCACATTTATATAGATATATACTGATTATTTATTAGATGATATTAAGACAATGACTCATTACAGCTGTGTTATTCTCACTATGAGAGATACACAGTTAGTGATAAATATTGTAAAGACTCTGAGAAGTGAGTATTTTAAAAGTACTGCAGCTCTGTAATCTTGATTTCTTTTTATTTTTTTTTTTATTTTATTCTTTTTCTTTTCTTTTTTATTTTATTCTTTTTCTTTTCTTTTTTTTTCTTTCTCTTTCTTTCTCTTTTTTTCTTTCTCTTCTTTTTTTCTTTCTCTTTTTTTTTTATTGTGATTTTTTCTTGTTGTTTTATTTTTTGTTTTTTTATTATTGTTTGTATTTTATATTTTTTTTTTTAAATAAAATGATATTAATTATAATCTGTGTTCAGAAAAGTAATGATATTTAATAATACTCTCTATTAAATTTTTAATAAATGAGTACTAATCATGTCATGCTTACTCACTCTCTGTAGTGAGTGTGTCACAGTGTACAGAAAATCACACTGTAAAGAAAATATTTTGAATATAGTAATCTTTAAAAATTAATTAATAATCACTATCACATCTATCTATAACATAAAGATTATCTATATACTCATTAGAAGATGTAGAATTCACTGTAAGTTAAGATTCTATAGAATTATCTTATTATGATTGAGTGACTGTAGATTTTGTAGATTTGATTTCAATCAATTAAAGAGTCTTATTAAACATCTTTTTCATCTCATCTGCTCTACAGATCATGATCTTGCAATTGGCATTCTTAATAGTGAGAACTTTATCTACTTGTACCTGTCTGTGAGAGGATTTGATGATCTGATGTCTATTTGCTTGATAATGATCTGCAAGTTCACTCTCATGATTTGCATTCAATTCCGCCTGAACTATGCTACTCTTGAAGATCTTGTTCAACCGCCTTGTCAAACCAGGTGTAAGAGTATTCTTCACATCTTCTAAGGCCTTGTCAATTTAATGATGTAGTTTTGCAATCATCTCTGAGAAGGTTAATTGTGAGAAGGCAGTTGATGATTGATCTGCAGATGACAGAGTAAAGTGATTGCATACATCATCATCATCATTATATATATTGAGATCCGGTGCATCATTTTAGATTCATGAGTTTTTGCTTGACTTGTTTGTAATCTAGCAGGCATTTGATGAATCAATATATTTACATCTTGCTTACTGTGAGAGATGCAGTCTCTGAATCTGTATGATACTATCTTAACATGTAGTTTGCAGCAGCTTCAATATGCTTGATAATGAATAAGTAAAAATTAATGTTCAACTGATGAATTCATATCTTAATTATCTCTTTCTGACTGTCATTCAATGCTTGATTCAGTGAAATTCTCATAGTTCTTGATTTCTTCTCATTAATTCTCCCATACAAGGTGACATATGAGACTTTGAATTCTCGCGACAGAGATGTGATTTTTAATTTTGAATTCTTCTTCTTCTTCTTCTTCTTCTTTCATTATACTCATATGCAAGCGGAGCTTATGATGAGTCCTTGCGTGATGTTAAATACAGGCCAAGTGTTGGTTATACAGGAGGAAATACAGGTGTTGAGACCATGCCAAGATAACAAGAACATAGGAAATACAAAGGAGTGACAATTAGATACATGCGATAATAACTTCCCAGCCCAGGAACATAGAGCGATTTATTGGAGCGATTTGTACACCTCTGTATTTATTAGGAACCTGAGGTGCTTGGGTTCCGGATTTAATGTATCCTCTGCGGGTTTCGAACCCACACGCCTTGGTTTCCCACGCCAAGGCGCTACCGGGTGGCCGCATTAACCATTCGGCCACCGGGGCTTAATTTTGAATTGCTTTTGTATGTGTTAACAGCTCTTTGCAACTGCTTCTCAGTGTAATTAGAAGATTTAAGCATGGTTATAATTAATGATGATTATTTGAAGATAAAGAATAAAGATATTGAAAATATTTTCTTTACAGTGTGGTTTTTCGTACGCTGTGGCGCACTTACTACAGAGAGTGAGTAAGCATGACACGGTTATGTTATAATATTATGTAAGTGAGAAATGATTTCATGATTTCATTTAATATTATTTTCAATAATGAGATCAGAATGAAAATGTGACTAAGAATTCAAATATATTCTTTATCTGAGACTAGATTTTTATTTAACAAGTGAATCTGAAACTTTTAATATTTGAAATAATATAATTTCAAATTAATGTGATGAATATAAATCATGATCAGAAGTAATGCTTTTAGATAATATAATAACTGTAAAGTTTGATTCTGATCTCAGACACGGTCACACAGTCAGTCTGGATATAACAGATGCTTACTGAATGAACTGAGAGCATCAGCTCTTGAATCTGAAGATATTAGTTAATTAAGATGAAATAGCTCACAGTACTATATATACTTCTTTAATTAGAACTATTACTGATATCTTAACTTCTTCTGAACCTATATTAGATGAGCTATAGTATATAGCTAGACTGATCATGTGACCGTGTCTGAGATCAGAATCAGATTTTTTGATAGTCTTATTATCAATTTGACTGGTTTCATTACACAGTTTTAACATTAGATAGTAGTCTTATACTGTCTCAGTGAGACTTACTGTCTACTCTTATTACATTTTTCAAATAAGATCATGATTTTCACTTCTTAATTTAAATTATTTTTATTGCTTTAAATGACTTTAAATCTCATTTGAGTGTTATCAAAAAGCATTACTTTTAAAAAAATTAAAAATAGTCTAAAAAAACCTTAAAATGTCTAAAAATAGTAACTTTATGCTAGGAATGAAACTAAATAGAATTAAATGAGATCACTTTCTCATTTTTTTCATGTCATGGTTTCATTTTAAGATCTGATATATAGTCACTTTACATGTTTTTTTGATAGTCAGTCCCAGCGGGATTCACGCCAAGAAATGTATGAAATCAGATTAAATGAGATTAAACATGAAATTCATGGTCCCGGCGGCCAGTCTACATATAGCAGCTCAAACTGATGAACTTCTTCAAGCACTCACTGAAGCAGTATGACAAGAAGTATTCTGATTTCTCTCAGAATTACATGTAAGAACTGACATCTCAGAATATTCAATTAATTATAATAATACTCTATAATTCTATGAATAACACTGAGTCTCTCACTCTGAACTCTTATACATCTGAATAATGCAAGAGATGCATAATTCATATATAACTGATTATTCAGACTGTGAATAACTGTATAGAATGATATTCTGAGAGTTCTATTAATCTAAGATATTAAACAGTATCAGACACTTTATCTGAAACTGCAATCACTGTTCTTCTGTTATCTTATAAAAGAACTGTAGAAAAGATCTACTGAAATCACTTAACATTTCTAATAGAATCTGATGAGATGTAGTGATTGACTTCACTATTAATCTATTTAAGAGTAAGAATTGTAGAAACATTCTGATCATCATGAATCAATTGAGTAAAGATATAATATTGAAATCTTGTGATAAGATGAATACTGAACAAGTCACTGAAGCTTTTCTACAGAGTCTGTTCTATTAAATATATGAATTACTGAGATTTATAGTATTAGATTAGAACTATCAATTTATGAGTACTCTCTGAACTAGAATCTGTCAAGTTCTCAAGATTATATACTATCTATCAACTGTCTATAGACTGGCCGCTGAGATCATGAATTTCACATTTGATTTCATTTGATCTGATCTCATACATTTCTTGGCGTGAATTCTGCTGAGACTGGCTATCAAAAAAACATGCAAAGTAACTATATATCAGATTTTAAAATGAAACCATGACTTGAAAAAAATGAGAAAGTGATTTCATTTGATCTCATTTAGTCTCATTCTTGGTATAAAGTTACTATTTTTAGACATTTTAAGGTTTTTTTTAGACTATTTTTAATTTTTTAAAAAGTAACGCTTTTTGATTGTGGTTCGGAAGAACATACGACTGTCGGATAATAACGCGGCCGCTTTCGAACTACTAGCATATGAATGTAAAGAGAGTCATAGCAGCCACTAATTAATTTAGCATATGATATTACAATATATAAGAAGTCAGTGTACACCTGTAATTATATACTGACTTAAGCAACCTTTGAATCATATCTGATAGCATGTTTAAAAACCGATGAGAAGTGCAGGCTTCTTCAGAGTGTGATAATTCTGTCTATGAAGTGATTTGTAATTATCATGCCAGTGTGGTTCTAGAAATGCATCAAAAGATAGTATATGAAGAATGATGAGTGAAAGAGCATCTAATTAATACTGCTTCACTTGTTAAGAGAAAACTCCATGCTCAGATAAATGCCATGTATAGAATGTGAATGAATGAGATATGAGAAAGAAGATAAGAGTGATGAACCAGATTCAAAGAAGTTCACTCTCTACTCAAAAGAAGAATAAAAAGAGAGAAGTGATCATCATCAGAGTCATGCAATAATAACAGAAATGATATAATGATATAGTGATACAGTGATATAGTGATATAATAAAACAGTGATATAATGATAGACATTGTACAATTAATAAGAAATCACTGAAATGAATATCTTCTCTAGCTAATATAAATAACACTCTTCTCTGCTATCTGAACTGAAAGATATGCAGAATCTCTCTGAGAGTTTACTTAAAGCAGTAAGAAAAGCAGCTGAGACTACTGAATCAGAATTGAAGCTCTGTATGTGTATAAGAATTCTAAATGAGATTGAGGCCTTGTGTACACAGTGACAGGCTGAGATGAAAGTCAAATAACAATTGACATTTGCTGCAAATCAAGCATTCACTATGAAGAGCTTCACTGACACAATCATCATTATCAATAAAAATAGAGAAAATCAGATCTTAGACCTGCAGTAGAAGATTAAATATTTATACAGATAGACAACTATACTGAATCTAAAGATCTTATCATGATTATTCATAATCTCTTCAGAAGTGTACACATTATCAGAGACTGCTGTGCGGAATGAGATCAGCTTTTATTTTTTTCAATGCCTCAAATCTGGCAACTGCCGGATTAGAACTACCGCGCCTTTTGTCCCAATCTGAGTATAAAATACATTAAGCTGAGAGATCTGCTGAAGTCATTAATGTAAGAGGCCTACGCCGAATAGATCGGTATAATATTGATAGGTCTTATATAACAAAGATAAAAACACTGAAGAAGGAAAGAAAGAGAAAGTGCAAGAATCAGTGATTGAGATGGATATTTATACGTGTATGTGGTGGCGTACGCGGTGGAGCTTCGGGGCGGAAGAATATACACACGTTCATAGCGGCCGAGGATCGGTGATCGAGAATGGCCGAGGATCGGAGCGTACGTGTAATCTGTGGAGTGTAATGAAATAGTCTATATGATTGATCAGGGTGGCGGCTGAGGATCGGCGATCGAGAATGGCCGAGGATCGGAGCGTACGTAGAATCTGTGGAGTGTAACGGAATAGTCTATATGATTGATCGGGCGCAGCCCGCCACAATTAAGCTTTAATGATGACTGAAAAAATGATGCTGCAATCAGCTAGCTAAGTCAGATGTGATCATATTACTGAATTGAATGTGAACTCACAGACAGGCAGTTAATGAAATTCTAACAAGTCTTAAGATCTGCTGTGTTTCTACATGTAAAAGTAAAGTCATTATGAATAACTGATGAAAAGATGAATCTCACAAACTTGAAGTAATATTCATTTCTATGAATATGAAATGAGTTTTCCTAATAAATCTTGCATAACTTTGAGAAAGTGAATGTATGAGATAAGTGTTATAAACACTTCACTAAGTGTAGATAAGTGAGTAATCTTATATTATACTTCATACACTTCAGCTTATACTATCTTGTATTGAATGAAGAGCTTTTAACATCTTTCTATTTACAGATTTTCATTCATAGTCTTATGCATGAGTTAAGAGTGAAATGAAAATGCTTAATCTTATAGTCAGACACAGTGAAGAAAGTATATAATATTCTCATTGTATAGAAACAAGTGAGTCAATTATAACAGAAAATACTGTAATTGAGTATATCTCAGCAGAGAATGAGTAATCAGACTTCTATGATACAAGTCACACACTCAGATGTAATGAATCTAGATCTGAATATTATTACTAAAGCACTGAATTCTCTAAAAAAGAGATTCTCTAAGTGAAAATCTTGATATTATAAGCATTGAGCTTGTTTCAACTGCAGATATTAAAATCATGATATAAAAGATTACACTCAGTATACACAGTCAAGAGAGACAAGAGAGTTAAAAAACTAGCAGAATTAGTGAGCTTAAAGACACTTACTGATATTCTATAAAAAGTCTTCAAAGTGAAAGAGATGCTTATATTAGATAACTCTCTGAATTCTGTGAATATAAAGAAGAAGCAGGCTTCTGAATAAGATGTAAGTGAGAATGATGAAGTGAATACTCATCTCAATGCCTTAAGACCTGAAATGTTAATGTATAGAAGACACTTGAATAAGAATTGAGAGATAACTGCAAAAGTGTTAGCAGATACAGATGCTTTTACACAATATATTAATAATTATATAATCTGAAGATTGAAAGAGATCTGCTAAGTGAAGAATTCTCAATACATAAGATTATCTGATAACTGATATTTGATATCATCTGTAAGAGTAAGAGTTCTCTTGTACTTCAGAGAATGATCTTGCTATATTTGAGTATAAGAGCTGCAGAATGTGAAATATAATCTTATTCTTGAACTTGATTAATTTCAAAGATTCAATCTGCAGATTCAATGATGTACATACTATATATAGTTAACTGATAGAAAGAAAACAGTTTATATGATTCTATTAACTAATATGAGAAGAACATTTCTGTAAGAAATCCCGCTTCTCACGGATTCTTTACCTCTATTTCTATCTCTCATGTAATTAATAGGGCTAGCGGCCCTTGGCTACACATAACTATATAGACTGGAGTTTGTGAATACTATTCATAACTCAACTTGAATACTATTATATATTTAATCTCTACATTTTATCTTTCTACTGTGAATACTTCTAGTAGTTAACAGTACATATCATGTCAAGCTGCAAACACCTGAATAATCATCTGTGAGTACTTATTCTTACATTTCAAGCTCAGTCAGTCAGTAACTGTCTATTATAACTGAAAGAACTAGAAACTTACATACTTCAATCTCTGTGAACTCTACTACAGACACTCAGAAGCAGTCATCTAAATCATGAATAACTCTCATAAAAGAAGTCTCAGAGAACTTATCAATCACTTATAGAATATCATTCTCTGCATTCATGACAGAGAAACTCTTTAAATCTACAAATAAATTAATCTCAGTAAAGAACATTCTTGAGCATCTCTCACAGAATCAAGCTATTTTTCTACAAGAAATGCTTACTGTCTGTAAACACTCTCAAACTGAGTCTCTAGACATGATCTTCAGAGACATCTGTGAACTGAAAAGAAACTTTCTTAAGCTGTAATCACTTAAGATCACTTATTGAATCACAATCTATAAAAGCTTTTATGAGTTTGTATTTGAAATTGACTCACAAGCCTGACTGTGTGACATGAAAGATGAAGAAGCTGTTATCTATGTAATAACAGACCTCTATTACACTGAAGTCAAGAACTGGCTGAATTATCTAGAGAATGATTATGAGAGATTCTGCTAATCTATTCTCAAGATCTATCTA
The DNA here is from genome assembly GCF_000003525.1 of Blastomyces dermatitidis ER-3. Lineage (NCBI taxonomy): Eukaryota > Fungi > Ascomycota > Eurotiomycetes > Onygenales > Ajellomycetaceae > Blastomyces > Blastomyces dermatitidis. The sequence goes on along the minus strand of NW_025544780.1, from coordinate 3,797,582 downwards.
GAGAATAAGTTGAGAAACTTTATAAGCTGAACAGAGAACACCTGAGCTGTGATTATCAATATTAGAAAAAGAGGTAAGAAATCTGATGAAGACTACTCACAGTGCTTTATAGAATTGTGATGTGAATTAAGACCTGTGAAAACAGGGCTCTGAAACAAGACCTGAATAATGATATTTATGAAGAAGCTGAATAAAGACATGCAGAACAAGCTCATTGAGCAAGACTCTAAGCTCTTGACTCTGAAGAAACTGATGACTCTTATTCACTGCTTATAAATCACTGTGAGAGTCACAGATCTGCAGAGAGCAGATCACTGATCAGCTCTATGAGAGTCTGAATAATAGAGAACAGATTTATCAGAAAAAGATAATAAGACACAGAGAGATTCATATCTGACTACTAAGCAGAAAGAGAGAGCTTCATAAGCTCTTATAAACAGAGTGTATAATAGAAAGATTAAGAAAAAGAGACTCTGCTTTATCTGTTCTAAATCAGAACATCTTCACACAAACTGTCTGAACAAATTAAAATAGGAATTTGAGAAGTCATGAACAGAGTCAGTAACAGCCTTCTTAAGAATCTTGAAGCTGATATCTGAATCTGTTACTTCTCTGATGAAAATGCTTACTTATGAGAAGAGACTGCACTGTGATACTGCTACTCTGTAAGTATAAAAAGTATTGATGAACTCAGGATTTCAGGTCACTGTAATATCTCTAAAGCTCACAGAGTGAATAAGCTGAAAGATGAAGACTGAGAATCTGCTCTTACAATAAGCAGAGTATGAGAACTCAGATCTGAGAGCTGAAAGGCTCACAAGAGCTATCTTTGAATTGCAAGATCTCTCTGAAATCTGAAGAAGATTTACAGAAACTGTGATTATTGCAGACATTGCAGATGATATGTACTTGAGACTTACATAACTTTAAAGACACAATTCACACATAGCTGTTCATAAGTCAGGTTTATACTTTCAATCAGTGTTGACAGACTCACTCACAGAGATAGAATCAGTTGATACTGTAGAGTTGATTAGAGAAGATAAGCTTATCTATATAATGACTTTGTAAGTGTCTGAGAATCTCACAGTCATGAAAATCAAGCTTCAGATATTAGAGAAATACTGAGATCTTGCAGAGATGTTCAGCTCAGTAAAGACAGCTGAGCTTCTCTCTCATCATAAGAAGAATCTGATAATAGATTTGATAGAAGAGTAGAAATCCTTCTGAGAATCAATCTATAAGCTCTTTCATTATGAGACAGAGGTCTTACAGATCTATGTAAAGAAGAATCTGAAGAATGACTTTATCTGATCTTCACAGGTCTTCACAGGAGCCTCTGTGATGTTTATAAAGAAGAAGGATGAAGATCTCAGATTATGTGTAGATTACTATGATCTGAACTTCAAGATAATAAAGAGCTGCTATTCTCTATCTCTGATTAAGAATGTGATCAACTGTCTTGTGAGAGCTGTCATATTCATACAACTGAATATGATCAATGTATATACATGACTGTAAATACAGTCAGAGAATGAATAAAAGACTGTTTTTAGAACTGTACTGAGATTGTTTAAATATCTAGTGATGTCTTTTAATCTGACTAATACTCTCATGACATTTCTGTCTTTTATTAATAAAACACTTCATGTATATCTGAATGTCTTTGTGATAATATATCTGAATGATGTAATGATGTACTCTGCAAAGAAGAAAGAACACACTGAGTATGTGTGAAGTGTGTTAAAGGTCTTAGATGAGATAGAACTGTATATTAAGCTTATAAAGTGCAACTTCAGTGCTCACTGAATTAATTTCCTAGAATATGTAATCACTGCAGATGATATTCAGATGAAATCTTTACAGATTGAGACTATTCTATTATAACTGAAGTCAACTAGTATTTATGAGATTCAGATCTTTCTGAGCTTTGTGAATTTCTATAGACAGTTTATCTTTGTATTTGTGAGAATCTTCTTAACTCTTACAGACATGCTGAAGAGTGAAAATAAGAAGAAGTTATTCTGTAAACAGAGAATGAAAAGATTGTTGAGAAGAAAGAACTGTGAGAACTTTCTTATCTCAGAAGCTCATGAGATCTTTATAAGATTAAAACAGATATTCACAGATACAGTGATGCTGTTTCACTTTAATCTCTTACTCTTAATCAGATTGAAGACAGATGTCTTCTTCTTTGCAATTTCAGAAATAGTCTCATAACTACAGTCAAATGAGAACTGAGTTTCAGTGGCCTTTTTCTCTCAGAAGATACAACTCACAGAGATCAACTATGATATTCATAATCAGAAGCTTCTTACAATAGTGAAATTCTTCTGTCACTGATATCACTACTTTGAGAGTCTTGTGACAGTGATTACTGTTAGAACTGATTATAATAGCTTGTAATAGTTTACTTCAATTAAGAAACTCTCACAGTGACAGATTTACTGAGCTCAGAGACTGAGTGAGTTCTGATTCAAGATAGAATATATTAAGAAAATTAAGAACTCAGCAGACAGACTCTCTAACAGGTCAGACTATATTAAGAAGATCAGGACAACAGATACAGAGAGACTAGAGAAGACAGAAAAGCTTCACAGAATGCTCAGACTGAGTGTTGTGAAGAGATTGACTGAAGAGTCTCTCAATTCTCTATAAGAGAAGAAGAGAAGAGAGAAAAGAAGCCTGTATAACTACTCTCTATAACACTGAGAGTCAACACTCTAGAGATCTCTGTAAGAATTCTTGAAGAGAGTATCTATAATCTGAAGAGTTTGCAGGCTTTGAGAAGCACTGCAGAAGACCTGATATAAGAGAAAACAGAGTATAAGTCTTTGTAAGATCTTCTATTCAGATTGTCTGAACTGCAACTGAAGAATAAATATGCTCAGTATATTCAGAAACTGCTTTTAACAGAGATTAATCCTGCAGAAACAAAGAATTGAAGAGACTTAAATAATCTCTTATAAAGAGAGAGCTAGATTTATATGCCTGTGAATGAGTTTCTATGTATAGAACTTATTAAAAGGTATCATGACTCTTCTCTAGCAGGTTATTTTACAGATACTAGAACTCATGAGTTACTTATAAGAAAATACTTCTGACTGAAGATATGAGAACTTGTGAAGAAGATAGTGAATTCTTATACTATTTATCAGGGTTTGTGAGTAGTGTAGTCCAGATTATATGAAGAACTTACTCCTCTACTCATCTCATGAAAACCTTGAGAACAGCTAGAAATGAATGCCCTTATAAGCCTCTCTGAAAGCAAGAATATATATAATACCTGCTTTGACAGTGTGCTGATGATAGTGAATTACTTTATCAAGATAACACACTTTATACTCATCTGCAAGAACTTGAAGTCAAAGAATTTAACTTATATCTTCATCTGTGATGTGATTCAGTTACATGAATTATCTGTGAATATTATCTCAGATAGAGAATCAATCTTCACAGAAGAGTTCTGATCTGATCTGATATTTATACTGAAGATCTCATGAGATCTAAGTATGACTTTTTATCAACAGACAGATGATCAGATAGAATATCTGATAAGTATATTAAAACAGTATCTGCAGTATTTTATCAATTATAATCAGAATAACTGAGTGTATTGATTATCACTTACAGAGTTTGTATATAATAACTCAAAACATGTTAACACAGATAAAACTCTCTTTGAGATACTTACTAAGACTCATCTGCAGATGATCTTGATAAATCTATGAGAGTATACTATAGAGTGTGATAATGTCTGTGAATGAGCTGAGAGAATTCAGAAGATTCAGAAGAAAGCCTGTGAATTCTTGAGAAAGACTCAAGAGTATCAGAAGAGATACTATGACTTTAAGCATATTATAAAGAGTTTTAAGAAAGATAATAGAGTCTGACTAAGTCTAGAAAATATTATCATGCAGAGATCTAGTAAGAAGTTAAATCTCTTATAAACAGAGTCTTATAAGATTATAGAAAAAGTTAGTTTACAGTTCTACAGATTGAAACTGTTATCTGAGTTATAGATATATAATGTTTTTCATATCTCTTTACTCTGTGAATATAAGAAATTCTTAGAAGAGAATTCTGTGACTCATCACTCTGTCTGTGAAGTATTAGAGAGTGAAAAAGAATATCAGATTAAAGAGATTATTGACTTAGAGAAGTGAGATTATAAGCTCTGATTCAAGGTTCAGTGATAAGAGTATTCTGATAAGATAAATGAGTTCACTTAAGAATCATCTGAGTAGATAAGATATCTGCAGAAGCTGAGACATGACTTTCATGCTGTGAATTCTGATAAGTCAGAATGACACAGTCTTTGCTAAGAACCTGATTATAATAAAGATATTAACACTGTCATTTGTAAATCCTAGTCTATAAGATAATGAGTTTCTACTGAGATGAACAGTCTGCAGTGTATATAAGAGAAGAAGAAATCATATTCTTATTAAAGCTAAAAAACAAGAAAACAAACAGAGTCATGAACACAATTTGAAGATCAATAAAGAAAAAATAAAGAAAACTTAAACTCACATTCTCATCATCTATAACACTCAATTCTTTCACAACTACTACTTTCTCTCTTCAAAGAAGCAGAGAGTATCATGCCTGTAATACAGACAATTATTGCATTTGATATGAAGGTTATCAGAAATGCACAGACTTCAGAGAAACTGAATATCAGAGTATATACAATTGTAGCAGAGTCTTAAGAGCTGGTCATCTGTGCATGTGATCAGATATCTCTTATAAAGCTGTATCTGCTTTCTTAGTTATGCTGAAGTATTCAGTCTGAAAACAATTGAGATATAAAGAGAAGACTCATCTGTTCAGATCAACTTCTGTCACAAATTCATGACATTTGCATTGTCTTAATTATCTGGATTTTGCGGGTATCTGGGGATTCATCTCTCATTGACAATGAGATTGCAGAAATGCACTGCAGTGTGAGAATCATTGATAGAGAATCTAGACATATTCACATATGCCTGATCAGTGATTGTGTGAGTAGAGAGAGAGTGATTGTAGGCCTGTGAAGTCACAGAAGACACTGATAATACAGAGAGCTTTGTAAGAACTGTCAGCTAGAGTCTGTAAGAAATTACTTATGAGAAGACTTACAGCAAAGAAAGAGACTACACTGCTTAAAGCCAGAGACTGATCTGAGAGAGACAGGGAATTGACTGCTGGTCTGAAGATCAGATGCAGTGACAGAACTGAGAGAAGTGAAGATATAATTGTGAGCAGCAGCATTCCTGCTCTATCAGCTGATAAAAAGTAATCAGAGAAGTTGCAGAGATGCTCACAAGAAGCTCAGTGACAGTCAGACATTGTTGTAAAGATGTTGAAATTGAAAAATTTTTATTCTTGAGAAGTTCTTGAATTAATATACAGACATTGTCAGAAACACTCTCTCTCTATCATCTGAGTGAAAACACTTCACAGATGAATGAGAATACTCATAGTTTATAAGAATAAGAGCTGTTATAGAAAAAGAAAAAAGAAGATGAGATTCTGTGAACAGATCTGAAGTATTTATACTACTCTAGAGAGATTTGCTTACACTGTGAGTGATTCTGCAGAACAGTCAGATCACTCTAGTAAATAAAAGTGATTGTGAATTGCAGGCCTGAATCTTTCTATATAACTATAAAGAGTGATTACAGACTGTAGATATCTTGATTCTACAATTCTACAGAGTTAATGAAAGAATGAAAAATTCCTCACAATTTTACAGTGTCAAAGAACAATGATTTACAAGAATGAGTAAAAGATTAACTCATAAATATTTCTCTTTGATAAGAGTAATCTTACAGAGAGTGATTCATCTGTGAGATGAATCTGTATAATAATCACACAAGAATCTTGTGAAAATGATTGAGAGTCAACTGAAACTCTTCTGTATGAAAGATATGAGATGAATCTGTGTGATAGTTAGAGAAGAATCTGTAGATTATAAAGAATCTCACAGAATAAGAAACTGAGTAACAGACTCTTTTCTCTTTATAATAACAAGGAATTTTTCCTCACTGAGGTTTTTTATAGATATAAAGAGTTTTTAGTGAGTATCACTGCAGTGCTGAGCTGATTCTATGAAGTCACTCAGTGAAAGACTTCACAGATGAAGTCTTAGAGAGGGAGAAATATGTAAGAAATCCTGCTTCTTGCAGATTCTTTACTTCTATTTCTATCTCTCATGTAATCAATAGAGCTAGCAGCTCTTGACTACACATAACTATATAGACTGGAGTTCATGAATACTATTCACAACTCAGCTTGAATGCTATTATACATTTAATCTCTACATTTTATCTTTCTACTGTGAATACTTCTAGTAGTTAACAGTACATATCACGCCAAGCTGCAAACACCCGAATAATCGCCTGCGAGCACTTATTCTTACAATTTCACATCTCTGATATAGAAGAATTAAATCTGCTTATACATTAATAAGTAAAGAGAATGATTTATAAGACCTCATCTGAAAGCATTCTGTATGTTATACAGAATCTAGAAGTGAAGAAAATCAAGATAAAAGATATGTAGAAGAATAAGTGTATAAAGAAGCTTCTGAAGAAGTATGAAAAGATCTTCTGAACAGATCTTTCACTGAAATTACTACTGAAATGAGAATTTATACATGAGATTAATATGAGAAATATAAAATCAGTCAATCAGAATGTGTACTCTCTGTTATAAATATATCTTGAAGAACAGAAGCATCAGATCACAGATCTTCTAGAATATAATCTTATATAACTCTTATCAAGTGTGTGAGACTTTTCAGTTCTATTTGTGAAAAAGACAGATGAGAAGTAATAAATGTGTATTGATTACTGAGCACTCAATAAGCTTATAATTAAGAATGAATATTCACTGTCATGAATTCAACAACAGTTGAATATGATTGAAAATGCCTGATATCTATTAAAGATTGATCTTCTCTCAGAATACTGACAGATCTGTGTAGATAAACTATCAGTCTCATGAACTGTATTTAATATACAATAAGAGAAGTTTGAATTTCTGATAATATTATTTAGTCTGATAAATGTACCTGTCATCTTTCAAATGATGATGAATATGATTTTTTATAAATAGAATGAAACCTCATGTTGTCAGCGTGGCTCAGTTGATAAGACTGATAATCAAGGCCGCACACATTAGAGGTGCGTGGGTTCGAATCCCACTGCTGACATCTGTCACTTCTTACTCATGAAAGCCCTCATGTAATAGAGGCTGAGCTTAATTAGTAAGACTTGATATGAGGTAGAACTCTCTACTGCAAGCCAAGCCACTAGTTAAGTGAGATTCTGCGAACACTCATCAGAGCTGATATGAGATGTCAATGTCTCACTATTCTACTATACATCTGTCAAGGTTCTAATAATATAGAGCCAAGCCTAATGTAGTGATTGTACACTACTTAAGTGAGTCTCTAACTAGAACTGTCATCAGAGCCTAGCTCTCTCTCAAATACAGAGAATGATTTTGAAAACTATCTGACTAGCAGATCTAGATGTGTATCTAGACTCTAGACAGAGTATTCTGATAGGCTTGAGTCTGCAAGCTCACTGTCAAGCCTAATACTGACAGAGAGAACTGCAGTCATCAAGTCTATGATTAGTCTCTAACACAGGGCAAGGCCATGATGACTGATTAATAGGCCTATGAGCATCTAATGAGGCTGAGATCAGCAATCAGAAGCTTGATGTATACATCATCAAGTGAGCAGTGACAGTCACTAACTAATGCCTCTGAAAATTAGTGGCTGGCCTGAGAGAACAGACATGGTGATCAGTTAATTATAGAGAGTTAAATGTAATTAGCTTAAGATGCATTCTGCGGGTGACTAGTACCCGTAGTCATCTTCTATTAAAGTAATGAAAATTGAAGCTTCAATTTCTTCTTCTGCTATTAGATTTGAAAAGGCCTGTATGAACTATGCTCTGAGAGTTGTAAAGATGAGCTCAAATCATATAATCAGAGAAAGAGTCTCTTCTTCATTTTCATCAATTAACTCTGAAAATGAACTGGATTAAAATAGATTTCTTGATTGAAATGAAAATAATTCTTCAAAGAAAATGCCTTCTCAACTGTACAGACTATGCTCTCTGATTAAAAATCAATTTTCTTCTTTAAATATTGAAAAAGTTGATTATGAGAAGTTATCTCTCTGAAGAAAAAAGCTTGAATCTCTTATAGACTTACAAATAAGTGAACTATTAAAAGAGAAAGAAGATGAACAGTATTTGAAGAGAATTTTTACAATCAATATAAAAGACTCTATTCTGATTTATTCAGATGACTCAAAAAATGAGAACTTGAATAGATTAGACACAGGCATTGCTTATACTGAAGATAATATTAATTTTATCTCAGATTTCTGAAATCTAGGCTCTGAATGTGAAGTCTTTGATACTGAACTATTTGTAATAGTGAAAGCTTTCAAACTCATTGAAATAAAATCTTATAAAAGAGGAAATTGTTTGAAAGAGATATGAATATTCTCTGATAGTCAAGCTGCTTTAAAAAGACTTAGAAATAGTCAGATTCATAATGATCAAATGAATCTTGCACTGATCTTAAACTCTGTTTTAAAAATTCAAAAGAGAAGAACATCAAAGCTGAGAATTCATCTGCACTAAGTTCCTGCTTATATGAATATTCATGGCAATGAATTGACTGATTCAGCTGTAAAAAAGAGTGCAGAATTAAGCAGATCTATTCAAAAAATTATGTCCTGATCTTTTATAAAGAGAAAAATAAAAGAATCTTGTTTAGATAAGTGAAATGAAAGCTGGCAGAAACAAAAGAAGAGTATACATTATTCAAGATTTGAAACAAAACCCAAGTGAAAATCTTGTTTAATTAAATGTAAAAAGAAAATATTCTCATCTATAATACAGCTGAAACTAGGACATGACTATTTCAAATCTTATATACAAAGATTTGATGATAGATTTGACTCAATAGAATGCTCATTCTGTAATACAAATGAGAATCCTGAGTATATTATAATGCACTGTGTATTATACAATAGTCTCAGAGTCAGATTGAAAGAGAAGTATGATCTAAATCAATTAAATATGAGATTCTTATTCTCAACTGAGACAGGAATTAAATACTTAATAGACTTTCTATCAGAAACTCAAGCAGCTACAAGAAAATGACTAAATTCAGAATTATCTGAATATGAAGAGAAGGAAATCAATCAGATATAGCCTGTTAAAACAGCTATACACTCTCTTTTAATAATTTGTTTTGTTATAGTCTCTCTTTACTTTATCTTTTTCTGTATCTTTTTCTTTCAGTTTCTTTCTATCTATCTATTTAATGTGTCTATCTTTGAGACTGTGTTCTTTCTCTCTTTTCTTTTGTCATGATATTGTCAAATGGTTTCAAAGTATCAAAAGATGTTAAAACACTGCAATTTGTAAACAGTTTTTGTATTCTGAGCTGGAATTTTCTGATTTTGCATATCTGAAATTGATGAATGTACAATAGATAACTTTACAGACATAGAAAAAACCCTGAGAACTAAAGTTCTCAGGTAGATGTCATAGTCTCTGACTGCATACATCTATAATTGAAGAATAATAATAATAATAATAAACCTCATGTCTCATATATCTTGATAACATTCTAGTCTTTTCAAACTTATATGATGAATATCTGAAGTATCTTGATAAAGTGCTTATAACTCTGACAGAGTATAAGCTCTATATTAAATCAATCAAGTGTGTGTTTGAAATGAAAGAGTTGAAGTTTATAAAACATGTAGTGAGTGATGACTGTATATGTCTCATTTCAGAGAAATTAAATGTCATAGTGAATTGACTGCAGCTGAGAAATGTACATTATGTATAATAGTTTCTTAAGTTGATCTTATACTACTGTAGATTTATCAAGGATTTTGTATGAATATCTGCATCACTCTCAGATCTCTTAAGAGAAATGAATACAAATCTGTGAAGAAGAAGTTTCATTCAATCATCTGAAATGCTGTGTGTGAAGAGGCTTTTCTCACACTGAGAAAACATGTAATAACATTCTCAGTGCTTATTCAATCAGATTGTGATAAACCTTTCTACATTGAGATGAACACATCTGAATGAGCTATCAGAGGCACTCTTCTACAGATGAGTAAGAATGACAAGCTGCACTCAGTGATATATAATGATAGAAAACTATCAGATGCTGAGCTCAATTACTCAGTGTATGAAAAGAGATTGCTAGTGATCAAGCATACACTGATGTTATGAGATAGATATATCAACAACAGATATATAATAATGATGATTATGAATCATGAAAGTCTTATCTATCTACAATTAATGATAAAACCTTTTAAATACTTAGTATGTTGAATCTCAGAGTTTCAAGTGTACAATCTTCATATTAAATATTAAAAGAAATTGAATGCTGTAGTATCTGATGCAATCAGTTGCAGACTCAATTTCATGAATGAGAGTTCTGTAAATCAGGTACAAGAAATGTTCATGTTAAACATGCTAAGAGAATGCAAGAAATCAGAATAAGTGAATGTTATAATCTCTCACTTGAAGAATGACAAGATGTCAGATGATAAGTGTCTTATAAAAGTAGTAGAAGAGATGCTTCTGAACTTCAAGCTGAGAAAATTGAAAAATAACATTGTGCTTTACTGCAATCTAGAATATGCAGAAGCTCTCTATCTAGAATCTTCATTTAGATGTGACTTGATGACTCACATGTACAAGGAATTCAGTCACTTAGAAAGCTCTGAACTTATGAGTGTACTTAAATCAAGAGTATACTGATCAAGTATAGCTAAGAACATTCAGCTATACACTTACAAGTGCCTGAATTGTCAGATTGTGAAAGAATCTAAGAAAGAGTTAGAATATAAGAAAGCATAATATCAGATAAAGTGTATAATACAACTGTTTAAATGATGAGAGATGAACCTCATAGACATATTATCACAAACATCAAATGAAAATCAATGAATAATCACTCCTATTAATTACACTACTGACTGATCAGTTACAAAAGCAGTTTCAGAGGTGACAGAGAAGATGATAGCAAAGTTTCTACATAATGAGATCTATGTCAACTATGAAATGCCACATGAGATTCTAACTGATAACAGTGTGAACCTTGTGAGAGAAGTGATGAGGTATTTTGTGAATCAGTTACAGATAAGACATTGTAGAACAACATCATATCATTCACAGATGAATGAGAAGATGAAATACTTGAATAAAATCTTGAGCAATATACTGATGAAATATCTAGTGAGCAAGCCTACAAGACTATAAAATGAATATCTCAGACAGGTGCTATTAATCATGTGAATTCAACAGCATACAGTCTTCAAGCATTCATCATTCTATCTGTTGTATGAATTGCATCTGCGCATCCTGGAGAATGCTTCAGAAAAGGTGAGAAAGAGAGCAGTTGCAGATGCAGTAAGAACAGCAGTTGCAGACACAGCAGAAACAGCAGTTACAGATGTAGCAGTAGCAGTTGTGAATGCAACAGTTGCAGATGTGGAACCAAGATTGAAAGAGATCAGTCACACACGTGCAAAAGCTAATAAGTTACTTCTGAACTGAGCAATTCAATTGAAAAGAATATGAGACTCACTAGTTAAGAAATCAAGTCTCAAGATGAGAATGTGAGTTCTTATATACAATAAGAGTTCTGAGAAGTTTCAATCTAGATGGTTTGAGTTATATAAGATACTTAAATCACATTCTCTGAGAATGTATGCATTGAAAGAATCAGAGAGATGAGTCTTATACAACTTAATTAATATTTCATAACTTGTGAAAGCAAAGATGCAAGACTTGAGTGAATTATAATTATTCACAGCACTATTATCAGTGTTGAAAAAGAAGAAACTTACAATTAAAAAGTCTTGCAAAGTAAGAGAAATCATAGATGCTTACAAATCAGATAATCTCACTTATTTCAATCTTTTCACAATTATAAGAAAAGAATGAGAAGAAATGAAGAAATCAGACAAACATCACATTTTAATAAGTGATGAGACTGTAGTCAGTTGTATGATAACATATCACAGACAGTGAGTGTAACACAGTAAAGAGTGATCTTAAAGCAGCAGACTTACATATGAGTCAGATTACAGAAGAAAAAGAAATTCAGAGTTGAATTCAACTGTTTACATCAGTTCAATTGCAGAGATTACAGAGAATGAACTATCTGAAACATTCACAGACATATGAGACTAAGTTATCTCAATCGCTAAGAACACTCAGAGATTGAGTGAGATTAGTTTCAATGAGCTGTTCACTGTAGTGATCTGAGCAGGTGAAGAGAGACAGTATAATACATAAGACAGAATTACAAAAGATGAAAGCTGCTGAACTTAGTCACTGAATACTGTATCATATAGAGATTGTATAAGAGTAGTAACTAGCAGATAAAGAAAAAGTGTAAGAAAAGAAATAATGAATTGAGCATCAACTGTAAGAGTCAGCTATAAAAGACAAATGTTATCATACATACTTCATTCATTTTCATACACTATATATTTAATCTATTTTCAATATCATATCATCTGAAAAACACTAAAAACAAAGGAAATCTCAAAACTCAAGATCTGTAAGAAATTTGAGAGCTGTAAGCTACTCTTATAACAATGCTGTGCATATCTCTGATTTCTCTATCACTCTGTATATGACATTAATGTCATTTATTGCAAGATTGACTGGAATGCTAATATAGAAATGCACACATGTACATGTAGAGAAATTAAAGAAGAGTATGAGACTCACAGAATCAGAAGCCAGAGTAGAGAGAGCAGAGATGAAAGAAACAGAAGAAGAAGAAGATGCAGAACTGAATAAATGATAGCAGAAGCTACTCAGAACTGAATGCTTATAATCTGATATATACACAATCTTTCTCACAGAGAAGGGAGAGAATGTGATGAAAGAAGCTTGAGAGTGAAAGAAAGTAGTCTCAGCAGTGTTATCATCTTTAATTAAAATAGCCTCTGACACTGAAGCAACTAAGAACTATTGTTAGTGTATGAAATCACAAAAGCAGAGGTAATAATTACTGAATGAACACTCACTGATCTTAGAATTATACACATAATTACAACATACATGAGGCTTCTCAGAAAGAGAGAGAGAAACATGAGAAAATACAGGAAGCAGAACACAGTATATGAACAGCTCATTTCTACAATGACATCTCAGACAAGACATACAAGTCTTACACTCACAGGTGTAAAAGAGTATAATATCTATGTTTCTGTTTCTGAAAACACAGATATCTTTCATCTGCATCACAAAGTTAGATAATAGATATCAGAGAATAGTCTGATACAGATCTATCATTCTGAAGAAATTTATTAGAGCAGATATCTCTGTGATATTAAACTTTACAGTTGTGAAAAGCTTCTTAATGTCTGTGAATGTCATAACTTCATACATAGTAAAACTCATAATAATTTTCTCTAAGAACAGAAAATCAGTGTCAGAAAGAAAAGATGAAAAAGAAAAAGACTTATAATCTTAATACTGTTAAGAGAGAGAGTGATTCTCTGAAATGAATGAATAATTATCTTATTATAAATATTTAAAATGAATGTAATAATCAGTGTTTATGACTGAGCTTCAGATAGTTGTGTCATACACAGTCTTCATACAATAAATTATTCTAGAAGTCAGTAAGAAAGACAGAAGTGTATACACTGAGAAACATGATTTATCAAGTCTATGCAACATCTTCTTGAAACAGAGAGAGCTGATAATAAAAGCAGAGATGGCAAAACCAGAAGAAGCAGAAGTAGCAGAAGTGAGAGTCACAGGAACAGAGATAGCAGAAGTAAGAGAATCAGATACAGAGACAGATGTAGAAGTTTGAGAGAGAGTGATAGAGAAAGAAACAGAAGAAGTAGAAGATGACATGAAAGACTCAGTTACATATGACATGAGCAATTTCTTCATTATCACATTCTTCAGATTCTCAATCAATGATTCAATATTGAGTTTACTATCATTAATGAAAGTGAATCTGTCAATGTATGAAGATTCTATATAAATAAAAACAAACATATCAGCATCTGCATTCATATAAAATTGTGTCAGAAAACATGATCAGAAACTCACTGAGAAGAAACAGTCAAGAGTATATAAGAAGATGAAGAAGAAGTATCATTCATGATAATATGTTCTGACAATTGTTAGAAGATAAATAAGTTCTGACTATATACATTTCATAATATATTACACTTACTGCTAATAAACTGTCTGATATGAGTACTACAATGACACTTGTTACAGAAACAGAGAGTCATTGCCAGGAATGTATACAATGTAATAGATGAACAGATAGAAAGAGTTGAACAGAAGAAGAGATAGAAATCTTGAATAATAATAATGTTCAATGATGATGAAGAAGATGATTAAAGAATGAGAAAAGTTAGAAAATAAGTGATGAAATATAGTGAAAGTTTCTTTATAAGAGTGTACACAGAACACTAGCCGAATCAGAGATAGATCACACAATCATGACATGCTAGTAGTGAGCTAATCCGCATGAAGCTAGGGTGTATAACATGGTCATGTGAGTGTGACTGAATCTGATGAGAAAGAATGTGATTCGGAAGAACATACAACTGTTGAATAATAACACAGCCACTTCCGAACTACTAGTGTATGAATGTAAAGAGGGTCATAGCGGCCACTAATTAATTTAGCATACAATATTACAATATATAAGAAGCCGGCGTATGCCTGTAATTGTACGCTGGCTTAAGCAACCTTTGAATCACATGATAACACTCAAATGAGATTTAAAGTCATTTAAAGCAATAAAAATAATTTAAATTGAGAAGTGAAAATCATGATCTCATTTGAAACATGTGATAAGAGTAGACAGTAAGTCTCACTGAAACAGTATGAAACTACTATCTAATGTTAAAACTGTGTAATGAGATCAGTTAAATTGATAATAAGACTATCAAAAAATCTGATTCTGGTCTCAGACACAGTTACATAGTCAGTCTAACTGTCTATCACTCTGAGACTGATAATGCATCAGAACAGACAATTCAGACTGTAAAGAATTATCTTCATAAGTTCTGCAATTACTTATAAGATGATTGATATAATCTTCTTCTATATACAGAGATTGCTGTCAACAGTTAAGATGTTATTTCAACAGATGTAAGCCTGTTCTTTCTTATAAATAGATATTATATGAAAGTGTTGAATCTTCTAGAGATCACACAGTTCACACTGAACTTTCACAGTTTAATTCAGATTATTAATAATATAGTAATGAAGTTCTAAGATGTCTGTGATTAAGCAGAGATCTTCATGACAACTGTAAAACAAGATCAAGAGAACTGAATCAATGTTCACTGAGACTCTGCAGAATAATATAAGATAGAAGATCTGATATAGTTGAATCTTAAGAATATAGAAATTATATGTTCATCTTGTATGCTAGATTACTATTATATCAGGTATAAAGTGATAGAAGTTCTAGATAGTCACAACTACTATCTTGATACATTATCAGAGATTCATGATGTATTTCACACAAGCTTGCTCTGTCATACTTAGACTGACAGTGTGACCGTGTCTAAGACCAGAATCAGATTTTTTGATAGTCTCATTATCAATTTGACTGATCTCATTACACAGTTTTAACATTAGATAGTAGTTTCATACTGTCTCAGTGAGACTTACTGTCTACTCTTATCACATTTTTCAAATAGAATCATGATTTTCACTTCTCAATTTAAATTATTTTTATTACTTTAAATGACTTTAAATCTCATTTGAGTGTTACCAAAAAGCGTTACTTTTTAAAAATTAAAAATAGTCTTAAAAAAACCTTAAAATGTCTAAAAATAGTAACTTTATGTCAAGAATGAAACTAAATGAGATCAAATGAAATCACTTTCTCATTTTTTTCAAGTCATGGTTTCATTTTAAGATCTGATATATAGTCACTTTACATGTTTTTTTGATAGTCAGTCTCAGCGGGATTCACATCAAGAAATGTATAGAATCAGACTAAATGAGATCAAATGTGAAATTCATAGTTCTGGTGATCAGTCTAGTTATACTGTCACTGATTCATTCTCTTCTCAGCTGATTTCTGACTAACAGTTATCAGACATCATAGAAGAAGATAATGAGCTTGAGTAAGAGATTGAGAATATTCTCAGTGAGAGATTTCACAGCTGCAGCTGATAATATCTGATAAAATGAGTTAATTATGATTAACTGATCTGAACTCTGAGTTCTGTATTATCTGAAACAGCAGCTCTTGACTGATGAAAACTACTTCTGAAAAGAAGAGACTAATGTGACAGACTGCACTTAATCAATTATATAGACTATTCTGTTACACTTCACAGATTTCAATCACTTTATTCTTGAACACCTACACTCTGATTCTCAGTCATTCTCAATCATCAATTCTCAGCTGTCATAAACACATATGCTCTGATTCTCAGTCATTCTTGATCATCAATTCTCAGTTGCTATAAACATGTATATATTCTTCTGCTCTGAAGCTTCACTGCGTACATTATTACATACATGTATAAATATTCATCTTAATTACTGATTCTCACACTTTCTCTTTCTTTCCTTCTCTAACATTTTCATCTTTGTTAAATAAGATCTATCAATATAATACTGATTGATTCAGCGCAGGCCTCTTACATTATCTTTAATATTATTCTAGTTATTATCTATAAACAGTCGAAGAGATTTACTATATATTCACAGTTATTAATATTACTTCAGACATACTTGCATATCTTTTCATTAATAATATAGTTTATCTATATAACATGTCTGTTATTCTTATCTCAGACAGAGATTATCTCTTTATCTCAGAATTTTAACAAATTCTCTCACAAACTCTGAACACAGATTACAGACTTTCAACAGTATATTACTCACAGACTGATAAATAAATAGAAAGACAGAACTGTGAGTTGGAAATCTATATTTATGTTTATATAGACTATCTTTAAATTAACTGAGTGAATCTTGTAGCTCTTACAGAGTTTGTATATAGTAATTCAGTTTATTCAGTACTAGATATTACACTCTTCTTTATAAATCTAGAATATTATTTATCACTACTGACTATATCTGACTTCTCAGTCTCAGAACTGAATTACTCAGATACTGAATATTACACAGTACTTGTCAGAGAAGTCTAAGAGAAGACTTACTTCTATCTACTACATACTCAAGATCTCATGATTCACTATATCTGTGACAATTCTCAAGAATTCAAAGAAGAAGATCTAGTCTTTCTCAATAATAAAAATATAAAAATATGATATCTTAATAAGAAGTTAAATCATAAGTTTCTAGAACTCTTCACAGTATAAAACTATAGTAACACTTAAGTCTACAAGCTATCACTACTCTTATTATACTATATATATAATGTTTTTCATATGTCTCTTCTAGAATCTCACAGAGTCACAGAAATTAATAACAATCATATATTCTCAGAGATTATTCACTCAGAAATAGATAATATGAATAAAGACTATAATATTAATGAGATTCTAAATACAAAACTTCTAAGAGAGAATAAAGTCAAGTCTCTTAAATATTAACTTAGAAAAGAACTTCAGTTCAATGAGTGAATAAATCTCACTTATCTCATTAATACTTAATTATATATAGAGATCTTTTATAAGTATTATTCTTATCAGCTACAGTCTTCTTCTCTTAATAATATTGTTCTCAGTGTATTAGCTGAAATAATCAATTAAGCAGGCATGCTTCTCTCATTTCAAGTTCAATATCATAGATTATAATTAGACTGGCTGCTGAGATTATGAATTTCATGTTTGATTTCATTTGATCTGATCTCATACATTTCTTGACATGAATTCTACTGAGACTAATTATTAAATAAACATGCAAAGTAACTATATATCAGATCTTAAAATGAAATCATGACTTGAAAAAAATAAGAAAGTGATCTCATTTGATCTTATTTAATCTCATTCTTGATATAAAGCTACTATTTTTAGACATTTTAAGGTTTTTTTTAGACTATTTTTAATTTTTTAAAAAGTAACACTTTTTGATAATACTTAAATGAGATTTAAAGTCATTTAAAGCAATAAAAATAATTTAAATTGAGAAGTGAAAATCATAATCTCATTTGAAAAATGTGATAAGAGTAGACAGTAAGTCTCACTGAGATAGTATGAAACTACTATCTAATGTTAGAACTGTGTAATGAAATCTGTTGAATTGATAATGAGACTATCAAAAATTCTGATTCTGATTTCAGACACAGTCACACAGTCAGTCTAATTATCATAATATCAACACACTGATTTAATACAATAATCGGCACTGAATCTAGAGCAGAGCTCATCTCACTAGTATATAATTCTAATATATAATAGAGCTGAGAGCCTCTGCTACTACAATCTCTAGAGCAGAACATGTTCTGCTAGAAATTTCAGAACAGAGCTTGTCTCACTGACTAACTAGAGCAGAGCTTGTTCTACTAGCAATGAATCACAAATATTAATATATCATCATATATATGTACGTATTTTTCACCACAGAAAGAAGAACTCATGACAGAGATAAGAAGGCAGAATATAAGAATCTTAGAGCATAGAGCATGGTCAGATAACTTATACAAGTCTTGCCATCTCATATTCACCCGCTCATCTCTAGCTTAGATAGCTTCTTCTTCTTCTTCTTCTTTAAGATTCAGTTTCAATATAATGTAGTTGTTAGAGCCGTGTCACTGATGAATATCAGAGTGAAACTGTAGCTATACAACAGATCATGATATTACTGATTCTTGAGTAGAAGAACTAGCTATGAAAGAAGAGCAGGAGGTATAAGGTTATTACAGCCTGTGTGAGTCATGTGATGACTACATGACAGTGCTCTAAGCTCTAGTGACCTTACACTCTGCCTCTTCACCTTTCTCACGCCTCTAAGAGTGATGAGATGAATGTAATGTATATTAAAAGAATATAATTACATAGATAACATGCATGAAAGAAGAAATATATAAAGCAACAATGAGACTGAGCTGCATGATACTCAATTTAGTTCTAGCTCTGCAGACATGAAAAAAAGTTGAATGAGGTCAATGAGACATACTCTGCCTTGAATCTTGAGCTGGTGAGACAGGCTCTGTCTCAGTTACTGAACTAGCAGAACACACTCTGCTCTAGATATCTACTTTGTTCTTATGTATAACAGGACACGCCCTGCTCTACAGAAAATGAAGAAGCTTGTTGAAGATTGTCAGCACTGTAATGATTAGCTCTGTGATATTGTAGTTGAAAGAGGTTGAGAGTATCTGCATGAAAGAGGTCAGCTTGTAATACATCAGACACTGTGTTTATTAGTAGCAGTGAACAAGGCTGTGTTAAGTGATATGTGTAAAAGATGTCAAGATATGACTGAGAGTTTGAAAGATAGTCAAGGTCAACTCATTCATCAAATTGAGATTCACAGTCTATTCAATGTACTAAGTATTTAATTTTGTTTCTGCAGATGAGTTTGATATCAAGTATTTCTTAAATATCATCATCACTGTTGTTGAGATTCAGATGAAGAATCTTGAGAGAGATGTGATTATTATTAAGAGTGAAGAAATGATATAACTCAAGTAGAGATACATGAAAGACATCATATATATGATAGAAGAGTGAGAGATCAAGCTGATAAGCTTGAATATCTATACAGATATATATGAGAAAGAGACTAAGAAACTTGTGATTTAGCTTACAGTTAAGATAACATGTTTTAACATTTTTTACATTGAGAAAGACAAGATCATCTACTTGAAATTCATAGAGTTTGTCATAAGTGTAGCACTGCATGAGATTCTGAGAGTGAAGAAGATGATTATATATCTCTTATTAAGCTTCTTTAATAAGAATAGCATGTTATTCAGCTGCAGCATTGTCAACTTCTAAGTGAGAAAAGTCAGAAATAGTGAGAGATGCTGAGTGATAGCTGAGATTCATGAAAAATAAGATAATACTGTGAGTGAAGTAAATGAAGTTACTGTAGATAAATTCAGCTAGAATAAACAAGTCTACTCAGTCATTCTGTAGATATGTACTGTATAAGTGTATATATATCTCAAGTTGACAGTTTTGCTGCTCTGTCTGATCATCTGTTTATATATAATAGATAGTGAAGAGATGATGATCTGTGACTAGAAGACTTGAAAGAGAATATCAGAATTCTGAGATAAAGAGATGATTATGATCTGAAATTATAACAGCAGGCATTTTATAAAGATAAATGATATTGTTAGTAAAAAGCTGAGCAAACATCTCTGAGAGCAGGTCAGATGTGATGAAGATATAGTAAGATTATTTAAATCTCTTACAGATTATTATAAGAACAGTATTAAAGATAACACTTATCACAGAGCAAGTTAATTTAAGAAGATCTACTATGAAGTCAAGAGTGACTGTGTGTCAGTTTGTGTCAGAGACAGGTATGAGCATGAGCTCTCTATATATATGATGAGTAATGAGCTTGAATCAGCAGCATGCTTCACAGCTGCAGATGTAGTTATCAATGTTATACTGTATAATTAATTAATAGAATTATCAGCTTATTAGAAAGTAGATGCAGTAGAAGCTGAAGTGCTCAGCTGTAGAAGAGTTATAAAAGTTTTAAAGAATTAGTATATAGATAGAAGTGTGATCTGAGACAAAGATTCAGTCTTTGTAAAATAGCAGATCATCTTCTATAACTCAGTTCTTCAGATTATTGTAATCTATTGAGAGTATAAGAGATTTCAGAGTTTCTGAGAGATTCTCACAGATGACTTGCAGCAGCAAACTCTCTTTGTGTAGAGATAGAGAGATAAGTACAGCTGCTTGCTGATGAAGATTGAGAATGAGAGCCTGTGCTACAGTAAGAGCAGTAAGGTGAGCATTGCAGAGATAATTACAGAATGTGTTAAAAAATCAGTAAAAGATATTAATAAGCTCTGTGAGATTATCTGAATATAGTCTGTAGTTGAGTCAACAGCTCAGAGTGTTAACAGAGTTCTTACAGCTCTTCTTGTATTTTATAGTGATATTGAGCTCACTGAGGTGTTGAGCTTATCTGATCTGTTAACAGCTGAGAACTTTAGTTGAGAGAAAGAAAAGAAGATTATTATAATTACTATAGATGATTATACTGTATCTGTTACTGTAAATAAAGTGACTTCAGTACTTTGTGAACTTAATAATTATAAGCATCTCTTAATTATATATTCTATAGTTGTATTCAGTGTTTATCATCTTACAGCTGTAAAAAGTGACTGAGTGAAGATATTTATCAGATAATTATATAAGAATGCTGCTGATCATATATTCACTGATATTATAGAAGATAAAGATAACTAGATTATCTGAGTAGAAGATTAAGAGAGAGATCTTGATAAAGATATTCTTTAAATGTAGAAAGCTACTGTTTTAAGTATCAGTTTAAGTGAATACTGTGTTAACTTTGAGAGCTATTATTAGTGATAAGACAATCTTGCTGTAATAATATATAAAGTATTAATAGAAATTATAGAAGTTCAGAAATTCACAGATATTATAAATGAATTTGAGAGTGAGTCAGAATAGTATAGTGTTAATATAAGCAGAATTTATATATGTCTCATTACACTCTATTATATAGCTGACAAAGTCAATCTCTTCTTGAAGAAAGTTGTATTTACTGATATTACATATAAGATAAGAGTTGTGAAATTTTTGCAGAACTAGATAAATATATTATCAATATATATCTGAGCTGTTATCACAGATGTAAATAATTACATCATTAATGTAGATAATAATGAATTTATCAATGTAGAGTAGAAGAGCTGTTTAAATATACTGTTAAAAATGACTAGATATATTACAGAGGCTGAAGAGAACTACTAGATATTCATAGTTTTCATATTAAGTCTTGAAGACTGTCAAGACCTCATATTCTTCTGTAATACAAATAAGATGAAAGATATGAATAAGATCTAGTTTGATAACTTAGTGTAGATCTGTGAAGCATTTAAGAAGCTCAGAGATTAGAGATATTATATATTAATTTTTCACTGTAATAGTATTAAGATTGTAATAGTCTACACAGAATCACTTAGTATCATTCTTTTTCTCAGTGAAAAGAATAGAAGAGACATGAGCTGATTTACTTAAGTATATGAACTCTTATTCTAAGTTCTCATTAATATACTTTTTCAGAAGCTGTAGCTCTGATTTACTTATATTATAGAGAGAGCTCTTTTTCAGAGATTTATCATTAATAAGAGTGATCTTCATATCAGAGTTGAAATGAAGAGTAAGAGTTATTATTATTATTATTATTATTATTCTTCCATTATACTCATATGCAAGCGGAGCTTATGATGAGTCCTTGCGTGATGTTAAATACAGGCCAAGTGTTGGTTATACAGGAGGAAATACAGGTGTTAAGACCATGCCAAGATAACAAGAACATAGGAAATACAAAGGAGTGACAATTAAATACATGCGATAATAACTTCCCAGCCCAGGAACATAGAGCAATTTTATTGAAGCAATTTGTACACCTCTGTATTTATTAGGAACCTGAGGTGCTTGGGTTCCGGATTTAATGTATCCCCTGCGGGTTTTGAACCCACACGCCTTGGTTTCCCACGCCAAGGCGCTACCGGGTGGCCGCATTAACCATTCGGCCACCGGGGCGAAGAGTAAGAGTATTAACTGTAGATAGATGAAAGATATTCTGAAAGTTATGTAATTCTGATAATAAGATTGTGACAGAGACAGTGTCTTGATAAGCTTGTAGTTAAATAATAATAAGATATATATTATCTGAGTAGAGATTAGATGTGATGTTTTTTTCTCATGATAGATATTAACAGTTAAGTTATTATATACAGAATCTGTTAAACAGGCAGTCTGAGTCTCAGTGTATATCTGAGTTAGTATATTAGAGTCAGAGTATTCTGAGTATAAGAGATCTGAATATGAGTATGAACAGAAAGTAGTGATTGATTATCTGACTATTGAGATTGAGAAGAGTTATTTTATAGATGTATAAAGAGATTGAGTACAGATAGCATTGAAAATCTTCTAGAGAAATATAAGAGATAAGAACTTTTATAATATTAAGAGCTTCAGTGATTTATAAAGTGATGATATTAAATTCAGCTCTGAAATCTATTATAATTGAAAGAGTGAGTATATCAGTGCACTGAAAAAGCTGAATAATATTATTAAGAGTAAGTACTGTCTGTGATATAAGAATGTTATATTATATAATCTGAACAGATAGAGTATAGCTGTTAATTAATTAAGAGAATGAATTGACTTAAGACTTCTATTTACATGTTACTGTTTCTAGTAATATGCTGATTCATTTTTTGACTTTGAGAATATAGAATAAGTATGTAAGAAGACAGTGTGTAAAAGTATTTCATTATTAGAGATAGTAACTAGAAGCAGAGTACTTTAATAGACAGATATAAAAGTTACAGATACTAGATAAGTGTAACAGTTATTAACTCAGTATCTCATATAATTATATCAGATGCAGAAGCTCTCATACTAATATTTTCAATATTCAGTGATAGTGATATTAGAGTTCTTATTAGTGCTGCAAAGAGATCTGTTAAAGAAGCAGAAGTATGCTTAATTAGATATATTATTACATTTATATATATTATGTATTAGATCAAATCTAACATGCTTATTATTATAGTTATTAAGAATGAGTTACTTAGATATAATAATATAACTTTCTACAGTAATTACAGTCTTCTTTCAGTTAGTAAAAGTGATAGATTAGATATTGAAATATATCTGATTAATCTGATATAGAATTGATACAGTCAGTTTAATATGAAATATAAAGTAGATAATAGAATTATTTCAATATAGATCAGCTATCAGTGTTTCAAAGTCAGTGATAAAGTTAATTATATATTAATTGTATTATATATATAGATTATTTATATACAGCTCTGCAATCAGAGCTGTATTCATTTTATAAGAATTATTATAAAGTTATATCTTAAGTACTTCTCAGATTATAATATACATGTTATAATTAATTTATATATATTGAATATATTAACAGATCTTAAGAGTTAGATAACTGATAATAAAAACTATTTTAAATGTGTCAGTGATAATAAGATACTTATATATATTATCATTTATATTAAGAAGTTA
Organism: Blastomyces dermatitidis ER-3; assembly: GCF_000003525.1. Taxonomy (NCBI): domain Eukaryota; kingdom Fungi; phylum Ascomycota; class Eurotiomycetes; order Onygenales; family Ajellomycetaceae; genus Blastomyces; species Blastomyces dermatitidis. Next base: position 3,773,362 of record NW_025544780.1, on the reverse strand, counting down.
GAAGTGTATATCAGTAGAGTTATTAAAGATATCAGACTTATAAAGCTTAATCTTTATCTGAAGAGCAGAGTTCAGAGTTATAGATAGTAAAACAGAGTCTACAGAGTATCTCTTAAAAGTGTTAAAATATTAAATAAGCTGAGTATTAGTTTTTTTAATAACTCAGTTCTAATTAATCAGCTCAGTAACTTAATTAGTGAGATGTTAAATTTACTAAGTCTAATTAAGTATTATTCTGTGAAAATTTTCAGAGTTTTTTTTTTTCAGTATTTGCAGCTGCAGGGCTGTGACTGATATCATGAAGAAGAAGAATCAGTGTATTAGAGCCATGTCATTGGTGAATATCAGGGTGGAACTGCAGCTATACAACAGGTCATAATATTACTGATTCTTGAGTAGGAGAACTAGCTATGAAAGGAGAGCAGGGGGTATAAGGTTGCCACGGCCTGTGTGGGTCATGTGATGCCCACGTGACGGTGCCCTAAGCCCTAGCGGCCTTACACTAGTATAACTGCTGCTATCTACCCTGGTAAAGTTAGTCTTCGTCCTGTAACATTATGCTCATGTTAGTGTGAGTATGTTTTAGATGGGTGAGTCCAAAGTGGCAAATCTGCCAGGATTGTCGCATTCACATCTTATGTATGTATCACTCACTCATTGTCGCCCACATCTTTGAGAATCTTAAGCACCACGTACTTGAATATTCATATGAAGATGTTCAGTTTCGAGCTTAGACACAAAAACTATGTAACTATCAACACAGTATCAGTGGATATTCAACATGAAAGTCGCAGTATTCAGCTTTCAAGAGTATGAAAGGACAGCTCTTGAGCGGTTCAACCAAAGGTTTCAATATGAGTTGGTCTACTTCTCGGCGCCCCTTTCAACCGAGACTGTTTCGCTAGCAGCTGGCAGCGTTGCCGTCTCCACGTTTGTCAGTGACCATGTTGATGCTGAAGTGTTGGAAGTATTGGCAGATGCAGGAATCAAACTGGTCGCTCTGCGCTGTGCTGGCCACGATAGTGTGAATTTACAGGCGGCATCAGAAAACCACATTACTGTCATGCGAGTCCCAGCCTACTCACCCTACGCGATTGCGGAATACACCATTGGCATACTCTTGACTCTCAATCGCAATATCCACAAGGCTTCAACCCGTGTGCGAACTGGCAATTTTGATCTGAACGGCCTTGTTGGGAGTAATATATACGGGAAAACAGTGGGCATAATCGGCACGGGGCGTATCGGGGCCGCGGTAGCCACAACATTGAAACTTGGATTCGGTTGCCGTGTCATTGCAAATGATCTCGATGCACATCTTGAACTGGAAAAGATCGGAGTGGACTATGTGGACCAGGACACGCTTTTTCGTTCATCCGACTTCATTTGCCTCCATTGCCCCCTGACCAAGCAAACGAGGCATATCATAAACCCAGAGAGTCTGCAACTGATGAAACCGGAGGTCATCTTAGTCAATACAAGCAGAGGAGGCTTAATAGATACGCCAGCGCTCCTCGATTCACTCGAAAATGGCCGAATTCGCGGCTGCGCACTGGACGTGTACGAGAGGGAAAATAACCTGCTCTTCCAGAAATCCTCAATGGAAGAGATCGATGATCCGACCCTCAAGCGACTGGTTAGCCTACCAAATGTGATTCTTACCGGGCACCAAGCCTTCTTAACGCAGGAAGCCATCGACGCTATAGCAGAGACTACGTTGAAGAATATACAAAATTTCTTAGCCGGGAAAGTCGATGTTAACAGAGCCGTTGAAAAATATAAGTGAGGATTACAGAAACAAAAGCCGCGTATCGAGAATTAAGCCATCCCATCCATTATGAAAGGGGTTATTAAACTTACTTGGTTTCCCCTTGGTTCTCGAAGAATAGCAGAGCACCCCGACTGGGAGACGGACCGTTCCTTGCATCACGGGACTCAGCTGCTCAGCCACATACCAGACTAGCAAATTAATAGAATCACTGAGAAACGCCGGTTTTCTCTCATTGTGCGACTTTCTGGCTGAGCGTCTCTCGCCTGAAGGTGGAATTTTAGGGTTTAGTTACAGTCTATATGCAGTGCTTCTAATCGTCTAGGCATGGCGCATTCTACCCTAATACCGGCCTAATTCCGCTCTTGTGGTTCTGGTCTGTAGTGCCTACGTTTGGTCTTCGAGCGTCCGTCAGTCAGCTGGATGGCAAGCGGAGACAGACGGAGAGCCGAGGCGGGATGGCCAGAGCTCGATGGAACGCGCGGCAACATCGACGAGCCCCTATTGAGCGTGAATGGCGGGACCGTTCATGATACCACCACATGTACATACCACCACACCCACACTGGGTGCACGGACATTTACAACCGCATGAAGCATCAGGTTTGGCGAGAGCGGTGGTATATGAACGGCCAGATAATAGGCAAAACAGATGCTTGTGGAGTTGGAAAATGCCAAGCGAGTCAGGTCTGCGCACCCGGTCGAAAAAGTTGTGTACATATACATGTTTATTTGTGGAATCGTGCTGTTCCATCGAAGAGTTGATAAAACCGGATGGATGGTTGAATTAGCTAACTCTTCTTTTTCACATCTTTCATTTCTTTCTTTCACAACTGCGTTGGAGCTCGCGGGGAGACAGCGGTGAGGTTTACTTGAGGGATGAGTCGATAGATTCAACCCCTGGATTCTCGAGCTGGACCTGGGCCGAATGGAAGTGCTCCTCAGTTTGATTTGCCATCCGCAATCGGGCACAGGGTCAAGTTGATTATGGCTGCGGGGGCATAACGACGATTTAGTTTTCCCATATATATAATGTCCCATTCCTATCTAGAGTATATGGCGAGTTAGAGACGCTTGTCTTTCTTAGAATGTGCCTTTGGTTTAAACCCGGAGAAGGCGAAGAACAAAGCGGCAAAGACTTAGTTGCAGATGATAGAAAAGATACAATTACCTAGTTATGAAACTATCAGATACATTATGAGAGAAGATAGCTGGAGGAAATGATATGTAACATTTGTCTATTTATTTGTGTTCCTGCACCCGAGATAAACAAGTATTTACATACCTAGCCTACCTAGGTAAATAAGAAAAGAATCATCTCAGAAACACGACAGGATACTGTCTTCCATCGTATCCTCTATTTTGTAGTAATAGCTAATGTTTCATGGTTTGTTGTTTGCTGTGCTTTGCTCGCTTCTCCTCGCCCCCCTCCACGCCGCTGCCTGTCCATCGTCGTCTCCCTAACCGATTATTTACTTAACCATCATCCTTCACTCAATCTCCCCCCTTTTCCACGCCACACATCTGGAACTACCTCTCTTCTGCCTGTAGATGGGATAGGTAGAGATATTTAAATCAACACACACACACACACACACACTCACTCACACACACAGAGAGAGAGAGAGACAGGGGGAGAGAGAGAGAGAGAGAGCGATGCCTGCCCCTCTTCTTCTGTTGACTTGGGCTCTGTAGCTGTCAGTATCGCGCCGTCGGATCATCTTGCGCATCGCCCTGACACCATGCTCAGCGCTTCAGTTGGCCAATCCGTATCTGTGACTGTGACTGTGCCTGCGCCTGAGCCTAGCTGCCGACATCCACAGTCAACTCCTCCTCAGAATCGGAATCAGAATCAGCATCGTCATCCTCGTCCGCATCCACATCCACATCCCGCAAATCCCAGCAATACTGGAGGTTCCACCACTCTCAGCTCCACCACCTCCATTGCGTCAACCTCGCAGTCACCCACGCCCTCGTCCTCGTCCTTTTCTCCTCCTTCGTCGACCGTTGCTCCTCCTGCTCCTCCCACTAACCCTATTCCTCATCCTATCTCCTTCTCGTCATCCTCCCGGTCTTCCCACTCTGCCGACGCCACCGTGAATCCTGCGCCCGTACACTCTTTGCAGAATGCCCCTTCACCTCCTCAGCCACCAGGGCCTCCTATCTCAGCTGCGTCGATGACATCGCTTCCCAATCCTCACCGCTTCCCCGATCGCCATCGGTCTGCCTACCGTCAGCATTCTCCGCAGCATAACCAAGGCTTTGATCACGCCGGCATTCCCTTATCCAATACACGCTCTGGCTTTGACAGCGATAATCCCTCCTCCCACTCGTCCCCTCGATTACAGCCCACTTACCGTTCATCTCTCTCCCTGGGGGGCTCTGAAGCAACCTCCCCGAGTCGCATCCAGGTCCATGATCTTTCCCATATTCGCAGCTTTGCCAATGAAGAAGTCCTCGCCTCCTCCAGACGCCTTCAGACCCAGGGCAGCAACGGTCGTTCTCAACAAGATGTCGGCCGCCAGTACGAGATTAGCTCCATGCCAATCACAGATATCATTGAGATGGTCGCCGGCCTGTTGACCAAGATAACCACCACCAATGACCAGCAGCACGAGCATATACATCGCAACATCCCGCCAACCGATGGCGCAGGTGGCATCAGTGCTCAAACCACCAGTGTGCTCGCTTTCCATGGGAAAAATGTCCCAAGCATTACTATCCTGAGCTACCTAAGTCGCATACACAAGTACTGTCCAACCACTTACGAAGTCTTCCTTAGCTTACTCGTTTACTTCGACCGCATGACTGAGATGGTAAATAAAGCCTTTATCCAGAGCCTGCAGCAAAGGTCGGATCAGCATAGCAGCAGCCTGGCCCCACATTCTTCGCCCTCCACGTCCATCCCGTCTGGGGCTACTCCCAATCGCCCCTCTACCCGTGGCTCTATCGCAACACCCCCTTCTTCCGTCCAAATGCGGGCGCGAGACAACGACCCGTCATCCCCGTCACCGCCTTCCACTATATATCAGGAGTTTATCCCACCCTCGTCGAGCACTACCCCTGCCGCATACGAAGATGCATACAGTCTCTCTCATTACTTTGTTGTCGATAGTTTCAACATCCACCGTCTAGTCATTGCCGGTGTGACCTGCGCAAGCAAATTTTTTTCTGATGTTTTCTACACCAATTCTAGATATGCCAAGGTAGATATATAGGCTCTCCCCCTTTTGTTTTCTCAATGTAGCTAAAGTGTACTAATTTACCTAGGTTGGCGGCCTTCCTCTCCTCGAGCTCAACCATCTCGAACTTCAATTCCTCCTTTTAAATGATTTTCGTCTTGCCATTCCTGTTGAAGAGCTGGAAGCTTATGGTACCATGCTTGTTGAATTCTACGCAAGAGAAGTGGTTGCGCAGCAACAGCAGCAACTACCCCAGCAGCCGCAGAATCCCGGCGATGGCCAAGACCACCCCTTCAGCACTACAGGCCACCGAGCAAAGGACGGTGCTTATATGGAACAGCGCCCTAGCCAAAGGGAGGGTATCATTCAAGCAAACGTTTCACAAACTCCGACCCCTCCATAGGGTCTTTATTGCCATTGAATTTTCTCTTCTTTTTTGTTTTTTCTGATGAGATTACAGCGCGGTGGAAGCAGTAGCAAAGGAAGTCGAAATACCTGACGGGGACACGGAAATATAGATATCTTTTATTCTTTCCTCTTTTCTTTCGAGTGCCAGGTGTTTGATTCAATTCCGGCCCAAGATACCATGAGAGTAGTTCATTGTTACTTAATTTTTCCGCCCTTTTCGTCTTGTTATTTCCTGAACCTGATTTTGCATGTTGCGGCTGTGCTACTTTTCCCATTTATCACTGCAATACTTTATACTTATTTTGTTTGATGACGTTGTGGTTTGTTCGTCTGATGTCAATGTCGCTTGAGATTTTGTCCCGAAGTTGGATCGTATTCCTCTAATTTGCGTTTATTTTTAATTTTTACGAACGACTTCATTATTGGTGTTCATGTACGATATTCTCTTTCTAACCTTCATTCTGCCATTTCTGTCCCTCTACTTGCGCCTCTCTTACACCATGATGGATATGATTAATGGGAGGGCAATGAAGCGGGACGCAAAGCTACATTTTCTTGTTCAACATCGCCCGTCTCGGCTGAAGCAGGAGGTTCGCCCCCGACCCCTGTCCCACACCCCAAATGGGCCGCCGCCGCAGCACACCCATGTGACCCATTCCATTCACACTTATGCACGTGGGCATGCACACATACATCTCGCTCGATGTTGGCTCAATTTTCCACTCCCAAAACCTCAATATTATTTAATGACTACCGCAGAAATAACTCACTTGCAACTGAATATTTTACCTGCCTCTTATCATACCGTGCCATACCTTACATATATATTTTGCATTTGCCTTGCTCTTTAACCCTGCACAACTTCAATTTTGCCCTGATAGCTATACAAACATACATGTATTTGTAGACTGGCCAGCGGGACTATGAATTTCACATTTGATCTCATTTGATCTGGTCTCATACATTTCTCGGTGTGAATCCCACTGAGACTAGTCATCAAAAAAACATGCAAAGTGACTATTAATCAGATCTCAAAATGAGATTATAACTTAGAAAAATTAAGAAAGTGATCTCATTTAATCTCATTTAGTCTCATTCTTAGGCCCCGGTGGCCGAATGGTTAATGCGGCCACCCGGTAGCGCCTTGGCGTGGGAAACCAGGGCGTGTGGGTTCGAAACCTGCAGGGGATACATTAAATCCAGAACCCAAGCACCTCAGGTTCCTAATAAATACAGAGGTGTACAAATCACTCCAATAAAATTGCTCTATGTTCCTGGGCTGGGAAGTTATTATCGCATGTATTTAATTGTCACTTCTTTGTATTTCCTATGTTCTTGTTATCTTGGTGTGGTCTCAACACCTGTATTTCCTTCTGTATAATCAACACTTAGCCTGTATTTAACATCATGCAAGGACTCATCATAAGCTCCGCTTGCATATGAGTATAATGGAAGAATAATAATAATAATAATAAGTCTCATTCTTAGCATAAAGTTACTATTTTTAGAGATTTTAAAGTGTTTTCAGACTATTTTTAATTTTTAAAAAACTAGTAATATTTAGTAATACTTTAATAAGATTTGAAGTCATTTAAAGTAATAAAATGAATTTAAATTAAGAAGAAAAAATTATAATCTTATTTTAAAAATGTAAGAAGAGTAGATATGTAAGAATAAGTACTTACAGATAATTATTCAGATATTTACAGCTTGATATAATATATACTATTAACTACTAGAAGTATTCACATTAGAAAGATAAAATGTAAAAATTAAATATATAATAGTATTTAAGCTGAGTTATAAGTAGTATTTATAAACTTCAGTCTATATAGTTATGTGTAGTTAAGAACTGTTAACTCTATTAATTATATAAGAGATAGAAATAGAGATAAAGAATTTATAAAAGAGAATATTTCTTAAATATCTCTCTCTTTCTAAGACTTTATCTGTAAAGTCTTTCACTGAGTAACTTTATAAAATCAGCTCAGCACTGCAGTAATACTTACTAAAAATTCTTTATATCTATAAAAAAAATCTCAGTGAGAAAAAATCTCTTATTATTATAAAGAGAAAAGAGTCTGTTACTCAGTTTCTTATTTTATAAGATTCTTTATAGTCTATAGATTCTTCTCTAATTACAGATTTATTTTATATCTTTTATACAGAAGAGTTCTAATTGACTCTTAACTATTTCTGTAAGATTCTTGAATAATTATTATACAGATTTATTTTACAGATGAATCACTCTCTATAAGATTATTCTTATCAAAGAGAAGTATTTATAAGTTAATCTTTTACTTATTTTTATAAATTATCATTCTTTAATACTGTAGAATTATGAGGAATTTTTAATTCTTTTATTAACTTTGTAGAACTATAGAATTAATATATTTATAGTCTGTAATCACTCTTTATAATTATATAGAAAGATTTAAATCTGTAGTTTATAATCACTTTTTACTTACTAGAGTGATCTGACTGTTTCACAGAATTACTCACAGTGTAAATAAATCTCTCTAAAGTAGTATAAATATCTCAGATTTATTTATGAAATCTTATCTTCTTTTCTCTTTTTTTATAACAGCTCTCATTCTTATAAACTATGAGTATTCTCATTTATTCATGAAGTGTTTTCACTCAGATAATAGAAAAAGAGTATTTCTGATAATATTTATATATTAATTCAAGAACTTCTCAAGAATAAAAATTTTTATAATTTTAATATCTTTATAAATAATATTTAATTACTATTAAGCTGTTTATAAGTGTCTCTACAACTTCTCTCATCACTTTTTACTAGCTGATGAAGTAGAAATATTACTATTTATAACAGTGTCTTTATCTCTTTCAGCTCTGTCACTGCACTTAATCTTCAGATCAGCAGTTAACTCTGTATCTTCTTTAAATTAATCTCTAACTTTAAGCAGTGTAGTTCTACTCTTTACTGTAAGTCTTTCTATAAGTAATATCTTACAGACTCTAACTAATAGTTTCTGTAAAGCTCTTAGTACTGTTAGTACTCTCTGCAGTCTTATAGATCTATAATCACTTCTTCTCTGTCTATACAATCTCTGATTAGAGATATGTAAATATGTCTAGATTTTCTATTAATAATTCTCATATCATGATATATTTCTGTAATCTTATTATTAATGAGAGATAAGTCTCTAATTATCTGTAAAATCTCAGTAATTAAGATAATATAAATACTATGAATTTGTAATAGAAGTTAATCTAAGTAGATAAGCTCTCTCTCTATATCTTAATTATTTCTGAGCTAAATACTTCAGCATAACTGAGAAAATAGATACAGCTTTAGAGAAGATATCTAATTATATATATAGATAATCAGCTCTCAAGACTCTGCTATAACTAGACTGGCTGCTGAGACTATGAATTTCACATTTGATTTCATTTGATCTGGTCTCATACATTTCTTGGCGTGAATCCCACTGGGACTGACTATCAAAAAAACATGTAAAGTGACTATATATCAGATCTTAAAATGAAATCATGACTTGAAAAAAATAAGAAAGTGATCTCATTTGATCTCATTTAGTCTCATTCTTGACATAAAGTTACCATTTTTAGACATTTTAAGGTTTTTGTTCGACTATTTTTAATTTTTTAAAAAGTAACACTTTTTGATAACACTCAAATGAGATTTAAAGTCATTTAAAGCAATAAAAATAATTTAAATTGACAAGTGAAAATCATGGTCTCATTTGAAAAATGTGATAAGAGTAGACAGTAAGTCTCACTGAGACAGTATGAGACTACTATCTAATATTAAAACTGTGTAATGAGATCAGTCAAATTGATAATGAAACTATAAAAAAATCTGGTTCTGATCTCAGACACGGTCACACAGTCAGTCTAGCAATGCCTGTATCTAATCTATTCAAATTCTCATTTTTTAAGTCATCTGAGTAAATCAGAATAGAGGCTTTTATATTGATTGTAGAGATCTTCTTCAAATGCTGTTCATATTCTCTCTCTTTAGATAGTTCACTTATTTGTAAGTCTATGAGAGATTTCAGCTTTTCTCTTCAGAGAGATATCTTCTCATGATCAATTTTCTCAACATTTAATGAAGAAAATTGATTCTTAATAAGTGAACATAGTCTATACAGTTGAGAGAGCATTTTCTTTAAAGTATTATTCTCATTTCAATCAAGAAATCTATTTCAATTCAGTTCATTTTCTGAGTTAACTGATAAAAATGAAGAAGAGACTCTTTCTCTGATTATATAATTTAAGCTCATCTTCATGACTCTCAGAGCATAGTTCATACAGGTCTTTTTAAATCAAATAGTGGAAGATGAAATTGAAGCTTTAATTTTCATTGCTTTAATAGAAGATGATTTGAATGCTTTCAGAATTCTTTTCAAAGCTCTGTTTTATAGACATTGAAACAGTTCAGTGAAGTTATCTTGATTGTTTCATCAAACTTGAACTTCATAATCAGCTACTGAGATAATACAGGCTATGTATAACTGTCTCATAGCCTGAAAAGATAGACCTCTCTCAGTATTTGATAGTCTGATTATACTATTCAGTAGTCTTTCTGTCTTGATGATTCTTTATTGAATATGATATTTAAAATTCAACTTAGAGTTTAATCATACTTCTAGTCATTTGACATTTAAACTGAGTTTAATCTCTTTATTTAAAAGAGTTAGACTTAGTTCTTTCTCATTAAACCTGGAAAAAAAGTGAATTAACTCAGTTTTATTTATATTAAATTAAATTAGATTGATATCTGCTCTAACAAAGATTTTCTTTACTGCTTTCTCAATCACTTCTAAATTCTCTTTGATTGTCTTTGAACTGTAGAGTAGATTAATATCATCTACATAACTTGAAGATCTCACTATTTTCATCTCTCTATTCTTAAATAGATATGCAGTGTATATTGCAAATAAAACAGGTGAGATTAAAGATTCTTGTAATACTTCTATTTTTATCTCAGTTTTATCTTGTTTTCTTGCCCCGGTGGCTGAATGATTAATGCGGCCACCTAATAGTGCCTTGGTGTGGGAAATCAAGGCGCGTGGGTTCGAAACCCGCAGGGGATACATTAAATCTGAAACTCAAGCACCTCAGGTTTTTAATAAATACAGAGGTGTACAAATCGCTCTAATGAATTGCTCTATGTTTCTGGGCTGGGAAGTTATTATCGCATGTATCTAATTGTCACTTCTTTGTATTGTCCTCCTGTATAATCAACACTTGACCTGTATTTAACATCACGCAAGGACTCATCATAAGCTCCGCTTGCATATGAGTATAATGGAAGAATAATAATAATAATAATAATCTTGTTTTCTTTCATCAAAGAATAGTTGTATAATTCTTTTAGATATAAATCAATTAACTCATTTTATTAGAGAAAGTGACAGTTTTAACATCTTCAAAGTTTGAATCATCTTAGACTTTGAAACATGATTAAACATATCTTTTATATCAATAAAAACTGCAGTTGAGACCAGGCCTTTATACTTTGCTACTTGAATATCATGAATAACTGAGAGAACAGTGTCAATTGCAGAACATTGTTTTCTATCTCTCATTTATTCATTAAATAGAAGAGAATCACTAATAGAGCTTATAAAAGATAATCTAGTAGCTATTATCTTTTCTAGAACTTTTTTCAAACAGTTCAACAGAGATATTACTCTATTTAACTTAGAAATTGAAGCTTTTCTATTAGATTTTACAAGGATTACTTCAGTAGCTTCTCTCCAGCATTCAGAATAATAATCATTTTTTAAGAGATTGAAAAAGAGCTCAAAATATTCATTCTTCAAGTAGAAATATGTGTTTTGAATAATTAAATGATTAATTGAATCAGACTCTGCAGCAGTTTTAATTGAACTTGAGAATATTACTGACTCTAGTTCATCACATGTAAGCTCAGATCATTCTCAGTTATTTTTATTAATATATTCATGAAATGACATATTCTTCTCTTCTAAATGTGATGAGTTTTGAAAGAGAATTCTTATAAAAGCTTGATATTTTTCCTCAAAAGAGTTTGCTGTATACAATTTATACTGAAATTCATATTCTAAGATTGAAAGCTTTGCTACACTTCTTATTTTAGTATAGTTGAAGACTTTAAAAACTTCTTTTTCTTATACTTCTTCAAGAAATTTGTTTCAGTAATCTGTTTTGACTTTTTTAATATCTGAAAAATATTCATTTTAAATAGCTTTGAACTTTTTATTAGATATTAAGTTATTCTTTCAATCTCTCTTAGCAGTGACTAATTACTTTCTTTTAGAAGTGATATTCTCATTTCATCAAGATTTGAAATACTCAGAAGACTTTTTCTTTGAAATATATTCTTCAATACTTGTTAGAAAAATAGATGTAATCAGCTTTACTCTATTCTCAAGTATTTCATTTAAGATATCTTGACTTTGATTTCAATAGAGCTTACTCTGTCTTTCAGATTTCAGCTGTTTTACTTCTTCTTCAACTGCTTTTCAATCAGCTTTTTCAAAGTTATACTGATTAGAGAGAAGAGAATTTTCACTTCTTTGTTTTTCACTCAGTTCAATATCAAATTGAATAATCTTATAATCTGATTCTGAGATTTCATTTGAATTAATAAATCAGTTTATAAGTCTTTTTTCAATTAGATTTTATGATATGAAAGTTAGATCTATAATAGATTTCTGTTTCATGTCTTTTCTAAAGAATGTTTGTTGATCAGACTTGTTAACTAAATCTATTAAATGCTTAAAAGTTCATTCAATCAGTTTATCTGCTCTTACTGCTCTTGTGCACTTTGAGTTCTATCAGAGATAATGTGCATTGAAGTCTTCTGCAATTATAGAGTTTTTTAAGAGAGTTATATTCAAAAATCCTCTATCAATTATTCAGATATTGTTGTTTTCTTTCAATGACTTTTCATTATAGATATTTATAAGTTGAATAGTATTAAACTCATTCTCTTTATCTATAATATCACTCACTAGAATATCAGAGTCAGTGTGGCGGGCTGCGCCGAATCAATCATATAGACTATTCCGTTACACTTCACAGATTCCACGTACGCTCCGATCCTCGGCCATTCTCGATCGCCGATCCTCAGCCGCCATGAACGTGTATGCTCCGATTCTCGGCCATTCTTGATCACCGATCCTCAGCTGCTATGAACACATGTATATTCTTCCACCCTGAAGCTCCACCGCGTACATCATCACATACACATATAAATATTCATCTTGATCACTGATTCTCACACTTTCTCTTTTCTTCCTTCTTTAATGTTTTTATCTTTGTTATATAAGACCTATCAATATTATACTGATCTATTCAGTGTAGGCCTTTTACACTATAAAAACATTCATTGTCTTCTTATTAGAAAACAATTATTCACACATTATCTTCTTATCAGAAATAATTATTTATCAAGAGATATCTGAACATGTAATAATGTATAAGAAATAGAGAAACAGTCAAACAGTTAAATGAACACTGAGTTCTCAGATAGAAGCTTACTCATCAGTCACTCTGACTCTGTAATAAAATCTTATAAGAGAATATCAGTGAAAGACCTGAGAGTTCTGACACTCAGATATATAAGATATTCATATAATTACACTTCTTCAGATTTCACAGATATTATACATCTGATAATTGATATAATCATGTTTAATGATAATATAGAACTCTTGAACACAAGTATAGATATAGTACTACAGTAACTTTAAGCAATGTTGAAACTATAATAATAATAAATAACTGATATACATGCAACTCAATAACATTAATATGAAGAGATTTAACAATTATCACAATAAGAAACTCATACAATCTCAATATCTACAGAATTGAATACAAAAGTGTTGAAAGAACACTTAAATACTCTCACATATTTCAATACTTCTGATCTCACTCTCTACTCATTATAGAGAATGAAAATGCTTGTAAAACTGAGTGTAGATAAAGATTTCATCAGTTCATTAATCAATCAAAATTAATATATCAATGAATGATTGAAGAATTATATGAAACAGAAGTTTCATTCATGCATGAAAGTATGTAAATCAGTGTTATGAATATCTGATAATATCATGAAATATCTTGATATTCTGTTCTAAGACACTGTCATGTAATAGAAAGTATTAGATTAATTACAGAGCACTTAACAGAGAAACACTTCTTTTACAACATTTATCTCTGACTTCAACACTAAGATTCTAGAAGTAGGTGATCAATCTTGAGAGAATTGAATGAAGATTAGCATGCTTAACAAGATATTAACTTTTAAACTCTTACAGACTCTTGTAAGTATAGATGAAGACCAGACTTATAAAAACTTCTACACACAGCTTCAGACAATGAATAACTGTCTTATCAAGATTAAGAATATACAGAACAGTGATAGAAGACATTATATCTTAGTAACTCATACACTTGTATCAAGAAATAACAATGATGTAGATGTTATGAATTGAGTAGACTTAAATATCTATATATAAGCAAGAATCTTCATCATTTAAACAGGCTTTCAAGTCTCTGAAATCACTTCTGAAGAAGTCACTGATTAATGTTAATATGAAGTGTGCATCAACTGTAATCAATTAGAACACATTGCTTTCAACTGCTGATTGACCTATATATCTTCATATTCAAGAGAAAGATCAGTGTCTTCTTATTCAAAGAATGAATCAGTGTCTGTCTGTGTTAATCACATTATATTAGAGAAAGATTCAGAGAATAACTATGAGAATGCTCTGATGAAACAGAGAAAAGATTAACTTCTATTCAAATTTGTAAACAGAAGCTTGAAGAGATCAGATAATAATAATTTGAAGAGAAGATAATAATAAATACAATTCTTATATCTACTATGATTAATAACATGTATAATATGAAGACCATGATAGACAGTGATCTATGTCACTATACAATGATAAAATCTTCAGTTATAAGACATTATAATCTTCAGTATATCTCTCTATTAAAACTCTGACTTCTCACAGAATTTGATAATTTAAAAGACATTTATACTCATTACATAGTAAAGCTGATCATAGATGTAGAAGAACATTAATATGAAGATATCTACATATATAAAGTTGATAATCTTGATTACAATCTTATATTAGAACTTGTCTGACTATTTAAATAAGACATCTTATTAAATGTTTAAAACAGAAGCTTGATATTCTCTAACAATAATAGAGTTCATAAAGATAATATTTATAAGATCATGAATCTGACACAGATCTCTGTCAATGTATATAAAATACTCTGAAAAAGAAGTCATCATTAAAATCACTGACAGAGTCACTGATAGTAAGATTATATATCAATCTATTTCATCAGTCTGATCAATATTAAAAAGACTCTAGAAAAGTTATCTTATATTATAATAACAGATTCTCATATAAAACTCTTTTAATAATATCATGAATATCTAGATGTCTTTCAATAAGATAATATTATAAATATACTCTTCTTATAAGATTCTGAAGTGAATCACAGTATCAAGTTAGAGAAAAAGAATGATAAGAATCTTAAATTATCATGAAACTCTCTTTATAACATATCTCAAGATGAACTTCTTCTTCTTCAAAAGACACTCAATGATCTGTTGAATAAAGAATTCATATATATTAGTAACTCTTTCACTGCAGTCTCTATTCTCTTTGCAAAGAAATCAGATAAAGAACTCTGATTCTGTGTGAACTACTGAGATCTGAACAGATTGATAAAGAAAGATTAATATTTCTTATCTCTTATCAATGAAACTCTAGCATGAATCAGATGAGCTCAATGATTTATAAAACTAGATATCATTACTACATTTCATAAGATTCATATCACTGAAGAAGATGAATGACTTACAGTATTCTGAATATGTTATAACCTCTTTGAATGAATAGTCACACTCTTTAAACTGACTAACACTTTCAGTATATTTCAGAAGTATATCAACTGAGTATTTCAAGATTTTCTTAATAAGTTTGTATCTACTTATCTAGATGACATTCTCATCTTTATCAATGAATTCAGAAAAAAATATCAAGAATATATATAAAAGATATTACAACAGCTATAAGAAGCAGAACTACTGATAAATATTGATAAGTATAATTTTGAAGTCAAGAGTATCAAGTATTTAAGTTTTATTATAGAAGCAGATAAGAGAATTCAAATGAATTGTGAGAAAGTCTCTGTTATTCTTGAATGAGAAGCTCTGTGTACTGTGAAAGATGTACAAAGCTTCATTGAATTTACTAACTTCTATTGATGATTTATATGAAACTTCTCAGATATTACAAGATTATTTACAGATCTCACTAAGAAAGACTCAGTATTTCAATAATCAGCAGACACTGAAGCTGCATTTATACAGATAAAGAAGATATTCATTAATACTTCTCTGCTAATAATCTTTGATTCTGATTATAAGATAGTTATTGAAGCTGATTTCTCTGACTATGTGACAGAAGAAGTGATATTATAATATGATGATGAAGATGTTCTACAATTATATATCTTCATGTCTAAGAAACTGAGTTCTGCTGAATGCAATTATAAGATCTATAATAAGAAACTTCTTACAATTATATACTGTTTAAAAGAATAAGACTCTGAACTTTGAAGTATCTCTGAGTTTGAGATAGTCACAGATCATAAGAATCTCAAATACTTCATGACTACTTATAAACTTACTGAATAACAGATACAATGATCTGAGTTCTTAAGTCACTTTCATTTTACAATATACTATCATTCTGGCAGTCAGAACTTGATGACAGATGTCCTCTTACAATGAGAGTAAGATATATCATTCAATGTAACAGATACTTACTGAATGAACTGAGAGCATCAGCTTTTAAATCTGAAGATACTAGTTGATCAAGATAAAATAGCTCACAGCACTATATATACTTCTTCAATTAGAACTATCACTGATATCTCAACTTTTTCTGAACCTATATTAGATAAGCTATGATATACAGCAGCTTAAATTAATGAACTTCTTCAAACACTCACTGAAGCAGTATAACAAGAAGTACTCTGATTTTCTTCAGAATTATAAGTAAGAATTAACATCTCAGAATGTTCAATCAATAATAATAACACTCTACAATTCTGTGAATAACACTGAGTCTCTCACTTTAAACTCTTACACATCTGAATAATGCAAGAGATGCATAATTTATATATAACTGATTATTCAGACTGTGAACAACTGTATAGAATAATCTTCTGAGAATTCTATTAATCTGAGATATTAAACAGTATCAGACACTTCATCTGAAACTGTAATTACTGTTCTTTCATTATCTTATAAAAGAATCATAGAAAAGATCTACTGAAATTACTTAATATTTCTGATAGAATCTGATGAGATATAATAATTAACTTCATTATCAATCTATCTAAGAGTAAGAGTTGTAGAAACATTCTGATCATCATGAATCAATTAAGCAAAGATATAATATTGAAATCTTGTAATAAGATGAATACTGAACAAGTTACTAAAGTCTTTCTACAGAGTCTGTTCTATCAGATGCATGAATTACTGAGATTCATAGTATCAGATTAAGATCATTAATTCATAAGTACTCTCTGAACTAGAATCTGTCAAGTTCTCAAGATTATATACTATCTATTAACTATCTATCACTCTGAGACTAATGATGAATCAGAACAGATAATTCAGACTGTAAAGAACTATCTTTATAAGTTCTATAATTACTTATAAGATAATTGATATGATCTTCTTCTACACACAGAGATCACTATCAATGATCAAGATACTATTTCAACAGATATAAGCCTGTTCTTTCTTACACATAAATATCACATGAAAGTATTGAATCTTCTAGAGATTATACAGTTTACACTGAATCTCTGCAGTCTGATTCAGATCACTGATAATATAGTAATGAAGCTCTGAAATGTCTGTGATTGAGTAGAGGTCTACATAACAACTGTAAAACAAGATTAAGAGAATTAAATCAATATTCACTGAGACCTCACTGAATAATATAAGATAGAAGATCTGATATAATTGAATCTTAAGAATATACAAATCACACATTCATTCTGTATACTAGATTACTGTCACATCAGATATAAAGTAATAGAAGTTCTAGATAGTCATAACTACTGTCTTAACACATTATCAGAGATTCATAATATATTTTATACAAGCTTGCTCTGCTGCACTGTCACTGATCTGTTTTCTTCTCAACTGACTTCTAACTGACAACTGTCAGAAATCATAGAAGAAGATAATGAACTTGAGTGAGAGATTGAAAAAATTCCTGATAAGAGATCACACAACTGCAGCTGATAATATCTTATGAAATGAGTTAACTACAATTAATCAACCTGAACTCTGAGTTCTGTGTTACTTAAAACAGCAGCTCTTAACTGATGAGAACTGCTTCTGAAAAGAGGGAACTAATATGACAGGCTGTGCCTGATCAATCATATAGACTATTTCATTACACTTCACAGATTTCATATACACTTCAATTCTCAATCATTCTTGATTATCAATCCTCGGCCGCCACAAACATGTATGCTCTGATTCTCAGTCATTCTCAATCACTGATTCTCAGCTGCTATGAACACGTGTATATTCTTCCGCTCTGAAGCTTCACCGCGTACATCATCACATATGTGTATAAATATTCATCTCAATCACTGATTCTCGCACTTTCTCTTTTCTTTCTTCTTTAACGTTTTTATCTTTGTTATATAAGACCTATCAATATTATACTGATCTATTCGGCGTAGGCCTCTTACAGTTAGATATGATATCAAATCTCAAATTAAATTAATATCTTGATCTTTTTCTCTCATAGATCACTACTCTTGATTTTATCTCAGATTTTTCAGGAAGAAAGCAGTAATAGCTTGAATGAGAAATGATGTACTTTTACTCAGTATCAAAGTTTGATTCTTGAAGAAGTACAAAGTCAACTTTTTGTTTAAATGCAATCTGAAGACAAGAATAAATGCAATTTGAGTTTCTATTCACATTATTTTGAATAAATGTGATTTTTGAAGAGTTTTTAAACTTTTTTTGTTGATTTTGTTATATATTCATACTAAGAGAGAGTAGAGATAGAGTAGAATCTAATCTGTATCATTAGATAGTAAATTATAACTATTTTGAAAAGTAGAAATCTCAACTGCTTGCATTATATCTAGTTTATCATCAGAGTCATTTCTCAATTCTCTAATCTTAACAGAAGTTTGAGGATTCAAATTCTGTTTACACTTAGCTGAAGAATTGAGGTTTGAAGATCTAGATAGTTGAGAATTTCTTCTTTTTAAGCTTAAAGTTGTAGATTTACTAGCTTGACTTTTCTCTTCAGTTTTAGATTCACTTTGAGCTTCATCTTTTCTTCAGTTCTTCTGAGTTCTTGAAGTAAATACACATTCTTTTGAGTTAGATGCATGTTTTTCTTTACAATTGAAGCACTTAAGCAGAGTATTTTAACATATTTCATCTCTTTTTAAGCATGTTTCATATTTATGCTCACTAGTTTTATAATCTCTAGCACAGAATGCGCATTTTGAGTCTCTGAAACAAGAGATTACAAAGTGTTCATATCTTTGACAGTTTGAACACTGTGTTTGAGCTTTGAGATTCATTCTTGAGTCTTTGTATTCATGAACTCTCATTTTCAAATCTGCTACTCTTACTTCAGAGATTCTTGATTATTCAAGTGTTTTTATATACACTAGAACAGAGGCATTTCTTCTACTCTGTCTGAACTCAATTGAATTAAGTTATACAGACTCTTTTCTCAGTTGAATAGAATTGTATTCTTTCAATTCATTTTTGAGAAGTAGTATTTCTTTCTCACAGTCAAAGATTTCAACTGAAATATCATAAAGAATAAATTTATCTCACTTTTCATCTCTCTCAGATAGAATTATTATGTTTAACAGAGATTCTACTGCTGATTTTCTAGAGATTCTCATTCTGAATAAGGAATTCTGCACTAAATTTAGACATTGTGATTAGAATGATGAAGTTTTTAAAGAAGAATGACTCAATTGAAGCTATAACTGTTTTTTGAACTTCAATATTAGTCATTAACTGAGAAAAGAACTGCTGATTGATTTCATTTCTAATTCTGAAAATAAGACTTGAGTTTAGCTTATTTCTCTGCAAGATGTTCTGATTTGAGACTTTGAGAATAAGTCTTCTATTTCTGAAGATTTGAAGATTTTTCTCTTTTTGTATTTTTTTCCTCACTCTTCTATTAATAGAAGTATGAGCAGTATTCTTCTCATTTTTATCAGAATTTTGAGCAGGTTTTGAGACAGCAGATTTAGAGACAGCAGGTTTAGAGATAGCAGATTCAGCTGCTTGAGCATATATTTTCTTCTGATTTAAAGAAGAAGAAGAAGAAGAAGTAGAAAAGAAAGAAGAGCAAACTGAAGAGTCAGTGATTATATTAGAAATTTAAAAAGTTTTTAAAACTATGTTTGAAATTTCAAGTTTGAATCTAATCACTTTCTGTAGTTGTCTAGTCTGAGTATGAAGAATTAACAGAACTTCTTCATTCATCTCACTCAGACTAGACTGGCCGCCGGGACCATGAATTTCATATTTGATTTCATTTGATCTGGTCTCATACATTTCTTGGCGTGAATCCCGCTGGGACTGACTATTAAAAAAACATGTAAAGTGACTATATATCAGATCTTAAAATGAAATCATGACTTGAAAAAAATGAGAAAGTGATCTTATTTAATCTCATTTAGTCTCATTCTTAGTATAAAGTTACTATTTTTAGACATTTTAAGGTTTTTTTTAGACTATTTTTAATTTTTTAAGAAGTAACGCTTTTTGATAATACTTAAATGAGATTTAAAGTCATTTAAAGCAATAAAAATAATTTAAATTGAGAAGTAAAAATCATAGTCTCATTTGAAAAATGTAATAAGAGTAGACAGTAAGTCTCACTGAGACAGTATGAAACTACTATCTAATGTTAAAACTGTGTAATGAGATCAGTTGAATTGATAATGAGACTATTAAAAAATCTGGTTCTGGTTTCAGACACAGTCACACGGTCAGTCTAACTCAGACACTGCTTTTCAAGAATTTTACTTACTTTTTCAAGTTTCTGTATTTCAAGAACTTGTTGTTTCTCTATTTCTTCTTTCTTTCTTCTCTTCAGAATTTCAATCTCAGAAATAGCATTTGAGAAAGCATCTTTTTTCACATCAACTGAGTGTACTTTCAAACTCATTGTTCTTACTCAATGAAAAGTTAATCAGACTAATTCAATTGAGATATTTATTAAACTCTTTTGAATTGAAAAGTTGATCAGACTGTTTCAATTAAGAGATTTCTAAGTCTGTTTTCAATTGAAAAGTTGATCAGACTGTTTCAAAAGAAGAATAACAGACTTTTATGTATAAAACACCTGATTTTTTTCACACTAGTTCAGTAACTAGATTAGATTTTTGAAGAGAATCTAATAAACTAAAATTGCCCCGGTGGCTGAATGGTTAATGCGGCCACCCAGTAGCGCCTTGGCGTGGGAAACCAAGGCGAGTGGGTTCAAAACCCGCAGGAGATACATTAAATCCGGAACTCAAGCACCTCAGGTTTCTAATAAATACAGAGGTGTACAAATCGCTTCAATAAATCGCTCTATGTTTCTGGGCTGGGAAGTTATTATCGCATGTATCTAATTGTCACTTCTTTGTATTTCCTATGTTCTTGTTATCTTGACATGATCTCAACATCTGTATTTTCTTCTGTATAATCAACACTTGACCTGTATTTAACATCACGCAAGGACTTATCATAAGCTCCGCTTGTATATGAGTATAATGAAAGAATAATAATAATAATAATAATAATAAACTAAAATTGATTTTGAAGATAAATTAATAAAATCTTTACAATCTCTTTCTTGAAATATAGTGAGAAAAAGTATGATATCAATTAATAATAAATCAGATAATATGACAGTGTTTGAGAGAAAAACTGATAAAAAATAAATCAATTTTTTGCAGAGAAATTCATTAAAACTATTCAATTTTATTCTAAATCATTCAATTCTTCTCACACAACAAGTGTGCAACTCAAATCAGTTAATAAAGAGTGTAAAAAAGAATTAAGTATTAATGAAAGCTCTTCAGTCACTGAAATAGTAATTCTTACTTAAAAAAATATAAAATTATGACAGAAAATAATTCTGTTTTTAATTCTTTATAAGAATATTGTGTAAAACTCAGAGAAAAACATCTTACTTTTTCAAGAGAAGTAAAAAACTATTTCTAAGATCTTTTTTTTTACATTAACTGCTGCAGAAGAATGAGATAGACACTGCTAAGATATATACTACTATATACTCTCTATCAAGACTTTCTCTCTTCAGAGTCTTGATGTTATAGAGAATATAAGTCTATTTCTATATAATAATGTAAATATTGTCAGCAGAATATAGAGAAACTAATTATTTATATTTTAAAATAGAAAACTTTGTCAATGATTATATTAATATAAAGTTAATTCTCAAATTTAATAGAAATCTAGTATTGCTGTTCTCAATCTCTTATAGAATCTATTAAATATTGGAGGTATTAAAACTAGATTTAATATATCTCACTGTGCAGAAATCAAAGACTCAGTCAGATCTTGAAGTATACTGATTTTATAGTTATTATATCTGCTGATTATGTATCAAGTACAGTTAGACTGACCGCCGGAATCATGAATTTCATGTTTGGTCCCATTTGGTCTGGTCTCATACATTTCTTGGCGTGAATCCCGCTGGGACTAATCATTAAATAAACATGTAAAGTGACTATATATCAGATCTCAAAATGGAACCATGACTTGAAAAAAATGAGAAAGTGGTCTCATTTGATCCCATTTAGTTCCATTCTTGGCATAAAGTTACTATTTTTAGACATTTTAAGGTTTTTTTTAGACTATTTTTAATTTTTTAAAAAGTAACGCTTTTTGGTAACACTCAAATGAGATTTAAAGTCATTTAAAGCAATAAAAATAATTTAAATTGAGAAGTGAAAATCATGATTTCATTTGAAAATGTGACAAGAGTAGACAGTAAGTCTCACTGAAACAGTATGAAACTACTATCTAATGTTAGAACTGTGTAATGAGATCTGTCGAATTGACAATGGGACTATCAAAAATTCTGGTCCTGGTCTCAGACACGGTCACACGGTCAGTCTAAGTACAGTTGCTGAGATATCTCTTTGTATTTTTCTGCTGAGAATGGGCCAGATTGAAAGAGGCGGTACAAGAGTGAGACTTGGTGTTGATGTCTTGATACATCAAAGACAGAGAGGGTTTTTCGCGGAGAATGTACTTCAGATGTGTCTGTTAATTATGTGCTTAATACTATTACTGAGGTATCTTTTTGTATTTTTCTGCTGAAGATGAGCCAGATTAGAAAGAGCGGTATATATAGACTGACCCTGTGACCATGTCTGAGACCAGAACCAGATTTTTTGATAGTCTCATTATCAATTCAACTGATCTCATTTCACAGTTTTAACATTAGATAGTGATTTCATACTGTTTCAGTGAGACTTACTATCTACTCTTATCACATTTTTCAAATGAGATCATGATTTTCACTTCTTAATTTAAATTATTTTTATTACTTTAAATGACTTTAAATCTTATTTAAGTGTTATTAAAAAGTGTTACTTTTTAAAAACTTATAAATAGTCTAAAAAAACCTTAAAATGTCTAAAAATAGTAACTTTATGCTAAGAATGAGACTAAATGAGATGAAATGAGATCACTTTCTTATTTTTTTCAAGTCATGATTTCATTTTAAGATCTGATATATAGTCACTTTACATATTTTTTTGATAGCCAGTCCCAGCGGAATTCACGCCAAGAAATGTATGGGACCAGACCAAATGGAATCAAATATGAAATTCATGGTCCCGGCGGCCAGTCTAGGTACATGAGTGAGACTTGGCGTTGATGTTTTGAAACATCAAAGATAGACAGAGTTTTTGTGAAAGATGCTTCTCAGATATCTTCACAATTACAGGTCAGAGAACTTTCAAAATTGAGAAGATTGATGCATATGATTAGGTCTCTTCGCCTTACAATTTGTATGGCAATTTGGCCCAGGGTTGTGGTGTGATAGAGATGAACAGGGAATAATCCCACACAGGAGTTTTGAACAACTTCAGTTCATGTTTGACTGGATAACTCCACCACTACACGGGGTATGCGGTCGGCGATGGTGTCAAAATGCTTGTATGATCGAGGGCTTTTTGATGAATCTATCGGCGGGTTCTTATTCGAAAAATTGAGCGAGTTCATGGTGAAGCGCTTGTTGAAGTGAGAATAGCTGATGTAATATCTTAGCAGTATTTCACTGCTATGAAAGAGTAATCTACTGATCTTGTATAGAAGTGAGATTCTTATATTCATTAATCAGATCTTTCTATCTTATAACTGAATAATATTGTAGAGTAATTGAAAACTAATTTGAACAGTCTGTGAAATGAATGAAATTATTCACAGAAAAGTAATAAGCTGTGTGAAACTATAACAGAGTCTTAACACAGCTGCAGAGATGACATCTATTAATTCATCAGAAGTTTAAAAAACTATAAATACTATTATTATAACTGAAAACAACATCTTAAAATATATTTATTATAAGTAAGACTTTTAAAATGATGAAAATTACAATTCTGATAGTTAGTATAGTTCTTAATAATCTTGTTCAATCTGCTAAGCTATTAGCTATTAATCTCATTCTTAGTTTTATATTTATATTTATACCTGTCTTTGCTGCATCTGTAAATTCTAGATCATTGAGTTAACTATTAACTTATTTAACTGAAAGAATATCTGAGAAGCTATTAAAGAAGCTACAGACTTTTATTAAATTATTCTCTACTTAAAAGTCAGTCTTATAAGAGAGTTATCACATTAATATAAAAATTAATATAAATTATAACACTCTTCTTCTATAATTTTATAATACTGTTTTTATAGATCTCTGTAGCTAGATTGGCCGCTAGGATTATGAATTTCACATTTGATTTCATTTGATCTGATCTCATACATTTCTTGACATGAATCTCACTGAGACTAGTCATCAAAAAAACATGCAAAGTGACTATATATCAGATCTTAAAATGAAATCATCCCTTGAAAAAAATAAGAAAGTAGTCTCATTTAATCTCATTTAGTTTCATTCTTAGTATAAGGTTTTTTTTAGACTATTTTTAATTTTTTAAAAAGTAATGCTTTTTAATAACACTCAAATAAGATTTAAAGTCATTTAAAGCAATAAAAATAATTTAAATTGAGAAGTGAAAATCATGATCTCATTTGAAAAATGTGATAAGAGTAGACAGTAAGTTTCACTAAGACAGAATGAGACTACTATCTATTATTAAAACTGTGTAATAAGATCAGTTAAATTAATAGTAAGACTATTAAAAAATCTGATTCTGACCTCAGATACAGTTACATGATCAGTCTATCTATAGCTACTATATTAGAGAAGAAAATTCTTTTATCATCTGTATTAATACTCTGAATCAGTGTTATAAAGATTGTATCAGTTATTATTATACTAATACTGAAAGTTATTACTTTTATTATAGAAGTAAGTCACTTTTTAATATAAAATATATCAATTTTAATACAATTAAACTAATAGTTATACATAGTTAATATTAGAAAGAAGAATATTAAAGAAAAACAAAAGAAGTAGAAGAATAAAAAAGAAAAGAAAGTTAAAAAGAAAAGCTTATTTAAAAAGTACTCTATGACTATAAATACAGAAATTAAAGTCTTGAAAAAATAGAGTGTAAGAAATCCCGCTCCCCGCGGATTCTTTACCTCTATTTCTATCTCTCATGTAATTAATAGGGCTAGCAGCCCTTGGCTATACACAACTATATAGACTGGAGTTCATGAATACTATTCATAACTCAGCTTGAATGCTATTATATATTTAATCTCTACATTTTATCTTTCTACTGTAAATACTTCTAGTAATTAACAGTACATATCACATCAAGCTGCAAACATCTGAATAATCATCTGTGAGTACTTATTCTTACATTTCAAGCTCAGTTAGTCAGCAATCACTTATTATAACTGAAAGAACTAGAAACTTATATACTTCAATCTCTGCAAACTCTACTATAGACACTCAGAAGCAGTCATCTGAATCATGAATAGTCTTTATAAAAGAAGTCTTAGAGAACTTATTAATTACTCATAGAACATCATTCTCTGTATCTGTGACAGAGAAACTGTCTGAACTCATGAATAAATCAATCTCAGTGAAGAATATTCTTGAGTATCTCTTATAAGATTAAGCTATTTTTCTACAAGAAATGCTTACTGTTTGCAAACACTCTCAAAGTGAGTCTCTAAACATAATCTTCAGAGATACTCATAAACTGAAAAGAAACTTTCTTAAGTTATAATTACTTAAGATCACTTATCAAATCACAATCTATAAAAGCTTTTATAAGTTTGTATTTGAAATTGACTCACAAGCCTGACTGTGTGATATGAAAGATGAAGAAGCTATCATCTATATAATAACAGATCTCTATTATACTGAAGTCAAGAACTGGCTGAATTATCTAGAGAATGATTATAAGAGATTCTGCTGATCTATTCTTAAAATCTATCTAGAGAATAAGTTAAGAAACTCTGTAAGCTGAACAGAGAACACCTGAACTGCAATTATTAATATTAGAAAAAGAGATGAGAATTCTGATAAAGACTACTCACAGTGCTTTATAAAATTATGATATGAATTAAAATCTGTGAAAACACAGCTCTGAAATAAGATCTGAATGATGATATTTATAAAGAGACTGAATAAAGATATATAGAACAAGCTTATTAAGCAAGACTCTAAGCTCTTAACTCTGAAGAAACTGATGACTCTTATTTATCACTTACAGATCACTGTGAGAGTCATAGACTCACAGAGAGTGAATCACTGATCAGTCTCACATGAACTAGAATAATAGAGAACAGATTTATCAGAAAAAGATAATAAAACACAGAGGGATTCATATCTGACTACTGAGTAGAGAGAGAGAGCTTTATAAGCTTCTGTAAACAGAGGGTATAACAGAGAGATTAAGAAAAAGAGACTCTACTTTATCTATTCTAAATAAGAATATCTTCACACAAACTGTTCAGATAAATTAAAATAGAAATTTGAGAAGTTTCAGACAGAGTCAGTAACAGCCTTTTTAAAAGTCTTGAAGCTGATATCTGAATCTGTTACTCTTCTGATGAAAATACTTACTTACAGACAGAGACTGTATTGTAATACTGCTACTCTATAAGTATGAGAAGTATTGATGAACTCAGAATCTCAGATCACTGTAGTGTTTATAAAGCTCACAGAGTGAATAAGCTGAAAGATGAAAACTGAGAATCTGCTCTTATAATAAGCAGAGTATGAGAACTCAGATCTGAGAGTTGAGAGACTTATAAGAGTTATCTTTGAATTGCAAGATCTCTCTGAAATCTGAAGAAGATTTACAGAAACTGTGATTATTACAAATATCACAGATAACATGTACTTAAGACTTGCATGACTTCAAAGATATAATTCATACATAGCTGTCTATAAGTCAGGTTTATACTTTCAATCAGTATTAATAGACTTACTCACAGAGATAGAATCAGTTGATACTACAGAGGTAATTAGAGAAGACAAGCTTATCTATATAATAATTTTATAAGTGTCTGAGAATCTTGCAGTTATGAAAACTGAGCTTCAGATATTAGAGAAATACTGAGACCTTGTAGAAATGTTCAGCTCAGTAAAGATAGCTGAGCTTTCTTCTCATTATAAGAAGAATCTGATAATAGATTTAATAGAAGAGTAGAAACTCTTCTGAGAATCAATCTATAAGCTCTTTTATTATGAGACAGAGATCTTGCAGATCTATATAAAGAAGAATCTGAAGAATGACTTTATCTGATTTTCACAGAGCTTTACAGAAGTCTCTGTGATATTCATGAAGAAGAAGAATGAAGATCTCAGATTATGTATAGACTACTGTAATCTGAACTTCAAGATAATAAAGAGTTACTACTCTCTATCTCTGATTGAGAATGTGATCAACTGTCTCATGAAAGCTGTTATATTCATACAACTGAATATAATCAATATATATACACAGCTGTAAATACAGTCTGAGAATGAATGAAAGATTGTCTTTAGAACTGCACTGAGATTGTTTAAATATCTAGTGATATCTTTTAATCTGACTAGACTGACCGTGTGACCGTGTCTGAGACCAGGACCAGAATTTTTGATAGTCTCATTGTCAATTCGACAGATTCCATTACACAGTTCTAACATTAGATAGTAGTTCCATACTGTTTCAGTGAGACTTACTGTCTACTCTTGTCACATTTTTCAAATGGGACCATGATTTCCACTTCTCAATTTAAATTATTTTTATTACTTTAAATGACTTTAAATCTCATTTGAGTGTTACCAAAAAGTGTTACTTTTTAAAAAATTAAAAATAGTCTAAAAAAAACCTTAAAATGTCTAAAAATAGTAACTTTATGCCAAGAATGGGACTAAATGGAACCAAATGAGATCACTTTCTCATTTTTTTCAAGTCATGGTTTCATTTTGAGATCTGATATATAGTCACTTTACATGTTTATTTAATGATTAGTCCCAGCGGGATTCACGCCAAGAAATGTATGGGACCAGATCAAATGGGACCAAACATGAAATTCATGGTCTCAGCGGCCAGTCTAAATCTGACTAATATCTCTACAGTATTTCAGTCTTTCATTAATAAAACACTTTATATATATCTGAACTCAAACAACCGCTCCACCACGAACTCGCTCGATTTTTCGAATAAGAACCCGCCGATAGATCCATCGAAAAGCCCTCGATCATACGAGCATTTTGACCCCATCGCCGACCGCATACCCCGTGTGGTGGTGGAGTTATCCAGCCAAACATGAACCGGACATTGTTCGAAGCTCCTGTGTGGGATTACCCCCTGTTCTCCCCTACCACACCACAACCCCGGGCCAGAGTGCCATACAAATTGTAAGGTGAAGTGACCTAGCCATATGCACCAATCTTCTTGATTTTGAAAGATCCCTGATCTGTAGTTGTGGAGATATCTGAGGAGTGACCTCTGCGAAAACCCTGTTCATCTTTGATGTTTCAAAACATCAATGCCAAGTCTCACCCTCATACTGTCCTTCCCAATCTGGCCCATCCCCAGCAGAAAAATACAAAAAGATATCTCAGTGATAATATTAAGCACATAATTAACAGACTCTTCTGAAGTGCAATCTTCACAGTTCACTACCAGTGTATCTAGACTTCAACACCAAGTCTCACCCCTGTACTACCCCTCTCAATCTGGCTCATTCTCAGCAGAATAATACAAAAAGATACCTTGGCAACAGCATTCAATACATAATCAGTGAATAACAAGTCAACAGCATATCAATAACTATAAAATCAGTATATTTCAAGATCTGACTGAGCCTTTGATCCCTGCACAGTGAGATATATTAAATCTAGTTTTAATATCTCAATATTTAATAGATTCTGCAAGGGATTGAGAACAGCAACACTAGGTTTCTATTGAATTTAAGAATTAACTCTATATTGATATAATCATTGACAAAGTCTTCTATTTTGAGATATAAATAACCAGTTCCTCTACATCCTGCTGACAATATTTATATTATTATATAGAAACAGACTTATATTCTCTATAATATCAAGACTCTGAAGAGGGAAAGTCTTGATAGAGAGTATACAGTAGTGTATATCTTAGCAGTTTCTATCTCATTCTTCTACAGCAGTTAATACAAAAAAAAAAGATCTTAGAAATAGTTTTTTACTTCTCTTAAAAAAGTAAGATGTTTTTCTCTGAATTTTACACAATATTCTTACAAAGAATTAAAAACAGAGTTATTTTCTGTCATAATTTCATATTCTTTTAAGTAAGAATTACTTTTTCAGTGACTGAAGAGCTTTCATTAATACTTAATTCTTTTTTATACTCTTTATTAACTGATTTGAGTTGCACACTTATTATGTGAGAAGAATTGAATGATTTAGAATAAAATTGAATAGTTTTAATCAATTTCTCTGCAAAAAATTAATTTATTTTTTATCAGTTTTTCTCTTAAAAACTGTCATATCATCTGATTTATTATCAATTGATATCATACTTTTTCTTACTGTATCTTAAGAAAGAGATTGTAAAGATTTTATTGATTTATCTTAAAAATTAATTTTAGTTTATTAGATTCTCTTCAAAAATCTAACCTAGTTACTGAACTAGTGTGAAAAAAATCAGGTGTTTTATACATAAAAGTCTTTTATTCTTCTTTTGAAACAGTCTGATCAACTTTTCAATTGAAAACAGACTTAGAAATATCTCAATTGAAACAGTCTGACCAACTTTTCATTGAGTGAAAACAATGAGTTCAAAAATACACTCAGTTGATGTGGAAAAAGATGCT
Source organism: Blastomyces dermatitidis ER-3 (assembly GCF_000003525.1). Classification (NCBI taxonomy): domain Eukaryota; kingdom Fungi; phylum Ascomycota; class Eurotiomycetes; order Onygenales; family Ajellomycetaceae; genus Blastomyces; species Blastomyces dermatitidis. The sequence goes on along the minus strand of NW_025544780.1, from coordinate 3,743,469 downwards.
TTCTCAAATGCTATTTCTGAGATTGAAATTCTGAAGAGAAGAAAGAAAGAAGAAATAGAGAAACAACAAGTTCTTGAAATACAGAAACTTGAAAAAGTAAGCAAGATTCTTGAAAAGCAGTGTCTGAGTGAGATGAATGAAGAAGTTCTGTTAATTCTTCATACTCAGGCTAGACAACTACAGAAGATGATCAAGTTCAAACTTGAAATCTCAAACACAGTTCAAAAAACCTTGAAAATTTCTAGTACAATCACTGACTCTTTATCTTACTCTTCTTCTCTCTTTCTTCCTACTTCTTCTTCTTCTTTGAATCAGAAGAAAACTTATGCTTAAGCAGCTGAATCTGCTGTCTCTAAACCTGCTATCTCAAAACCTGCTCAAAATCCTGAGAAAACTGAGAAGAATACTGCTCATGCCTCTATTCATAGAAAAGTGAAAAAGAAAATGTAAAAACAGAAAAACTTTCAAATCTCCAGAAATAGAAGACTTATTCTCAAAGTCTCAAACCAGGACATTCTGCAAAGAAACAAGCTAAACTTAAATCTCATTTTCAGAATCAGAAATGAAATTAATCAGCAGTTCTTTTCTCAGTTGATGACTGATATTGAAGTTCAAAAATCAGTTATAGCTTCAATTGAGCCATCATTCTTTAAAAACTTCATCATTCTGACTACAATGCCTGAATTCAGTGCTGAATTCCTTATTCAGAATGAGAATCCCTGAAAGTCAGCAGTAGAATCTTTGTTAAACACAATAATTCTATCTGAAAGAGATGAAAAGTGAGATAAATTCATTCTTCATGATATTTCAGTTGAAATTTTTGACTGTGAAGAAGGAATGCTACTTCTCAAAAATGAATTGAAAGAATATAACTTCATTCAACTGAGAAAGAAGCCTGTATGACTAAATTCAATTGAGTTCAGACAAAGCAGAAGAAATGCCTCTGTTCTAGTATATATAAAAACACTTAAACAGTCAAAGATCTCTGAAGTAAGAGTAGCAGATTTGAAAATGAGAGTTCATGAATACAAAGACTTGAGAATGAATCTCAAAGCTGAAACACAGTGTTCAAACTGTCAAAGATATGAACACTTTACAATCTCATGTTTTAGAGACTCAAAATATGCATTCTGTGCCAGAGATCATAAAACTAGTGAGCATAAATATGAAACATGCTTAAAAAGAGATGAAATTTGTCAACATACTCAGCTTAAGTGCTCTAATTGCAAAGAAAAACATGCATCTAGCTCAAAAGAATGTATGTTTACTTCTAGAACTCAAAAGAACTGAAGAAAAGATGAAGCTCAAAGTCAATCTAGAACTGAAGAGAAGAGTCAAGCCAGTAAACTCACAACTGCAAGCTCAAAAAGAAGAAACTCTCAATTATCTAAGTCTTCAAACTTCAATTCTCCAGTGAAATGTAAACAGAATTTGAATCCTCAAACTTCTGTTAAGATTAGAGAATTGAGAAATGACTCTGATGATAAACTAGATATAATGCAAGCAGTTGAGATTTCTACTTTTCAGAACAGTTATAATCTACTTAATGATGATAGTGATTAGATTCTTCTCTACTCTCTTTTAGTATGAATATACAACAAAAACAACAAAAAAAGTTTAAAAACTCTTCAAAAATCACATTTATTTAAAATAATGTGGATAGAAACTCAAATTGTATTTATTCTTGTCTTCAAATTGCATTTGAACAAAAAGTTGATTTTATACTGCTTCAGGAGCCGAATTTTGATGCTGAGTAAAAATATGTCATTTCTCATTCAAGCTACTACTGCTTTTTATCTCAAAAGTCTGAGATAAAGTCAAGAGTAGTGATCTATGGAAGAAAGAGATCAAGATATCAATTTAATCTAAGATTTGATATCATGTCTGACCCTGATATTCTGATGAGTGATATTATAGATAAAGAAAATGAGTTTGATACTATACAGCTCATAAATATCTATAATGAAAAGTCATTGAAGAAAAATAACAATATCTGAACAATTAATAGAGGATTTCTGAACATAACTCCATCAAGAAACTCTATAATTGCAGGAGATTTCAATGCACATCATCCCTGATGAAATTCAGAATGCAAGAGAGCAGTGAGAGCTGATAATCTGATTGAATGAACCTTTGAGCATTCAATAGATTTGATTAATAAGTCTGATCAACAAACATTCTTTAGAAAAGGCATGAAACAGAAGTCTATTATAGATCTAACATTCATGTCACAAAATCTAATGAAAAGAAGACTTGTAAACTGGTTTATTGATTTAAATGAGACATCAGAATCAGATCATGAGATTATTCAATTTGATATTGAACTGAGTGAAAAATAAATGAGTGAAAATCCTCTTCTCTCTAATCAGTATAACTTTGAAAAAGCTGATTGAAAAGCAGTTGAAGAAAGCATAAAACTGTTAAAATCTGAAAGACAGAATAAGCTATATTGGAATTCTGGTCAAGATATCTCAAATGAAATGCTTGAGAATAGAGTGAAGCTTACTACATCTATTATTCTAACAAGTGTTAGAGATAATATTTCAAAAAGAAAATCTTCTGAGTATTCAAAACCTTAGTGAAATGAGAATATCTCATCTAAAAGAAAAGAATTAGCTACTGCTAGAAGAGATTGAAAGAATGATGTAATATCTGATGAAGAGTTCAAAGCTGTCAGAAATGAGTATTTTTCAGATATTAAAAGAGCTAAAACAGACTGCTGAAATAAATTTCTTGAAGAAGCACAAGAGAAGAAAGTTTTTAACACTTTCAACTATACTAAAACAAGAAGTGTAGCAAAACTTCCAGCTCTAGAATATGAGTTTCAGAATGAATCATATACAGCAAACTCTTTTGAGGAAAAATGTCAAGCTTTTATGAGAATTCTCTTTCAGAACTCACCAGATTCAGATTCAGATTCAGAGGAAGAGAATATATCACTTCTCAACTACATTGATGAAAATGACTGGGAATGGCCTGATCTTACACAAGATGAATTAGAGTCAGCTATCTTCTCAAGTTCTGTTAAAACTGCTGCAGGTCCTGATTCAATTAATCACTTGATTATTCAAAATACATATTCCTACTTAAAGAATGAATATTTTGAGCTCTTTTTCAATCTCTTGAAAAATGAATATCATTCTGAATGCTGGAGAGAAGCCACTGAAGTGATTCTTGCAAAACCTAATAGAAAAACTTCAATTTCTAAGTCATATAGAGTAATATCTCTATTGAACTGTCTAGAAAAGGTTTTAGAAAAGATAATAGCTACTTAACTATCTTTTATAAGCTCTATAGATGATTCTCTTTTATTCAGTGAACAAATGAGAGATAGAAAACAGTGTTCTGCAATTGACACTGTTCTCTCAGTTGTTCATAATATTCAAATAGCAAAGCATGAGAGTCTGGTCTCAACTGCAGTTTTTATTGATATAAAAGAAGCATTTGATTATGTTTCAAAGTCAAAGTTAATTCAGACATTGAAGATATTAAAACTGCCACTTTCTCTAATAAAATGAGTTAACTGTTTTATGTCTAAAAGAATTATACAACTCTTCTTTGATGGAATGAAACAAGACAAGACTGAGATAAAAATAGGAGTATCACAGGGGTCTTCAATCTCACTCATTTTATTTGCAATATACACTGCATATCTATTCAAGAATAGAAATATGAGAATAGTGCAATCTCCGAGTTATGTGGATGATATTGGTCTAGTCTACAGCTCAAAAACTATCAAAGAGAATTTGAAAGTAATTGAAGAAGCTGCAAAGGAAATCTTTGTTAGAGCAGATATCAATCAAATTCAATTTGATATGAATAAAACTGAGTTAATTCATTTCTTTTCTAGATTCAATGAGAAAGAACTATCTCTAACTCTTTTAAATAGAGAGATTAAACCCAGTGTAAATGTCAAATGATTAGAAGTATGGTTAAACTCCAAGTTGAATTTTAAATATCATATTCAACAAAGAACTGTCAAGGCAGAAAGACTATTGAACAACATAATCAGACTATCAAATACAGAGAGAGGTCTATTCTTCCAGGCTATGAGACAGTTATATATAGCCTGTATTACATCAGTAGCTGATTATGAAGTTCAAGTTTGATGAAATAATCAAGGGAATTTCACTGAACTCTTTCAAAGTCTGCAAAATAGAGCCTTGAGAAGAATTCTGGGAGCATTCAAATCATCTTCTATTAAAGCAATGGAAATTGAAGCTTCAATTCCTCCTTCTGCTATTAGATTTGAAAAGGCCTGTATGAACTATGCTCTGAGAGTTGTAAAGATGAGCTCAAATCATATAATCAGAGAAAGAGTCTCTTCTTCATTTCCATCAATTAACTCTGGAAATGAACTGGATTGAAATAGATTTCTTGATTGAAATGAAAATAATTCTTCAAAGAAAATGTCTTCTCAACTGTACAGACTATGCTCTCTGATTAAAAATCAATTTTCTTCTTTAAATGTTGAAAAAGTTAATCATGAGAAGTTATCTCTCTGAAGAAAAAAGCTTGAATCTCTTATAGACTTACAAATAAGTGAACTATCAAAAGAGAAAGAATATGAACAGCATTTGAAGAGAATTTCTACAATCAATATAAAAGACTCTATTCTGATTTATTCAGATGACTTAAAAAATGAGAACTTGAATAGATTAGGCGCAGGCATTGCTTATACTGAAGATAATATTAATTTTATCTCAGATTTCTGAAATCTAGGCTCTGAATGTGAAGTCTTTGATGCTGAACTATTTGCAATAGTGAAAGCTTTCAAACTTATTGAAATAAAATCTTATAAAAGAGGAAATTGTTTGAAAGAGGCATGAATATTCTCTGATAGTCAAGCTGCTTTAAAAAGACTTAGAAATAGTCAGATTCATAATGATCAAATGAATCTTGAACTGATCTTAAACTCTGTTTTAAAAATTCAAAAGAGAAGAATATCAAAGCTGAGAATTTATCTGCACTGAGTTCCTACTCATATGAATATTCATGACAATGAATTGGCTGATTCAGCTGTAAAAAAGAATGCAGAATTAAGCAGATCTATTCAAAAAATTGTGTTCTGGTCTTTTATAAAGAGAAAAATAAAAGAATCTTGTTTAGACAAGTGGAATGAAAGCTGGCAGAAATAAAAGAAGAGTATACATTATTCAAGATTTGAAACAAAACCCAAGTGAAAATCTTGTTCAATTAAATGTAAAAAGAAAATATTCTTATCTATAATACAGCTGAAACTAGAACATGGCTATTTCAAATCTTATATACAAAGATTTGATGATAGATTTGACTCAATAGAATGCTCATTCTGCAATACAAATGAGAACTCTGAGTATATTATAATGCACTGTACATTATACAATAGTCTCAGAGCCAGATTGAAAGAGAAGTATGATCTAAATCAATTAAATATGAGATTCTTATTCTCAACTGAGACAGGAATTAAATACTTAATAGACTTTCTATCAGAAACTCAAGCAGCTACAAGAAAATGGCTAAATTCAGAATTATCTGAATATGAAGAGGAGGAAATCAATCAGATATAGTCTGTTAAAACAGCTATACACTCTCTTTTAATAATTTGTTTTATTATAGTCTCTCTTTACTTTATCTTTTTCTGTATCTTTTTCTTTCAATTTCTTTCTATCTATCTATTTAATGTGTCTATCTTTGAGACTGTGTTCTTTCTCTCTTTTCTTTTGTCATGATATTGTCAAATGGTTTCAAAGTATCAAAAGATGTTAAAACACTGCAATTTGTAAACAGTTTTTGTATTCTGGGCTGGAATTTTCTGATTTTGCATATCTGAAATTGATGAATGTACAATAGTTAACTTTACAGACATAGAAAAAACCCTGAGAACTAAAGTTCTCAGGTAGATGTCATAGTCTCTGACTGCATACATCTATAATTGAAGAATAATAATAATAATAATACTTTATATATATCTGAATATCTTCATAGTAATATATCTGAATTATGTGATAATGTACTCTGTGAAGAAGAAAGAACACACTGAGTATGTATGAAGTGTATTGAAGACCTTAGATAAGACAGAACTGTATATTAAGCTTACAAAGTATAACTTCAGTATCTGCTGAATTAATTTTCTAGAATATATAATCACTGCAGATGATATTCAGATGAAATCTTCATAGATTAAGACTATTCTATTATAATCAGAGCTAACTAGTATTTATAAGATTCAGATCTTTCTGAGCTTTGTGAATTTCTATAGATAATTTATCTTTGTATTTATAAGAATCTTCTTAACTCTTACAGATATACTGAAGAGTGAAAATAAGAAGAAATCATTCTATAAATAGAGAATGAAAAGATTATTAAGAAGAGAGAACTGTGAGAACTTTCTTATCTCAGAAGCTTATAGAGTCTTTATAAGATTAAAACAGATATTTACAGATACAGTGATACTGTTTCACTTTGATCTCTTACTCTTAATCAGATTAAAGACAGATATCTCCTTCTTTACAATTTCAGAAATAGTCTCATAACTATAGTTAAATAAGAACTGAGTTTCAGTGATCTTTTTCTTATAAAAGATACAATCTGTAGAGATTAACTATGACATTTATAATCAGAAGTTTCTTATAATAGTGAAATTCTTTCATCACTGATATCACTACTTTGAGAATCTTATAACAGTGATTACTGTTAGAACTGATCATGATAGTGTATAATAGTTTACTTCAATCAAGAAACTCTCACAGCAGCAGATTTACTGAGTTCAGAGACTGAGTGAGTTCTGATTCAAGATAGAATATATCAAGAAAACTAAGAACTCAGTGAATGAACTCTCTTACAGATCAGACTATATTAAGAAGATCAGAGTGACAGACACAGAGAGACTAGAGAAGACAGAAAAGCTTTGTAAGATGCTCAGACTGAGTGTTATAAAGAGATTGACTGAAGAGTCTCTCAATTCTCTGTAAGAGAAGAAGAAGAAGAGAGAGAAGAAGTCTGTACAACTACTCTCTATAACACTGAGAGTCAACACTCTGAGAATCTTTACAAGAATTCTTGAAGAGAGTATTTATAATCTGAAGAGTGTCCAGGCTTTGAGAAGCATTGTGAAAGATCTGATATAAGAGAAAATAGAGTATAAGTCTTCACAAGATCTTCTATTCAGATTGTTTGAACTGCAACTGAAGAATAAATATACTTAATATATTCAGAAACTACTTACAGCAGAGATCAACTCTGTAGAAATAAAGAATTAAAGAGACTTAAATAATCTCTTATGAAGAGAGAGCTGAATTTATATGTCTGTGAATGAGTTTCTATACATAGAACTTATTAAAAGATATCATGACTCTTCTCTAGCAGGTCATTTTACAGATACTAGAACTCATGAGTTGCTTATAAGAAAATACTTCTGATCAAAGATGTGAGAACTTATGAAGAAGATAATAAATTCTTATACTATTTATCAGAATTCACAGATAATGCAGTTCAGATTATATAAAGAACTTACTTCTCTACTTATTCTGCAGAAACCTTGAGAACAGCTAGAACTAATTACTCTTGTAAGTCTCTCTGAAAGTAAGAATATATATAATACCTACTTTAACAGTGTGCTGATGATAGTGAATCACTTTATTAAGATAACACACTTTATATTCATCTGCAAGAACTTGAAGTCAAAGAATTTAACTTATATCTTTATCTACAATGTGATTCAGTTGCATGAATTGTCTACAAACATTGTCTGAGTTAGAGAATTAATCTTCACAGAAGAGTTCTGATCTGATCTGATAATTATACTGAAGATCTCACAAGATCTAAGCATGACTTTTCATCAATAGATAGATAATCAGATAGAATATCTGATAAGTATATTAAAACAGTATCTACAGTGCTTTGTCAATTATAATTGGAATAACTGAGTGCATTAATTATCACTCACAGAGTGTATATATAATAACTCAAAGTATGTCAGTATAGATAAAACTCTCTTAAGATGCTC
>NW_025544780.1:3726298-3735382 GCF_000003525.1 Blastomyces dermatitidis ER-3 | reverse complement strand
GTGAATTCTTGAGAAAGGCTCAAGAGTATCAGAAGAGATACTATGACTTTAAGTATATTATAAAGAGTTTTAAGAAAGATAATAGAGTTTGACTGAGTCTAGAAAACATCATTATATGAAGATTTAGTAAGAAGCTGAATCTCTTACAGACAGAGTCTTGTAAGATTATAAAGAAAGTTAGCTTACAGTTCTACAGATTGAAACTGTTATCTGAGTTACAGATAGACTGACCGTGTGACCGTGTCTGAGACCAGAATCAAACTTTACAGTTATCATATTGTCTAAAAGCATTACTTCTGATCATGATTTGTGTTCATCACATTGATCTCAAATCATGTTATTTCAAATATTAAAGATCTCAGATTCACTTTTCAAATAAAAATCTAGTCTCAGATAAAGAATATATTTGAATTCTTAGTCACATTTTCATTCTGATCTCATTATTGAAAATAGCATTAAATGAGACTATAAAATCATTTCTTACTTACATAATATCATAACATAGTACTCATTTGTTGAAAATTTAATAGAGAGTATTATCAAATATCATTACTTTTCTGAACACAGATTATAATTAATATCATTTTAATTAAAAAAAAATATAAAATACAAAAAATAACAAAAAAATAAAAAATAAAACAACAAGAAAAAATCACAACAAAAAAAGAAAAAAAAAAGAGAAAGAAAGAGAAAGAAAAAAATAAAAAATAAAAATAAAAAAAAATCAAGATTGCAGAGCTGCAGCACTCTTAAAATACTCACTTTTCAGAGTCTTTACAATATTTATTATCAACTGTGTATTTCTCACAGTGAGAGTAATATAGCTGTAATAAGTCATTATCTTAACATTATCTAATAAATAATCAGTATATATCTATATAAATGTGAATAATTAGAAAATATACACTTAAAAAGTGTGATCAGAGTGAACTCTGCTATCACTTGAATAGTATCAAGAGCAGAACACTGAAATCAATGATTTCTCTCATTAATTTCACAGATAAGACATATGAAGATGATCTTGAGAAATATAAGATTCTCTAACTTCTGATAGAAATAGATCTCACAGAGAGACTCTATTTTCATCATATCAGAGACTGAGTGTTATCAAAAAGCATTACTTTAATGCACATGTACTTACTGCAGTAATTCATTCTCTGAGTATATGACTGAGAGTTACAGCTTTCTCACACTGCACAGCTCTCTCTGAGATGCTGCTGCTGATTTATAACTCACACAGTCTCTCAGTTCAGCATGCACTGTGTATATACAGCTCTGTGTGCTGAGGCTGTGTTGATCATTATGACCTGGCATAATACTCACTTTTCACGGGCCATGTTTCATTTGATTGAGAGAGAGAGAGAATACAACTGCTGTTTTATTTAAGAGAAGAATGAGTAATTGAATCTGTAGAAGATAATTTGATTTCTTCTGTATTTAAAATTTAATTAGTCTATACTCTTCAATTTGAGAGTTTCTGAGAGTGTTTTAATAGTTTTCATATCAGCTTGAAATTAGTGATTGATTGAAGAAGAGAAAAGAGAGAAGAAAGAAATAAGAATAACTTATCTTTATAATATGAAAACAGAGAATTGCTGCAATTATTTATTCTAGTAACAAAGATCTGTTTTCTGCATATATCTCTGATACAGATTATATAATAACTGTATACAAAGAATATCAACAGTGCATGCATTGAATGAAGATAATATTGCTATATAATACTGTAGCTGTTTCTGTATATCACTGAAAGCTGTTAATATTTTCTTTGAGTCTCTTTATATTTGATAAGTTAGTAATATATTTCAATGTACTCTCTCTTTCATTATCATCATCATTATTATTATTATCATCATCATTATCACTATCATCATCATCATTATCATCATTATTATTATTATTACTATTATTATATCATTTCTGACTGTCTCTTCTGTCTTCATCTCTCTTTAACACTCACTGAAATTAATTATGTCATCTCTCTTCAAATATTCTGCAGTTCTGCAGATCATCATGTAAGAATAAGTACTCACAGGCGATTATTCGGGTGTTTGCAGCTTGGCGTGATATGTACTGTTAACTACTAGAAGTATTCATGATAGAAAGATAAAATGTAGAGATCAAATGTATAATAGCATTCAAGCTGAGTTATGAATAGTATTCATGAACTTCAGTCTATATAGTTGTATGTAGTCAAGGGCCGCTAGCTCTATTGATTACATGAGAGATAGAAATAGAGATAAAGAATCTACAAGAAGTGAAATTTCTTATATATTTCTCTCTCTCTAGAGCTTCATTCACAAAGCCTTTCACTGAGTGACTTCATTGAATCAGCTCAGTACTGCAGTGATACTCACTAAAAACTCTTCACATCTATAAAAATCTCAGTGAGGAAAAATCCCTTGTTACTGTGAAGAGAAAAGAGTCTATCACTCAGTTTCTTATTTCATGAGGTTTTTTATAATTTACAGATTCTTCTCTGACTATCATACAGATTCATCTTGCATCTTTCATACAGAAGAGTTTCAGTTGACTCTCAATCATTTTCACAAGATTCTTATGTGACTATTACACAGATTCATCTCACAGATAAATTACTTTCTGTAAGATCACTCTCATCAAAGAGAAACATTTGTGAGTTGATCTTTCACTCATTCTCATGAATCATTGTTCTTTAACACTGTAGAATTGTGAGGAATTTTTCATTCTTTTATCAATTCTGTAGAATTGTAGAATCAAGATATCTGTGATCTGCAATCACTCTTTATAGTTATATAGAAAGATTCAGATCTGTGATTCATAATTACTCTTATTTATTAGAGTGATCTGACTGTTCTGTGAAATCACTCACAGTGTAAGCAAATCTCTCTAAAGTAGTATAAATATTTCAGATCTGTCTGTAGAATCTTATCTTCTTTTTCCTTTTTCTGTAATAGCTCTTATTCTTATAAACTGTGAGTATTCTCATTCATCTGTGAAGTATTTTCACTTAGATGACAGAGAGAGAGTGTTTCTGATAATATTTATATATTGATTCAAGAACTTCTTAAGAATAAAAATTTTTTAATTTCAATCTCTTTGCAAACAATGTCTGATCACTGCTGAGCTTCTTATAAGTATCTTCATAACTTCTCTGATTACTTTTTACCAGCTGATGAAGCAGGAATATCACTGCTCACAACTGTGTCTTCTCATCTCTCTCAGTCTCATCACTGCATCTGATCTTCAGGCCAGTAGTCAACTCTCTGCCTTCTTCAGGCCAGTCTCTGACTTTAAGCAGTGCAGTTTATCTCTTTGCTGTAAGTCTTCTTACAAGTAATTTCTTACAGATTCTAGCTGACAGTTCTTGTGAAGCTTCTGATGTTGTCAGTGTCTTCTGTGACTCTGCAGGCCTATGATCACCCTCTCTCTGTCTGTACAATCTCTGATCAGATATATGTGAATATGTCTAGATTCTCTATCAATGATTCTCATACTGTGATACATTTTCACAATCTCATTGTTAATGAGAGATGAGTCTCTGAGTATCTGCAAAATTCAGGTAATCAAGGCAATGTGAATGCTATGAATTCATAATAAGAGTTAATCTGAGCAGATGAGCTCTCTCTCTATATCTTAATTATTTCTGAGCTGAATACTTCAGCATAACTGAGAAAGTGAACACAGCTTTGTGAGAGATATCTGATCACATGCATAGATGATCAGTCTTCAAGACTCTGCTGCAACTATGTATACTCTAGTGTTCAGCTTCTCTGAAGTCTGTGCATTTCTGACAGTCTTTGTGTCAAATGCAATAATTATCTGTATCACAGATATGATACTTTCTAGTTCTTTGAAGAGAGAAATTGATAGTTGTGAGAGAATTGAGTGTCACAGATATTGAGAGTATGAGTTTGAGTTTTCTTTATTTTTTCTTTATTAGTCTTCAAATTGTGATCACAGCTCTGTTTATTTTCTTGTTTTTTTAGCTTTAATAAGAATATGATTTCTTCTTTTCTTATATACACTGCAGACTGTTCATCTCAGTAGAAACTCATTATCTTATAGACTAGAGTTTATAAATAACAGTGTTAATGTCTTTGTTATAATCAGATTCTTAGTGAAGACTGTGTTATTCTGACTTATCAGAATTTACAGTATGAAAGTCATGTCTCAGCTTCTGCAGATGTCTTATCTGTCTGAATAATTCTCAAGTGAACTCATTTATCTTATCAGAATACTCTTATCACTGAATCTTGAATCAGAGCTTGTGATTTCACTTCTCTAAGTTAATAATTTCTTTAATCTGATATTCTCTTTCACTCTCTAGTACTTTGTGAATAGAGTGATGAGTCATAGAATTCTCTTCTGAGAATTTCTTATATTTGTGAAGTAAAGAGATATGAAAAACATTGTATATCTATAACTCAGATAACAGTTTTAATCTGTAGAATTATAAGCTAACTTTCTTCATAATCTTATAAGAGTCTGTCTGTAAGAGATTCAGCTTCTTACTAGATCTCTGTGTGATGATATTTTCTAGACTCAGTCAGACTTTATTGTCTTTCTTGAAACTCTTTGTAATATGCTTGAAGTCATAGTATCTCTTCTGATACTCTTGAGTCTTTCTTAAGAATTCACAGACTTTCTTCTGAATCTTCTGAATTCTCTCAGTCTGTTCACAGATATCACTACACTCTATAGTGTACTCTCACAGGTTTATCAAGATTATCTGTGAATAAGTCTCAGTGAGCATCTTAAATAGAGTTTTATCTGTGCTGACATGTTTTGAGTTGTTGTATATGAACTCTGTAAGTAATAATCAATACACTCAGTGATTCTGATTATAATTGATAAAGTATCACAGATACTGTTTTAATATACTCATCAGATATTTTATCTGATCATCTATCTGTTGATGAAAAGCTGTGCTTAGATCTCATGAGATCTTCAGTATAGTTATCAGATCAGATCAGAACTCTTCTGTAAAGATTGATTCTCTATCTAAGATAATATTCACAGACAACTTATACAACTGAATCACATTATGTATGAAGATGTGAGTCAAATCCTTTGACTTCAAGTTCTTGTGAGTGAGTATAAAGTGTGTTATCTTGATAAAGTAATTCACTATCATCAGCACACTGTCAAAGCAGGCATTATATATGTCCTTACTTTCAGAGAGGCTCACAAGAGTATTCATTTCTAGCTATTCTCAAGGTTTCTGCAGAATGAGTAGAGAAGTAAGTTCTTTATATGACCTGGACTGCACTACTCATGAATTCTGATAAATAATATAAGAATTCACTATCTTCTTCACAAGTTCTTGTATCTTCAGTTAGAAGTATTTTCTTATAAGTAACTCATGAGTTCTAGTATCTGTAAAATGACCTGCTAGAGAAGAGTCATGATACCTTTTAATAAGTTCTATATATAGAAACTCATTTATAGATATATAAATCTGACTCTCTCTTTATAAGAGATTATTTAAGTCTCTTCAATTCTTTATTTCTGCAGAGTTGATTTCTACTGTGAGCAGTTTCTAAATATACTGAGTATATTCATTCTTCAGTTGTAGTTCAGACAATCTGAATAGAAGATCTTATAAAGACTTATACTCTGTTTTTTCTTACATCAGATCTTTCACAGTGCTTCTCAAAGCCTGCAAACTCTTCAGATTATAGATACTCTCTTCAAGAATTCTTATGAAGATTCTCAGAGTGTTGACTCTCAGTATTATAAGAAGTAGTTGTACAGACTTCTCTTCTCTCTCTCTCTTCTTCTCTCATAGAGAATTGAGAGACTCTTCAGTCAATCTCTTTACAACACTCAGTCTGAGCATTTCATGAAGCTTTTCTGTCTTCTCTAGTCTCTCTGTGTCTGTCATTCTGGCCTTCTTAACATAGTCTGACCTGTGAGAGAATCTGTCTGCTGAGTTCTTAGTTCTCTTGATATGTTCTATCTTGAATCAGAACTCACTCAGTCTCTGAGCTCAGTGAATCTGTCACTGTGAGAGTTTCTTAATTAAAGTAAACTATTATAAGCTGTTATGATCAGTTTTAACAGTAATCACTGTTATAAGACTCTCAAAGTAGTGACATCAGTGATGAAAGAATTTCACTATTATAAGAAGCTTCTGATTATAAATACTATAGTTAATCTCTGCGAATTGCATCTTTCATGAGAAAAAGGCCACTGAAACCCAGTTCTCATTTAGCTGTAGTTATAAGACTATTTCTGAAATTATAAAGAAGAAGACATCTATCTTCAATCTGATTAAGAGTAAGAGATCAAAGTGAAACAGTATTAATATATCTGTGAATATCTGTTTTAATCTTACAAAGATCTCATGAGCTTCTGAGATAAGAAAGTTCTCACAGTTCTCTCTTCTCAATAATCTTTTCATTCTTTATTCATGAGATGACTTCTTCTTATTTTCATTCTTCAGTATGTCTGTAAGGGTCAAGAAGATTCTTATAAATACAAAGATAAACTGTCTATAGAAATTCATAAAGCTCAGAAAGATCTGAATCTCATGAATACTAGTTAACTCTGACTATAATAGAATAGTCTCAATCTGTGAAGATTTCATCTGAATATTATCTGCAGTGATTATATATTCTAGGAAATTAATCTGATGAGCACTGAAGTTACATTTTATAAGCTTAATATACAGTTCTGTCTCATCTAAGATCTTTAACATACTTCACATATGCTCAGTGTGTTCTTTCTTCTTCACAGAGTACATCATCACATTATTCAGATATATTATTATGAAGACATTCAGATATGTGTGAAGTGTTTTATTGATAAAAGACTGAAATGCTGTGAGAGTATTAGTCAGACTAAAAGACATCACTGAATATTTAAATAATCTCAGTGCAGTTCTAAAGACAGTCTTTTATTTATTCTCAGACTGTATTCACAGCTGTGTATATATATTGATTACATTCAGTTGTGTGAATATGATAGCTTCTGTGAGATGATTGATTACATTCTCAATCAGAGACAGAAAATAGCAGCTCTTTATTATCTTGAAGTTCAGATTATGATAGTCTATACATAATCTGAGATCTTTATTCTTCTTCTTCATAAACATTACAGAGGCTTCTGTGAAGATCTGTGAAGATTGAATAAAGTTATTCTTTAGATTCTTCTTTATATAGGTTCACAAGACCTCTGTCTCATGATAAGAGAACTTATAGATTGATCTTCAGAAGAGTTTCTACTCTTCTATTAAATCTATTATCAGATTCTTCTTATGATGAGAAGAAAGCTCAGCTGTCTTTACTGAGCTGAATATCTCTGTGAGATCTCAGTATTTCTCTGATATCTGAAGCTCAGTTTTCATGACTGTGAGATTCTCAGACACTCACAAACTCATCACATAGATGAGCTTGTCTTCTCTAATCAACTCTGCAGTATTAACTGATTCTATTCCTGTAAGTGAGTCTATCAACACTGATTGAAAGTATAAACCTGACTCACAGACAGCTATGTGCAGATTATGTCTTTGAAGTTATATAAGTTTCAAGTATATGTTATCTATAATATCTGTGATAATCACAGTTTCTGTAAATCTTCTTCAGATTTCAGAGAGATCTTGCAATTTAAAGATAACTCTTATAAGTTTCTCAGCTCTCAGATCTGAGTTCTTACACTCTGCTTGTTATAAGAGCAGGTTCTCAGTCTTCATCTTTCAGCTTATATACTCTGTGAGCTTTAGAGACATTACAGTGACCTGGGATTCTGAGTTCATCAATAATTCTTATACTTGTGAGACAGTAGTACTGCAGTGCAGTCTCTTTCTGTGAGTAAGCATTTTCATTAAGAGAGTAACAGATTCAGGTGTCAGCTTCAAAACTCTTAAGAAGACTGTTGCTGACTCTGTCTGTGACTTCTCAAATTTCTATTTTAATTTGTTCAGACAGTTTGTGCAAAGATGTTCTGATTTAGAATAGATAAAGTAGAGTCTCTTTTTCTTAATCTTTCTGTTGTACACTCTGTTCACAGAAGCTTATAAGACTCTTCTTCTCTACTCAGTAGTCAGATATGAATCTCTCTATATCTTATCATCTTTTTCTGACAAATCTGTTCTCTGTTATCCTGGCCCTTGCAGAGCTGATTGATAATTCACTCTCTGTGAGTCTGTGACTCTCACAGTGATCTGCAAGCAGTGAATAAAAGTCATCAGTTTCTTCAGAGTTAAGAACTTAGAGTCTTACTCAATGATCTTATTCTACATATCTTTATTCAGTCTCTTTATAAATATCATTATTCAGATCTTGTTTCAGAGCCCTGTTTTCACAGATCTCAATTCACATCATAATTTTATAAAGTATCATAAGTAGTCTTCATCAGATTTCTTATCTTTTTTTCTAATATTGATAATCATGATTCAGATGTTCTCTGTCTGACTTATGAAGTTTCTTAACTTATTCTCTAGATAGGTCTTGAGAATGAATCAGTGAGATCTCTTATGATCATTTTCTAAATGATTCAGTCAGTTCTTGACTTCAGTGTAATAGAGATCTGTCATTGTGTAGATGATAGCTTCTTCATCTTTCATATCACACAGCTGAGCTTGTAAGTCAATTTCAAATACAAACTTGCAAAAGCTTTTATAGATTGTGATTTGATAAGTGATCTTAAGTGAACACAGCTTAAGAAAGTTTCTTTTCAGTTTGCAGGTATTTCTGAAGATTATGTCTAGAGACTCAGTTTAAGAATGTTTGTGAATAGTAAGCATTTCTTATAGAAAAATAGCTTAGTTCTGCAGAAGATGCTCAAGAATGTTCTTCACTGAGATTGATTTATTTATAAGTTTGAAGAATTTCTCTGTCACAGATGTAGAGAATGATGTTCTGTAAGTAATTAATAAGTTCTCTGAAACTTCTTTTCTAAAAGTTATTCATGATTCAGATGACTGCTTCTGAGTGTCTGCAGTAGAGTTTGCAGAGATTAAAGCATATAAGTTTCTAGTTCTTCAGTCATAAACAGATAGTTGCTGACTGACTGAGCTTGAAATGTAGATAGTACTCACAGATGATTATTTGAGTGTTTGCAGCTTGATGTGATATGACTATAACTTACTAGAAGTATTTG
>NW_025544780.1:3721948-3725912 GCF_000003525.1 Blastomyces dermatitidis ER-3 | reverse complement strand
AATGCTTGCAGATCACGATAACGAGGGAAAGAGACATGAAGAGTATTCTGTAAATAAACAGTGATAGAAGAAGATTCAGACAATATTAAATAAGAGATAAGAAGTCAAAATGATAAATTTTTTATTTATTAAGAGATAAATGATCTTAATAATACTTCTCTTCTCTAATTAATTAGCAGAAGCTGACAGAGAAGGAGAGAATTGAGATCTTGTTTAGATCTCAAATACACTTCATGATTCAGAATATTAAGAAGACAGCTCTGCTCTCTGAGCATGTCAATCTACTTATCACTGAGATGAAACCCAAGACAGCAGACCAGGAAATGCGGGATTTTAAGACACAGATTAACCTGACTAAGAGAAAGCAGCAGAAACTCTTCTCTGAGAAGATAGTGAAGAGACATTTTAAGATGATTATCATCTCAGATAAGAAGAAGAAGAAGAAGAAGAAGAATAAGAAGTGAATTATAAAGAATAATAAGAAGAATGAGAAAGAGAAGAAAGATAATAAGTAGAAAAAGTTTTTTTCTTTTTATATTAGTTAGTTATAAGTTCATAATTATTAATTGAAATTAATTTTGAGTTGTTAAAAATTATTGTACAAGTTGTAATCAAGTCAGAAACAATATATATATATATATATATATTTAACTATCATGAGTCACAAATCACTATAATGTATAAGTATCAAGATTTTTTCAATATTAATATTCATAATATTAATATATTTTTAATAATATTATCTGATAATACAATTTAGTAACACTCTCTTTCACAATATTAATATATTTCAAGAAATATGACAGAGATTAATCAAGATTATTTATTTATTTTTATACATTGATGATATTCAATCTGAGTTAGTACTAAAATTATAACTAAGCTAAGAAACAAGATTATTTTCTTTTATATTAATTCTTCTTACACACATCAGTGATTAGTTATTGAAAATAAATTATCATCTTTTTTAAATCTTTATTATATTTTCTGAATTCACTTCTTTCACTTCTTTGACTTTTATTAAAGATTTACAAACTCTTCAAGAAATCACTGTGAATTACAAAGTCTATATTATTTATAATTCAACACAGAATGCTCTCTTTTAATTATGATAAATGATCACTTCATTCTTCACATCTGATTTCAGATCATGAAATTTATGAAAAACTCAACATAAACACTGAGATAAACTATGAAATAATTATTAATAGATTGTATTATAGATTACTGAAGAGTTATCTCTCTGCTGCAATTACTACAACTTCATTCAGAAACATTAATTATAAACTGATTATAACTCTGAAGAAATTTTCTGACATCTGAAGTCATCAGAATACAGATAATAAAAGAAAAATAATCAGAAAATTACTACTGAGCTGATAAGTTACTCTACTAGATAATAATTTTTAATAACACTAACTTTCTAATTTGAAGAAAATTATGTAAAAACAATCTCATATCAGTACTCTGATTTCATAACTCTTATCTGATAACTTTTATGAATAATTACTTTATATGTATATATCTCTGAATCTTTCTCTTTAATTAATTAAAAACTCTGAATTCTGAACACTTCTTCAAATGCTTAATTCAAATCTTTATATTTTATATCAATTCTGTCTTCAATTCAATCTCAAGATATACTACAAAGTCAATATACAACATCTAGAATCAGAGTTGAAGAATCATTGAAGAGTATCTCTCACAGTGAATGCATGAACTAGTACAAATAATCTTACATTTATAAGAGTTACATGTTATTATATTGATGAGAACTGAACTTATTAAGAGACATTAATTGAATTTGAATCATTAATCAGTAGTCATACTGAGAATTATATAACAGAGATATTAATAACTGGGATTAAAAATGACTATTGAGATATTAGTCTCAGTCTTCTTATAATTACAACTGATAATACTTTGAATAACTATACTATGATGAAGAGCTTGAAGTAAAAATTAGCTTTGTATTTCTGAAATAATAAATAAAGTCATATTCTCTGCATTGCTTATGTGATTTAACTTGTGATATAAACACTGATAAAGAAT
The DNA here is from genome assembly GCF_000003525.1 of Blastomyces dermatitidis ER-3. NCBI lineage: Eukaryota > Fungi > Ascomycota > Eurotiomycetes > Onygenales > Ajellomycetaceae > Blastomyces > Blastomyces dermatitidis. The sequence goes on along the minus strand of NW_025544780.1, from coordinate 3,723,860 downwards.
CTTAACATTGAGATAAAGAATAATGAGATGACTGATTCTTGAGATGAGAATGAGATGAAAGTGATTACTCAAGTAACTTTTATATTCACTTTGTAAAAGATAATGTTTTTTGATAATATTTTTTAATATTGCTTTTTGATAACACTTTTTAATAATACTACTGTTAATTTTGAATAGATTGACTAATAATTTAAATATCATAGATTTGAAACATTGCTAATACAATTTGTATCTCTTCTAAATAATAACAATAATTTCATGATATTCAATAAATAAACAAATCAGTCATATCACTGAATATGATACAAAATATTAGAATATAATACAGTTCAATATATAAGATAACTGTTCAGACTTTTTAATTGTATTAAATGATTGATCATTGAGTGTAATACTCTGATCAGAAAAAGATTCAGATATTGAAACTTTCTGATATAAAGTGAACTTAGTTGAAATATGTAATTAATTTACTGTTTCAGTTTTATAAGATAATAAAGACAGTCTTAATCACTCATACATCAATGCTGCAGTCAGTCTGATAAGTATATAACAGTATATTTACTTATCTTGAGAAGCAGTTGAATCACTTAAAAAGAAATTCAGTCTGAGATAATGCTATAGCACAGGCTATTGTTGCTATAAGAAATAAACTGATATATTATTACAGTAAAATGAAACAATCTTTTACAGAGTACTATACTGTAGCAGCTCTACTAGATCTCTCTTATCAAGTTAATATCTACACTTCTCAAGATTAAATAGAGAAGAAATAAGATCTATATATCAAATTAGTCTGAGATTACTACAATATCAACTATCAGAGATTTGAATGAGCAGATGTTTAAGATGTGAAGATAGTGAAATACAATTCTCTAGTAAGTAATGATCTTTGATAATACTTTATATTATATAGAACTATAATACTAACTTTGAAACAGAACTTGTATACATTAATTATAACTGAAAATCAGACAAAACTACATACTTGTAAAACTGAATTTAATCACTATCTTCAAGATGATCTGATGAATTTACATGTCAAATCAATTCTAGAGTTATGAAAAATTATTGAGAGTACATATTTAACTGTTGCACTGATGATATATAATATTCTGACAATTTCATTAACAGAGATGAAAATGAAGTGAAAGTTCAACTCAAGTTGAGATATTTATCACTATTACTGAGGACAATTACAAGAAGAAATAATCAAGAAACTCATGATTATAAAACATGAAATTATCAGACAGTTTAATACCTCTGATCACAGTATATCAGAGAAGTGTAGTTTTCATAAGAAAGTAAAGAATAAACTTATACAAGAATGTATTTAGTTATTTCATGAGTGTTATCAATAATTGTTATCAAATTCTGATTATATAAGCAATTACTGAATGAACTGAATGAGACTGATTTTAATCTTCAGTCTCAGTCTCATTCTGATTTTGAAAGAATAATCATCTTTCATAGTTTATTCTGAGAAATTACTCTCATTTCACTGTTCTTGAATTAAATCTGATCATTTTTCACATCATTTCTCTCAGAAACAATTCATTTTCAGATTTTTTTAAGAGTTGATCCTGGTGAAACTCACGCCAAGAAATGTATAAGATCAGACTAAATGAAACTAAATATGAAATTCATGATTCCGCTGATCAGTCTAACTATAATTACTACAACTTTATTCAGAAACATTTATCATGAACTGATTATAGCTCTGAAGAAATTTTCTAACATCTGAAGTTATCAGAATGTAGATAATAAAAGAAAAATAATCAGAAAATTACTACTAAGCTGATAAATTACTCTATCAGATAATAATTTTTAATAACACTAACTTTCTAATTTGAAGAAAATCATGTGAAAATAATTATATATCAGTACTCTGATTTCACAACTCTCATCTGATAAC
>NW_025544780.1:3661612-3717828 GCF_000003525.1 Blastomyces dermatitidis ER-3 | reverse complement strand
GGAAGAGAGTGATAGGAGAAGAGAGTGATAGAGGCGGTAGAGAGAGTGATGATAGAGATGATAGAGATGATAGAGGTGATAGAAGTGGTAGAGATGATAGGGGTGATAGAGGTGGTGATGGTGATAGAGAGGGTAGAGGGTAAGAGGTGGTAGAGGTGATAGGGGTGGTAGGGGTGATAGAGGTGGTAGAGGTGGTAGGAGTGATAGGGGTGATAGAGGTGGTAGAGGTGATAGAGGTGATAGAGGTGATGATGGTGATAGAGAGGGTGGAGGGTAAGAGGTGATAGAGGTGATACGGGGTGATACAGAGTGGAAGAGGATGGTAGAAGAAGAGGGTGATAGAGGCGGTAGAGGTGGTGATGGTGGTAGAGGGGGTAGAGAGTAAGAGGTGAAAGGAGTGGTAAAGGGGGGGTAGAGAGTGGTTGGAGGGAAGGGTAGAAGTGGTAGAGAGGGCTGCGCAAGCAGAAAAGTGAGCGTAAGCGAGCATTGATGCTTGTTATAATAAAGATATTAACACTGTTATTTGTGAGTTCTAGTCTATAAGATGATAAGTTTCTACTGAAATGAACAGTCTGCAGTGTATATAAGAGAAGAAGAAATCATACTCTTATTAAAGCTAAAAAAATAAGAAATAAAAATAGAGTCATAAACACATTTTAGAGATCAATAAAGAAAAAACAAAGAAAATTCAAACTCACACTCTCAATATCTATGACATTTAATCTTCTCACAACTATCAATTTCTTTCTTCAAAGAAGCAGAGAGTATCATACTCATGATACAGATAATTATTGCATTTAATATAAAGACTGTCAGAAATGCACAGACTTCAGAGAAGCTGAATATCTCAGTATGTATAGTTATAGCAGAGTCTTAAGAACTGACTATTTATACATGTGATTAAATATCTCTTACAAAGCTGTGTTAACTCTCTCAATTATACTGAAGTATTTAGCCTGAAAATAATTAAAATATGAAGAGAGTACTTATCTGTTCAGATTAACTCTCATCATAAATTCATAATATTCATATTATCTTAATTATCTGAATTTTGCAGATACTCAGAGACTTATCTCTCATTAATAATAAGATTATGAAAATACACTGTAATGTGAGAATCATTAATAGAAAATCAAGGCATATTTATATATATCTGATCAGGGATTGTACAGGCAGAGAAGAGATAATCATAGATCTGCAGAGCTGCAGAAGACACTGATAATACTGAGAGCTTTGCAAGAACTGTCAGCTAGAGTCTGTAAGAAATTACTTATAAGAAGACTTACAGTAAAGAAAGAAACTGCACTGCTTAAAGTCAGAAGCTGATCTGAAGAAGATATGAGATTAACTGCTGATCTGAAGATCAGATACAGTGACAGAGCTGAAGAGAATAAAGATACTATTATAAGTAATAATATCTCTACTTCATCAGTCAGTAAAAAGTGATTAGAGAAGTTATAGAAATGCTTATAAGAAGCTCAGTGATAATCAGATATTATTATAAAGATATTGAAATTAAAAAAAAATTTTATTCTTAAGAAGTTCTTGAATTAATATATAAATATTGTTAGAAACACACTCTCTCTATTATCTGAATGAAAACACTTCATGAATGAATGAGAATACTTATAGTTTGTGAAGATGAAAGCTGTTACAGAAAAAGAAAAAAGAAGATGAGATTTCACAGACAGATCTGAGATATTTATACTACTCTAGAGAGATTTACTTATACTATGAGTGATTTCACAGAACAGTCAGATTACTCTAGTAAATAAGAGTAATTATAAATCACAGATCTGAATCTTTCTATATAACTATAAAGAGTGATTGTAGACTGTAAATATCTTGATTCTACAATTCTACAGAGTTGATAAAAGAATGAAAAATTTCTCACAATTCTACAGTATCAAAGAATAATGATTTATAAGAATAAGTGAAAGATTAACTTATAAATACTTCTCTTTAATAAGAGTGATCTTACAGAGAGTAATTTATCTGTAAGATGAATCTGTATAATAATTACATAAGAATCTTATAGAAATGATTGAGAGTCAACTGAAACTCTTCTGTATAAAAGATATGAGATGAATCTGTATAATAGTCAGAAAAGAATCTGTAGATTATAAAGAATCTCATAGAATAAGAAACTAAGTAATAAACTCTTTTCTCTTTATAATAATAAGAGATTTTTCCTCACTGAGATTTTTTATAGATATGAAGAGTTTTTAGTGAGTATCACTGCAGTACTGAGCTGACTCTATGAAGTCACTCAGTGATTATTATTATTATTATTATTCTTTCATTATACTCATATACAAGTGGAGCTTATGATGAGTCCTTGCGTGATGTTAAATACAGGTCAAGTGTTGATTATACAGGAGGAAATACAGGTGTTGAGACCACACTAAGATAACAAGAACATAGGAAAATACAAAGAAGTGACAATTAGATACATGCGATAATAACTTCTCAGCCCAGGAACATAGAGCAATTCATTGAAGTGATTTGTACACCTCTGTATTTATTAGAAACCTGAGGTGCTTGAGTTTCAGATTTAATGTATTCTCTGCGGGTTGCGAACCCACGCGCCTTGGTTTCCCACATCAAGGCACTACCAGGTGGCCGCATTAATCATTCAGCCACCGGGGCGTCACTCAGTGAAAGACTTTGTGAACAAAGTCTTAGAAAGAGAAGAGTATGTAAGAAATCTCACTCTCTACAGATTCTTTATCTCTATTTCTATCTCTTATATAATTAATAGAGCTAGCAGCTCTTGACTATATATAACTATATAGACTGAAGTTCATGAATACTATTTATAACTTAGCTTAAATACTATTATATATTTAACTTCTACATTTTATCTTTCTACTGTGAATACTTCTAGTAGTTAACAGTATATATTATATCAAGCTGCAAACATCTGAATAATTATCTGTGAGCACTTATTCTTACATAGAGAGTAAGTATTAAGTCAGTAAACAGTTATAATATTAAGATTTTAACTTTTTATATTAAAAATAAGACTCTGTGTAAGAAAAATACATCTTTGAAGATTAAATTCAGAACTATTATAAGTCTTCTTTAAATTATTTAAACTATTTTTAAAATAATATATAAGTTAGTAGAGTGAGATCAGATATAGTAAGATATTTTTTATTTTTTTTCTTACTTAGTTAACTAATACTTTTACTTTAAAAAATAAATCTTTATTTATTTTTACAGTTCTATCTCTTCTATTATTATTAATAATAATTTATTTACAGAGTGAAATGAAGTAAATATATGATGAAAACCCTGGTTATTAAAAGTGAAGAATTTCCTTTTTGAGATTCTTGACATGAATACAGCTCACTGATTAATGTAGAATTAAGCAAAGTGTAATTCTGTGACATTGCACTATTATATTATCTACTCTGTACAGATTCTTAAATAATAGATTATGTATCTCATCAACCATCTCTCATAGATTCTCAAGAATGAATAATGTGTCAAAAGTCTGTATTCACTGCTTGTAAAATCAGTCTCTTAATTAATTCATTTCTTTACAGTGTTCTACTACTTCTACAGCTATCTGTCTTCAATATTACACTCAGAGAACTTAGATATTGTAATCTTCTCTCATTACATCTTTTCTATCACTGATTATCTCTTTACACTGTGTAGAACTGTAAATAAATATATATAGTAAAATCAGATTCTTCTACAGTTATAGATTCTATGATAAATGAGTCTGAACTCTCTCTATTATTCTAGATATATTAACACTTTATATAATTAATAGTAGTCTCTTAAGTCTGTAAACAGTCTATTGAAATAGATATATTATCAGAGAATTAGAGATTAAGTTTTATCACTATAAGATTTATAGTTCTGATATATCTTCATTGACAGCAGTCTGTAAAAAGAAAACTATTATTCAAAGAGCTTACTATATTATTAGATATTATAAAGAACATCTCTTATTAACTTTATTCTTAACTTAATTAAGAAAACAGCTGCAGTTATTATCTTTGATAATTAATTTATCTCTTAGTTCTGTAGATCTCTCTTCAGTCTTTCATTAATTATCTATATTATCATTTAACTCATTCTTAGACTGGCCGCTGAGATCATGAATTTCATGTTTAATTTCATTTGATCTGATCTCATACATTTCTTGGCATGAATTCTGCTGAGACTGGCTATCAAAGAAACATGCAAAGTAACTATATATCAGATTTTAAAATGAGATCATGACTTGAAAAAAATGAGAAAGTGATCTCATTTGATTTCATTTAATATCATTCTTGACATAAAGTTACTATTTTTAGACATTTTAAGGTTTTTTTTAGACTATTTTTAATTTTTTAAAAAGTAACACTTTTTGATAACACTCAAATAAGATTTAAAGTCATTTAAAGCAATAAAAATAATTTAAATTGAGAAGTGAAAATCATGATCTCATTTGAAAAATGTGATAAGAGTAGACAGTAAGTCTCACTGAGACAGTATGAAACTACTATTTAATGTTAAAACTGTGTAATGAGATCAGTTAAATTGATAATGAGACTATCAAAAAATCTAGTTCTGGTTTCAGACATAGTCACACGGTCAGTCTACTCATTCTCAAGTCAATCTTATTTCACTTTATAGATATACTTTTACTATAGTTACAGTTCTATCTCTTCTATTAATAAGCTGTAAAATCAATCTTGCAGAGTCTTCTGTTTTGAGCTTAGCTCTGCAATGTCTTTGTACACAGAGACTTACGTATATTAAGATATTTTAAAATTAATCTTGTAAAGTCTTCTGTTTTAAGCTTAGCTCTGTAATATCTTTACATACAGAGACTTATATATATTAAAATATTTTTAGAGTAAATATATATAGACTGCTAAGGTAAAAGAGCTTAGTTACTATCTGTAAGAATAAGTGCTCGCAGGCGATTATTCAGGTGTTTGCAGCTTGGTGTGATATGTACTGTTAACTACTAGAAGTGTTCACAGTAGACAGATAAATATAGAGATCAAATATATAATAGCATTCAAGCTGAGTTATGAATAGTATTCACAAACTCCAGTCTATATAGTTGTATGTAGTCAAGGGCCGCTAGCCCTATTGATTACGCGAGAGATAGGAATAGAGGTAAAGAATTCATGAGAAGTGAGATTTCTTACATATCTCTCTCTCTCTAAGACTTCATCTGTGAAGCCTTTCACTGAGTGACTTCATAGTCAGCTCAGCACTGCAGTGATACTCACTAAAAATTCTTCACATCTATAAAAAATCTCAGTGAGGAAAAATCCCTTATTACTGCAAAGAAAAAAGAGTCTGTCACTTAGTTTCTTATTCTGCAAGGTTCTTTGTGATCTACAGATTCTTCTCTGACTATCACACAGATTCATCTCACATCTTTCATACAGAAGGGTTTCAGTTGACTCTCAACTATTTTCACAAGATTCTTGTGTAATCATTATACAGATTCATCTCACAGATGAATCACTCTCTGTGAGATCACTCTTATCAAAGAGAAATATTCACAAGTTGATCTTTCATTCATTCTTACAAATCATTGCTCTTTGACACTGTAGAATTGTGAGAAATTTTCCATTCTTTTATCAACTCTGTAGAATTGTAGAATCAAGATATCTGCAGTCTGCAATCATTCTTTATAGTCACATAGAAAGATTCAGATCTGTGATTCATAATCACTCTTGTTTACTAGAGTGATCTGACTGTTTCACAGAATCACTCACAGTGTAAGCAAATCTCTCTAAAGTAGTATAAATATCCCAGGTCTGTCTGCAGAATCTCATCTTCTTTTCTCTTTTTCTATAACAGCTCTCATTCTTATAAACTGTGAGTATTCTCATTCATCTGTAAAGTGTTTTCATTCAGATAACAGAGAGAGAGTGTTTCTGACAATATCTGTGTGTTAGTTCAAGAACTTCTTAAGAATAAAAATTTTTTCAATTTCAATATCTTCATAAATAATGTCTGACTGTTGCTGAGCTTCTTATGAGTATTCTCATGACTTCTCTGATCACTTTTTATCAGCTGATGAAGCAGGGGCACTGCTGCTCATGATCACATCTTCATCTCTCTCAGCTCTGTCACTGTATCTGATCTTCAGGCCAGCAGCTCATCCCATTTCTTTCTCAGACCAGTTTCTGGCTTTAAGCAGTGTAGTCTCTCTCTTTGCTGTAAGTCTTCTCACAAGTAATTTCTTACAGATTCTAGCTAACAGTTCTTGTAAAGCTTCTGATGTTGTCAGTGTCTTCTGCAGCTCTGCAGGCCTACAATCACTCTCTCTCTGTCTGCACAATCTCTGACCAGGCATATGCAAATATGCCTAGGTTTTCTATCAATGATTCTCACACTGCAGCGCATTTCTGCAATTCCATTGTCAATGAGAGATGAGTTCTCAGGTACCTGCAAAATCTGAGTAGTCAAGGCAATGTAAATGTTATGAATTTGTGATGAGAGTTGATCTGAGCAGATGAGCCCTCTCTTCACATTCTCATTGTTTCTAGGCTGAATACTTCAGCATAACTGAGAGAGTGAATACAGCTTTGTGAGAGATATCTGATCACATGTGCAGATGATCAGTCTTCAAGGTTCTGCTACAACTGCATACACTCTGATGTTCAGCTTCTCTGAAGTCTGTGCATTTCTGACAGTCTTCATGCCAAATGCAATAATTGTCTGTATCACAGATATGATACTCTCTGCTTCTTTGAAGAGAAGAATTGATAGTTGTGAGAAAGTTGAGTGTCACAGATATTGATAATGTGAGTATGAGTTTTCTTTGTTTTTTCTTTATTGATCTCTAAATTGCATTCACAGCCCTGTTTATTTTCTTGTTTTTTAGCTTTAATAAGAACATGTTTTCTTCTTCTCTTGTATACACTGCAGACTGTTCATCTCAGTAGAAACTCATTATCTTGTAAACTAGGATTTGCAAATAACAGTGTTAATGTCTTTATCACAATCAGGTTCTTAGCAAAGACTGCATCATTCTGACTTATCAGAATTTACAGTATGAAAGTCATGTCTCAGCTTCTGCAGATGTCTTATCTGTCTGAATGATTCTCAAGTGAACTCATTTATCTTGTCAGAATACTCTTATCACTGAACCTTGAATCAGAGCTTATAATCTCACTTCTCTGAGTTAATAATCTCTTTGATCTGATATTCTCTTTCACTCTCTAGTGCTTCATGAACAGGGTGATGAGTCACAGAATTCTCTTCTGAGAATTCCTTATATTTGCAGAGTAAAGAGACATGAAAAACATTGTACATCTGCAACTCAGATGACAGTTTCAATCTGTAAAACTGTAAGCTAACTTTCTTTATAATCTTGCAAGACTCTGTCTGCAAGAGATTCAGCTTCTTGCTAGATCTCTATATAATGATGTTTTCTAGACTCAGTCAGACTCTATTATCTTTCTTGAAACTCTTTATAATGTGCTTGAAGTCATAGTATCTCTTCTAATACTCTTGAGTCTTTCTCAAGAATTTGCAGACTTTCTCCTGAATCTCCTGAATTCTCTCAGCTCATTCACAGGCATCACCACACTCTATAGTGTACTCTCGCGGGTTCATCAAGATCATTCACAGATAAGTCTCAGTGAGCATCTCAAAGAGGATTTTATCTGTACTGACATATTTTAAGTTGTTGTACATGAACTCTATGAGTGATAATTAATGCATTCAGTCATTCTGATTGTAATTAACAAAGTATCACAGATACTGTTCTAATATACTCATCAGGCATTCTGTCTGATCATCTGTCTGTTGATAAAAAGTCATACTTAGATCTTATGAGATCTTCAGTATAGTTATCAGATCAGATCAGAACTCTTCTACAAAGATTGATTCTCTGTCTGAGACAATGTTCACAGACAATTCATACAACTGAATCACATTGCAGATGAAGATATGAGTCAAATTCTTTGACTTCAAGTTCTTGTGAGTGAGTATAAAGTGTGTCATCTTGATGAAGCAATTCACTATCATCAGCATACTGTCAAAACAGGCATTATATATGTTCTTACTTTCAGAGAGGCTTATAAGAGTATTCATTTCTAGCTATTTTCAAGGTTTCTGCAGAATGAGTAGAGAAGTAAGTTCTTCATATAATTTGAACTACACTATCTGTGAATTCTGATAAATAGTATAAGAATTCACTATCTTCTTCACAAGTTCTTACATCTTCAGTCAGAAGTATTTCCTTGTAAGCAACTCATGAGTTCTAGTGTCTGTAAAATGATCTGCTAGAGAAGAGTCATGATATCTTTTAATAAGTTCTATGCATAGAAACTTATTCACAGACACATAAATTCAGTCCTCTCTTTATAAGAGATTATTTAAGTTTCTTCAATTCTTTATTTCTGTAGAATTGATCTCTGTTATGAGTAGTTTCTGAATATACTGAGTATATTCATTCTTCAGTTGTAGTTCAGACAATCTGAATAGAAGATCTTGCAAAGACTTATACTCTGTTTTTCCTTGTATCAGATCTTCTGCAGTGCTTCTCAAAGTCTGCAAACTCTTCAGATTATAGATACTCTCTTCAAGAATTCTCACAGAGATCTTCAGAGTGTTAACTCTCAGTGTTATAGAGAGTAGTTATACAGGCTTCTTCTCTCTCTTCTCCCTCTTCTCTCATGAGAGATTGAGAGACTCTTCAGTCAATCTCTTTATAACACTCAGTTCAAGTATTCTGTGAAGCTTTTCTGTCTTCTCTAGTCTCTCTGTGTCTGTCATTCTGGCCTTCTTAATATAGTCTGACCTGTGAGAGAGTCTGTTTACTGAGTTCTTAGTTTTCTTGATATATTCTATCTTGAATCAGAACTCACTCAGTCTCTGAGCTCAGTGAACCTGCTATTACAAGAGTTTCTTAATTGAAGTAAACTGTTACAAGCTGTTATGATCAGTTCTAACAGTAATCACTATTACAAGACTCTCAAAGTAGTGACATCAGTGATGAAAGAATTTCACTATCATGAGAAGCTTCTGATCATGAATGTTATAGTTGATCTTCACAGATTACATCTTCTATGAGAAAAAGATCACTGAAACTCAGTTCTTATTTGACTGTAGTTGTGAGACTATTTCTGAAATTATAAAGAAGAAGACATCTGTCTTCAATCTGATTAAGAGTAAGAAATCAAAGTGAAACAGTATCACTGTGTCTGTAAATATCTATTTTAATCTTGTAAAGATCTTATGAGCTTCTGAGATAAGAAAGTTCTCACAGTTCTTTCTTCTCAACAATCTTTTCATTCTTCATTCACAGAATAACTTCTTCTTATTTTCACTCTTCAGCATGTCTATAAGAGTCAAGAAGATTCTCATGAATACAAAGATAAATCATCTATAGAAATTCACAAAGCTCAGAAAGATCTGAATCTCATGAATACTAGTTAACTTCAGTCATAATAGAATAGTCTTAATCTGTGAAGATTTCATCTGAATATTATCTGTGATGATTATATATTCTAGGAAATTAATCTGATGAGCACTGAAGTTGCACTTTACAAGCTTAATATACAGTTCTGTCTTATCTAAGACCTTTAACACACTTTACACATGCTCAGTGTGTTCTTTCTTCTTTATAAAGTACATCATCACATCATTCAGATATATTATTATGAAGACATTCAGATATACATGAAGTATTTTATTAATGAAAGACTGAAATACTGTGAGAGCATTAGTCAGATCAAAAGACATCACTAGATATTTAAATAATTTCAGTGCAGTTCTAAAGACAGTCTTTTATTCATTCTCAGACTGTATTCACAGTTATGTATATACATTGATCACATTCAGTTATATGAATATGACAGCTCTTATAAGACAGTTAATCACATTCTCAATCAGAGATAGAGAGTAGTGACTCTTTATTATCTTAGAGTTCAGATTGCAGTAGTCTACACATAATCTGAGATCTTCATTCTTTTTCTTTGCAAATATCACAGAGGCTTCTGCAGAGATCTGTGAAGATTGAATAAAGTTATTCTTCAGATTCTTCTTTACATAGATCTGTAAGATCTCTATCTTGTAATAAGAGAGCTTATAGATTAGTTCTCAGAAGAGTTTCTACTCTTCTATCAAATCTATTATCAGATTCTTCTCATAATAAGAAGAAAGCTCAGCTGTCTTAGCTGAGCTGAACATCTCTGCAAGATCTCAGTATTTCTCTGATATCTGAAGCTCAGTTTTCATAACTGTGAGATTCTCAGACACTTATAAAGTTATTATATAGATGAGCTTGTCTTCTCTAATCAACTCTACAGCATCAACTGCTTCTATCTTTATAAGTGAGTCTGTTAACACTGATCAGAAGTATAAATCTGACTCATAGACAGCTATGTGCAGATTATGTCTTTGAAGTTATATAAGTCTTAAATACATATCATCTGTGATATTCATAATAATCACAGTTTTCACAAATCTTCTTCAGATTTCAGAGAGATCTTGTAATTCAAAGATGACTCTTATAAGTCTCTCAGCTCTCAGATCTAAGTTCTCATACTCTGTTTATTATAAGAGTAGATTCTCAGTCTTCATCTTTTAACTCATTTACTCTGTGAGCTTTAGAGACATCACAGTGATCTGAGATTCTGAGTTCACTAATACTTCTTATACTTACAGAGCAGCAGTACTGTGACACAGTCTCTCTCTATAAGTAAGTATTTTCATTAAGAGAGCAACAGATTCAGATATCAGCTTTAAGACTCTTAAGAAGACTGTTGCTGACTCTGTCTATGACTTCTCAAATTTCTATTTTGATTTATCTGAACAGTTTATATGAAGATGTTCTGATTTAGAACAGATGAAGCAGAGTTTCTTTTTCTTAATCTCTCTATTATACACTCTGTTTACAGAAGTTTATGAAGCTCTCTCTTTCTACTCAGCAGTCAGATACAAATCTCTCTGTATCTTATTATCTTTTTCTGATAAATCTGTTCTCTGTTATTCTGACTCTTATAAGATCAGTCAATGATCTGCTCTTCATAAGTCTGTAACTCTCACAGTGATTTATAAGTGATGAATGAGAGTCATCAGTTTCTTCAGAGTCAAGAACTTAGAGTCTTACTCAATGAGCTTGTTCTGTATGTCTTTATTCAGTCTCTTTATAAATATTATCATTCAGGTCTTGTTTCAGAGCTCTGTTTTCACAGATCTCAATTTATATCATAATTTCATGAAGTGCTGTAAGTAGTCTTCATCAGATTTCTCATCTCTTTTTCTAATATTAGTGATTATAGCTCAGATGTTCTCTGTTCAGCTCACAGAGTCTCTCAACTTATTCTCTAGATAGATCTTGAGAACAGATTATCAGAATCTCTTATAATCATTCTCTAGATAATTCAGTCAGTTCTTGACTTCAGTGTAATAGAGATCTGTCATTATATAGATGATAGCTTCTTTATCTTTCATATCACACAGCTGAGCTTGTGAGTTAATTTCAAATACAAACTTATAAAAGCTTTTATAAGTTGTGATTTAATAGATGATCTTAAGTGATCACAGCTTGAGAAAGTTTCTTTTCAATTTATAAGTATCTCTGAAGATTATGTCTAGAGACTTGATTTGAGAGTGTTTGTGAGTAGTAAGTATTTCTTATAGAAAAATAGCTTGATTCTGTAGAAGATGCTTAAGAATGTTCTTCACTAAGATTGATTTATTCATGAATTCAGAGAGTTTCTCTGTCACAGATGTAGAGAATGATGTCTTATGAGTAGTTAATAAGTTCTCTGAGACTTCTTTCATAGAGATTATTCATGATTCAGATGACTGCTTCTAAGTGTCTGCAGTAGAGTTCACAGGAGTTGAAGTATACAAGTTTCTAGTTCTTTCAGTCATAACAGATGATTGCTGACTGACTGAGCTTGAAATGTAAGAATAAGTGCTTGCAGATGATTATTCAGGTATTTACAGCTTGATATGATATATACTGTTAACTACTAGAAGTGTTCACAGTAGGCAGATAAATGTAGAGATCAAATGTATAATAGCATTCAAGCTGAGTTGTGAATAGTATTCGCGAACTCCAGTCTATATAGTTGTGTGTAGCCAAGGGCCGCTAGCCCTATTGGTTATGTGAGAGATAGGAATAGGGGTAAAGGATCCGCGAGGAGCGGGATTTCTTACACTATCAGTACTACTGATAAAAGAGCTGATTAACTCTTAGAACTCTTAACACACTCTCTCAAATCAGCTATTACAGAGTACAGTACTTTTCTCAGTGACTTTTCTCAGTGACTTCTCTTAGTGACTTCTCTTAGTAAACTCACTTCTAGGGCTCAGGGACTCACTTCTAGAACACACTTCTAGAATGTCTCTTAACACTGTTTTAAATATACAGGGTATTTGTTTGAGATTTATATTCTTAAGTTCATCCTGGGATTGAACCCATGCATGTTGACCACAGCAGGGCTCACGCTAAACAGTCTCATAACCTGTAGGCTACTGGGGCAAAAGAGCTCAGTCACCACCAGCGCTGCTGGTAGAAGGGCCGATCAACCCCCGGGACCCCCAACAGTGTAGCAATCACCAACATACAGGGCATCCGGCCAACAATACACTATTTTTAATGAGATCCACTATTGCGTTCAAAAAGTACGGACGCACCGCACAAGGCCCTAATAATGACATCTGAGGGATCCACCGCTAAACCCTAACAGAGCCTCAGTCTTGGCGAGGCTTGGCAATTACACTGCTTTGCGCCAATGTTCCAAGTCGGCGGGCAACAGAGCTCCCACTCTCCCCGCCGCTGTACATACGTTTCCGAACATCATCTGTTGCAATGGCATGGCTTCTAGCTCCGGTTGCGAGACACATCATACGCAGTGGCAGGCCATTGCTCCCACATGCTCAACGGCGATGGGCCCAAGTCCACGACGTGCGGTGTTTAACCACCCATCATGACTCAAACCGAGTGATTGACAGGTACAAGGATAAGTTAGATCGCAAGGCCAAAGAGTAAGTGAACTGTTTTAGACCTCCCAAACTGATATGGTATTTTCGCGAGAGGGACCATTCCAATTCCTGTATACGATCGCTCACGATGTCACCGCCTCTTAAAAGGGAGGGGTATTCTTCGATTTCGTCTCTCCAGGAAGCCTACCAAGATAAAATCAAAGACCTGAAAACGAAAGCAGAGAGGATCCCACAACCTGTCCCATCCACACCACAGAGCTCCAGTGCTAGCCCATGCCCTGAAACACACTCCCCGACGACTGCTAAGTCTACACAGCCCACCGTAGACCCTTCGATCTCGCAAAGTCAAACACCCGGAATAAAACCTTTGTCCTCCTACCTCGACATTCCCAAAATCCTCACGCTTCCTGCTAAAGAAATCGAAACTCTCTGGCGTCTCCGACATGCTGCCAATCCACGATCCATCTGCGCTGCTATCCCGATCGATACTTACCTGCGAATGGTTGACACCGCCAGGGAGAATCCACAGTTTGTTTTACCACTGCCACGTACCGCGGATAGCGGCCAGCCGGAAGACATGAACGACGGCACTGCGCCAGCAGGCACCACTGAATCAGCAAGCACGGGAGCAGATATTCATTTCCTGCAATGGGCCTTCCACCCTCCTGCCAGCGCCACAACGTCTCCTCCAACGGCCACAACCGTTGATTCTCCACCCACGCTAAATACACATACGTCCACCGTGCTTTTCACACACCTAGCCTCGTACAAACTCCACGGTGCATATTCGCAGCCGCACACAATCATCACCCACCATCTCGACCTTGCAGACAACACCGGCTTGATTCTTATGAACGGGAGCGTGGTCCAGGATCGTGGCGTGTCTGTGGACGAGGCAAAGCTATTGGTGCTGTGGCTACAACGATTTTACGATTGGGGCGTGGATGGAAAACAGGCCGGGAAGAAGGCGGACTTGGTGAGAATGTTTACCCAGGGCGATGTAAATGGATTCAAGCTGGAAGATTTGATGGAAGAGGCTGAGAAGATCTAAATCATCCTTTCATAGAAGTATTATCCCCCCCCCCTTTTATATATATATATGTATATATATATATACAATGAAATTATGTAAGATAAGGAGGTGGAATTCTCCCCCCTGTTCTTTTAGTTACAGGTGTGCAAAATATCTTGGGTCTTAAGCGTGAGGGCGGGGGACTGTATGTAAATGCACATATTCTTACCATAGTTCTTAATAGAAGTTTAGATTACTAGCTGCCTTATTTGGCTCGGTGGCTTGGGATCAAGCCTATGCCTGTTCTATGAGCTTTTTAAAACCTCGGCCAAAGGCACAACGGTGCAGGCTTCGTGTCTGCATACAAACTGTCGCTGGGTACCTTAGTGTTTCGATGGGAAAGGCATGCGATTTGATCCCAGTGACTATCTGTAAAACCGTAGATAGGTGGCACTATACTGCCCCCTGACAAGTTTATATTTTGTGTTGTTGGGAGGGCCAATATTGGAGACGTGCAAAACCTTGAAATTTTTTTGAAAGGGTATCTTAGACATACATGAGAAGAGGATTCAGGCATAAATTGGATGCGATGGGAAAGAGAAATAGAGATAGGATCAAAAAATAAACTAAAAATCATGCCATTATTACAAGAAGCGATGTGGGGGGCAATATGTGTTTTTATATCACATAGGGAAGGGCGCTAGACATAGAAAAGGGGTTCGATCAATCCAACATAGCATTACTGGAAAGCTGTTGAGCATTTGTCTTTCGTGCCTCGTCCGGATAAAGTAGCTGTGCCTTTCGCTACGGGATTGTCTGTTACACCTTGTTCCAGCGAATATTCCCTTCCGCCCAGAACAGCTATGACGGTATGTAACTGCCATTTCAGGTCCATTCCAGGATGGTCGCACGTTTATATCAGATCGTTAAAAAGAGCAGTTAGGCTAGCTCAATCATCTAGAACGTGATCCACAACAAAAGAGTAGATATAGTCGAAGTACCCCGGTTCCGCAACTGTATCATTATGCTGTCCATTTGGGAAAGTTCGCCAGACTTTTGTACTAGATTTGCAGATCGAAAAAAGCTGGACCATATGCTCAGGGCTAAGAACAGGCTATACGTTAGAATATCGGGCCTCGTGAATGTAAACATTACTCCGAAATGGGGGAAAGAGGGACATACGGGACAATCTCATCCATGAGCCCACTCAGGAACAGGATCGGGACCTTTGTGATCTTGGGCAGCGTATCCTCGCTAGCCCAGTATTGGTGACAAAGGCGAACAACGTATTTTGCAGCAGGGAAGACACTGAGACGATTATATTTATTAGCAACAAACACTCCTAATACCCCAACAAATAAACGCGAATTATATCATAAAACGCGTTAGAGGAGACAAAAAATAAAAATGAAATAAAAAAGGTTATCGTCACTCGATTCGGTTATATGGCTTTCATACCTTGGGATCATCTTTTGAACGCTCAAGAACGTGTTCTCCAGTATCAATCCTGCTATATCCCCTCGATGTTGATTTTTCGCAGTTAAATCGATCGCGACCGCACCACCAATACTCTGGCCGTAGATTAGAACTTTTGTATCGCTCGTCTCCGCACGCTGCCGTATATAATCCAAACCTGTTTGGGCGTCAATTTTCAGGCCCTGTTCATCCGGAGTCCCTGTCGACTGGCCATAACCGCGATATTCGAGCATGAAAATATTGCAGTTCAGAGACTGCTCCAAGACCTGCGCGATGGGGAGACGGTGGCCGATATTTCCTGCATTACCGTGGAACATGAGGACGGTTATTTTAGGCTTAGAATGGCGCGTATTAGACGGGCGAATAAACAGCGCAGCGAGAGATTCCCCGTCAGGGGTTGGGATTCGAAGGTCCTCGTAGTCGTTCATCCCAAACTCCGACGGTTTAGGAACTTCGGCGCGTGACCCAAGAGGAACATTGCGAGGATAAATTATTTCGCTTGATAGATAGAAGTAACAGTGGTCAGTTAAACGTGCAACGAAGAAAGTAGATATGTGACGGTCATTTACTTTTGCTTAAAATAGAGCATGCCACTGGCGATAATGGCCAGGCCAGACGACGCCAGAACCGGGAGTCTGAGAAACTGCACCACATTCCCAGCCATTGTACTAAAATTCCAGGATGGTGGTGGCGGTGGGGAGTCTGCCATATCTGTCTCGCCCTCTCCGGGGAGCGTATATGGTTGGTTTCAGTGACAGTTGAGCTTGGTGTAGGAATCGTGATTAGCCAGGGGTGCGTGGGGAGGCGGGCCTAGTAAACATGGGGCAGTCTGGGAAGTCACCTCGGGCCAAAACAGCCGCACACAAGGCATCTGGGAAGAGAAGGCGGAGGCAAACGGATGCAACTACGGTTTACGCAGTACACAAACAAGACATAATTAGGGAAGACGATGACCTCGCCTCAAGATACGCAAAATAGACTGGATATTTTTGAACGCCTCTTCTGGCTATCCTCTCCGGTGTTGAGATTCCCGTAGAGTTTACCGCAGTAAGCGCGTTAGCCAATTATAATAGCCGGGGATCAGCCAAGTGCCAAGGCCATTCCCGATCGGGCGACACGCGTTGGACCTTGCTGCCTCAAGTAATAAACCATCAATCACCATTTTCCCTCTCAACATCACAGACAATCAGGACTGCGCTCAGAGAAATTTCGCCAACAGCTTCATTTCAACTCGCATAACTCTTTCTCGGGTATTGAACGACCTCATAGACCTCTTTATCTCTCTTCCCAGCTCCACGCTTCCCGTCGCTTGACACTTTATTCTTGCCAGTCTCCCACTCCGAGCTCCTGCTACATTCAGGTTAGCTACAATGGTTGCTCATGGAGTTACTGGGTGTTTGGGAGAAGGTTAGTGGTTGTTGAATTAAGGTCGACTATTTTCTGTGAAATTGGAACTGACGATGGTACAGATGGGATCCATATTGACATGAATCATCTCAAGGAAGGAGAGGTCAAGTAAAGGATACCGCCCTCCGTTTCCCTCGATTGTCCTGGTCGTAGGCTAGCTAACAAACCCTTCTTCTCGTAAAATAATAGTCTTGGTACCTCAATGTGAGCTCTTGTCCTACCTATATACCGGCAGTCGTATGTTTTGAAACACTAATCGCAGTTCGAGCAAAGCATGGCAATCAACTTCAAGGACGGCGTTATTCTCGGGGCTGATAGTCGGACGACTACTGGAGCTTATATCGCGAATCGCGTCACGGATAAGTTAACACAGGTGCACGATACCATCTGGTGCTGTCGGTCAGGATCTGCTGCGGATACACAAGCTGTTGCCGATATTGTTAGTTACCACTTAGGAATGTACGGTGTCGTCAACCAAGAACCCCCAACAACCCAAACCGCTGCTGCGTTGTTCCAGGAGCTTTGTTATGACAATAAAGACATGCTCAGGTAAGTAAATTTTCCTTTACCGCTTAGTATATTCTTTATCGCCTTCCGTCTTCTATCTCAAAGTTGTTCGCCCATACTAATCGTGTCGTTTAAATATCTAGTGCGGGAATCATTATCGCTGGCTACGACCCGCGACATGGAGGACAGGTATACTCGATACCGCTGGGTGGCTCTCTGCACAAGCAATCATATGCCATTGGTGGTTCCGGCTCAACGTATATCTACGGCTACTGTGATGCGAAGTGGCGGGAGGGAATGACTGAGGAGGAGGGGATCGAGTTTGTGAAGACCTCACTGCAAGAAGCAATAAAATGGGATGGCAGTTCTGGCGGTGTGATCCGTATGGTGGTGTTGACAGCGAAGGGCGCAGTACGACACTTATACCTTCCGGATAACGGATATACAGGCCCGGGGTCGAAATGAAGATCGTAAGAGCGTTGTTTTTCTGTTTGTTTGCCTTTGGACCCGGCTCCCCCATGTTCCCATATATTTCTCCCTTCATACTCATCCGTAGGAGGTGGTATGTTGGAAAACCCATCTAGATGAATCAGCTCTTTTCTGTGTTTTTACTGTTTCAAACTTAACATCTATACAGTACATTAGAGAAGAGTTTTGGCAGAATACCAGGGGACCGACGCATTGCCCATGGATACAAATTAATTTTCGTCACCCCTGGTAAGATTGTACAGTACATACATCATACATACACGGTAAAAGGCTACCTAGTGGGAAAGGTATACAACAAATAAGTTCTTTGGAGTGGGGTGACCTGACTGCATCAAGAACCTGTAGGATAGTTGAAGGTTGTATTGATAGATCTATCTACAGGAACATATTATAGTGATGGGTCACGTGATCTAGTGGGATCGCTAACCGCAACGGCCGTAAGGGCCAACACCCCCCCTCAAGATAACAAGAATCACATACAAAAACACCCAAACCATCAAGATAGTCTGTCAAAACCAAATACAAATGTAAAATTAAACATTCCCAACTTTTACACCTGTAAGATCTAGTAAAATCATGAATTATATAAATATCACAGTATTTAGAGATTTAATGAGTTTATTCACTGTTATTTAAGTAATGAAAATATATTCTATATCAATAACTCTCTGATTCAACTGTTAATATAAAAAATGAAAATATATATTAATATGCTTTCTTCAGACTGTAATAACTGTTATCTTTATAAGATCTATAACACTCTTATTATCAGTGAGAATCTGTATCAGAGATATAGTAATAAAGTCAAGCTTAATTATAAGATTCTAAATTCATGTTATCTCATGAATCACCTCACTAAGAGTCATATATTCAGTCTCATTGAAACTTAGAGATATACAAGATTGCTTTATTAAATATCATGAAATTAGATCATCTATAAGCTTAAAAATGTAGCTGAATATTGATTTTCTATTATTATTTAAGAAGTCAGTTTAATCAGAATCTGAGTAGCTGAAGAGTAGATAGAAATTATCAGAGAAATAAGAGATAATAAAGAGATTAGTAGAAATGATAGAAACAGTAGAAATAGATCTCTTATATAGACTATATCTGTAGAAAATACTCAGATTCATGATTTCTTTCAAATAATGTATAATATATAATAGAGTCTTTTAATATTGAGATGTTGAATTAACATTTCATTGAGTGAGTAGTGAGACAGTGTGAGTAATATCAGAACATGTTTTAACTGTGAGATATTACAAGCAACTCATACTATATTAATATCATTAAATTATGAAATCAGTCTCTTTCTCAGATATAGAGAAATTATTAATATGAAATTCATTCTTCATTGATATTCTGATAATAGCTGTATTATCAAGATAGAAATCTTTAATAAGATATTTAATATATTAATAATGTATTAAATCAATTCTCTTATCTGAATAATTAATCTTCATACTTAAATACTTGATTGACTGATGTAGATTCTTGACTTTTAATTTCTCACTGAGTATACTCACTAGTTAATCAGTATTCTCAGAAGCTTCAGATATGATGTTGAGATCATTAACATAGATTATTATATAGAGATGATATCTGAATATATAATATCAGAGTGTCAGATCATAAGTACTGACTGTAAATTTAAGATTACTCAACAGAGCTGTTAAGTAATCATATCAGATCTTTATTACAGAGTTCAGATTATATAGACTACTCTCAACTACACAGATAAGTGTTTTCAGTGAATCTGTCTTAAATTCAGTGAATTATCTCATATAGACCTTCTTAGTAAGATGTTTATGAAGATATGTTATTACTATATTCACTTAACAGAGTGTTTAACTGTGTAATACTGCTATTATAAAAAGAATATCATTGACAGTATCAGTGATAACAGAAGTGTAGATCTCTTCTCTAAAATTCTTCTTAAGTCAGTTATTATAAATTACTCAACATAATTTTCTAAGAATATTATCAGAATTGATATTCAGATTTACAGGTCTATCTTTCTCAAGAAACACTTAATGACTCAGAGCAATCAGTTCATCTCTCAGAATATTAGATCTAGAAATCAAACTTTATATATTATATCTCTTCAGATCAGTAATCTTGTATTATATAAACTTCTTTTAATAATCTTCTATTCTCTCTGATCAAGATGTGACATTCTTGTAGAACTTCAGAAGATTATCTGTAATAAGGCTTGAAGTATAAGTAGTCAGTGATTTCACAGGCTGCAATCATGTGAAATTTGAATTATTAATATTGAGAGTATCTTCATTATTAATCAGATGAATATCAGGTTTCAGTTCACTGATATTATTAATAAGTGTCACAGATGTAACAACTGATTTCAATTTTTCAGTGATTGAGAATCTTACATCACTACTGATAATAATCTTGTCAGATTCAGAATACTATAGATGATATATCAATGTGTCACTGAATTCAATGATACAATACAAATCAGTATGTGAAGAGAGCTTATCTGTAAGTCACTGAGATTTATGTAAGTGAATAAAAACCTCTGCACTCAATCAGTGAAAATGTCTTACATTCAGTGAGGTATTCATAAGTGCATATTAAGAAATCTTATGTGAACTTGAAATCACAGAAGTCTCTGCAGTAGAGAATCAAAATTTCAAGTTGTAAAGAACTGTAGATATAAAAGTATTATTAATTATTGTAATCACTGTCTCTAGAACATCTGCTCAGAACTTCTTAGAGAGATTATCTTTCAAAGAAGCAGCTCTAACCTGTCTCATAATACTGTGAATCTCATATTCAGAAATACTATTCTGATGTGATGAATATAATACTGTTGATTCTCATTTAATATCATATGAATTCATAACTGTGTGTATATATATGAATTGAAAAACATCATTAATATTGATCTGTAGAAAAGCAGGGGCTGTATATCTGAGATTACTCATGAATCTGAGTCATAACTCAAAGTATTGAACAGCCTTATTCTTGAACTTTAAAAAATATACTCAACAGTAGCAAGTTGTGTCACAGATGATAAGTATTCAGTATCTAATTCTCTGATGAGACTCTAAGAGATGATCAGAGAGATCTTTCAATGTACATTCATCATTTACAAGGTCAATATGAATCTTCTCAATAAGTTGAATAGATCTAGATATCAGTGTTTTCAAATAATCTCATATCATATCTGTCTTGACACATTTCTTACAAAAGAACTTAGTCTTAGAATCTTTAATTGTGACTTCAGTATGAGAATCCTTGATCATAGTAATTATAGCATCAGTATGAATGTGACTGAGATTATAATACTAATTTAAAAGAGTCTTTGATATCTTTGATGTCTGTGTTTTTGCATTCACAGAATTGACATTATTAACAGTAGTGACAGCAGTCACAGAAAGATCAACTTTTCAATCAAAATTATACTCATGAGATATCATTGCAATATACTTGACTGCTCTGTTCAGATGATTGAGATTCTTATTAAACTTCTGCTCATCAATCTTATATATGTTATTCTGATTGATTTAAATTGCATGAAAAATAACACTGTTCAGAGCTCTGTAAATGAAAAGTGAGAGAATAGTGAAAGACAATGTAAATCAGAATCTCTGATCTTCAAGCTTCACAAATAAGAGCAGGTTAACTGTAATATTAGAAATATAGTGAATATTCTGCAAGTTAACATCATCACTCTCAATCTTCAAGATGACAGTCTCAATCTTCTTGACAAACTCAGTTTTCTCAGTCACAGAATTGTCAGAGATATTATCATTAAAAGATTTGATATTTGAAAAAGAATGAAGCTCATCTGTCATATTCAGGCTTGCACATGTGTTCAAATATCAAGATCTAGAGAATGATTTTTCAGTGACTGTGAAAGAGAAATAGAACTCAATCTTTGTAATTACTGCATTTGCTGCTGATTGAGAACTTATCAAGTTATTCTTCTTCTCTTTCTTCTTATCATTCTTCTTGTCATTCTTCTTTTTCTTTTTATCAGAGTGTAAGATGAAACATCTGTCAACAGTATATTCATGTCTTCTACAGTGAGTGTACTTTTATACAGATGTGCTTTTATTCTCATCTTTGTTCTTGTTCTTTTTCACAGTCACAGAATCAGCCTGAGACTGCTTTTTTCACTCAGTGATAATTTTCTTGAATATACAATTAATCAGTTGCTTCATGAAATCATCAATATCAATGTTGACAATGAGTTTCTAGTCAGTGAAGAAAAACTCATTCAAATGTGTCTTGATAAACAGTCTTTGATAATCTTGTAGATTATTGAGAAAAAGATCATGATATATATTCTCAGTGCTTTGACAGAGCTACTTGTGACAGATAATAAGATAGTTAAAATATCTCTGAAAAGTAAGATAATTATTCTTCTTGACTTGTAATTTTATCAATTTCTTGAAGATATTAATTCATTCTTCTGTCAGTGATATTATATATTTAATATTAATCTTATCTCACAGAGCTGCAGTATTATCAGCTTTCAAGATTTTAATAGTAATTTGAACATTTTCAATAAGACTCAATAGTATACATCTATATAGAGACTTAGAACAGATTCTTCACTTCTCAGAGTTGATATAATATGTAAAAGAAGATTCTCATTGAGTTCTCAATAGAATGTCAGTTTCATTAATAACTTTTATATCAGTCAACATATCAACATATCAAACTTCATAATTAGAGCTATCAAATGTAATCACTGATTTGATGTCTAGTGTATATTTGACTTTCTTCTAGTATTTCTGCAACTCATCTCTCATAGTGTCTCTTTGTACAGAGACAGGTGTAGTGAGATGTTAAGTAATTTCAGTCATAGTCATTTAATTTCATAGTATTATCTGTATAAGATTTATAAGATTGTCTGCAGTGTAATAGATAGATTGATTCAGATCATCATTAAAAATCAGCATTTCAGAGATGAAGAATAGTGAAGAATTCAAAGAATTGAAATGAACAGATTCTATAGATAAATATTAACTCTGCTTTTCTTTGTTCTGAAGCTTCTCTGTTATCTCATCATCAAATTTCATACTCTGGTGAAAACTGATCTCAGTCTCATCTTGCAAGTCAGAAGCCTTCTTATAATAAGTGATTATTCTATCAATAAGTCATCTAGTGAAGTGTGTGATTCTGAGCCTTGAGCTGAACTCTGAAGTAACAGATATATCACTTATATTAAGATGACTCTGCTTCTTCTAGATATGTAAAAAAAAAAAAAAAAAAAAAAAAAGTGATATTCTTCACAATAAAGAACACACTTTCTCAAAAATATAAAGTATATGAATCTGTTAATTAGTAGATTCAGAGAAAATGAAATATCTCTAATAAAGAGTAAGAGTCTTTTTAAAAAAGATAAACTATTCATATCAAAAATGTTAATGCAATGTTTTAAAAAGAAAAATGTGTCATCTGAGTTATAATGTATAGAATAGTTAAAGATTGTATTAATAGATCTATCTACAGAAACATATTATAGTGGTGAGTCACGTGATCTAGTGAGATTGCTAACCGCAACAGCTGTAAGAGTCAACAGAACTCACATCTATTACTACAGTAGTCTATTGATATGTGTTAAATTGATATTTTATACTAGTGTTACAAGAAGCACACATTAATAATACTGAGTTATATTAAGAATCAAGATCTTCTCATTGAAGATTGTATGAAATAATGACTTATATTAGTGAAGATCTCTTAATCTGAAACAGTCTCTATTCTCCGGCCAGTCTTCAGAGAAATGTATATTCAGAGATGTCTATGCTCAGAGATCTCTATACCCGGGGCCGCTCTATACACAGAAGAGCTTTATACAGCAGATGAACTTCAGATCTATATTGATTCTTTGAGTTAAGATTCAGAGATTCACTACAGAGCTTAGTAAGACATTGACAATATTCTCATGTAGTATCAGAAGCATGAAGAGAATGAAATAGCAGCTTTTTATGAGTGAATAAAGATAAAAGGCAGCATGATATTGTAGTGAGAATACCAGCGCGGTCAAATATATCACTATAGCACTATCTAGTATGAATGAACACAAATCTTGATGAATGAGAATGGAAGTACGCGCGCGATTCTTTTTCATATGTGATATGAGGGTGTGGTTCGGAAGAACGTACGACTGTCGGATAATAACACGGCCGCTTCCGAACTACTAGCGTACGAGTGTAAAGAGGGAGTCATAGCGGCCACTAATTAATTTAGCATACAATATTACAATATATAAGAAGCCGGTGTACACCTGTAATTGTACACTGACTTAAACAATCTTTGAATCACATCTGATAGCATGTCTAAAAACTGATGAGAAGTATAGACTCTTTCAGAGTGTGATAATTTCATCTATAAAGTGATTTGTAGTTATTATATCAGTGTGATTCTAGAATATCTCAAAAGATAGTGTATAAAAAGCAGTGAGTGAAAGAGCATCTGATTAATACTGTTTCACTTATTGAGAAAAAACTTCACACTCAGATAAATGCCACATATATGAATAGATAAGATGTGAGAAAAGAAATAAAAGTAGTAAATCAGATTTAAAAAAGATCACTCTTCACTTAAAGAGATAAAAGAGAAGATAATTATCACTGAAGTTATATAATAATAACAGAAATCATATAATAATATAGTGATATAATGATATAGTGATAGAATGATATAATAATATAATAATACAGTGATATAATAATAGACATTGTATAATTAATAAGAAATCACTGAAATAAATATCTTCTCTAGTTAATATGAACAATACTCTTCTCTGCTATCTGAACTGAAAGATATACAGAATCTCTCAGAGAGTTTACTCAAAGCAGTAAGAAAAGCAGCTGAAACTGTCAAACTGAAATTAAAGCTCTGTACATGTACAAGAATTCTAAATAAGATTGAGATCTTGTGTATACAGTGACAGACTGAGACAGAAGTTAAATAACAATTGATATTTACTGCAGATTAAGTGTTTACTATGAAGAGCTTCATCAATATAATTATCATTATTAATAAGAATAGAGAAAATCAGATCTTAGATCTGTAGCAGAAGATTGAATATTTATATAGACAGATAACTACACTGAATCTGAAGATTCTATTATAATTATTCACAATCTCTTCAGAAGTATACACATCATCAGAGATCACTGCATAGAATGAGAATCTAAGTATGAAATATATCAAGCTAAGAGATCTGTCAGAGTCATTAAGTTTTAATAACAACTGAAAAACTAATGCTGTAATCAGCTGACTAAGTCAGATATGATTATATTATTAAATTAAATATGAACTCACAGACAGACAGTCAACATGTAATTCAAAGGTTGCTTAAGCCAGCGTATAATTACAGGCGTACGCCGGCTTCTTATATATTGTAATATCATACACTAAATTAATTAGTGATCACTATGACCTTCTCTTTACATTTATACACTAGTAGTTCAGAAGCAGCTGTGTTATTATTTAATAATTGTACATTCTTCTGAATCACATTCTCTCTCACCAGATTCAGTCACACTCATATAATTATATTGTACACTCTAGCTTCATGCAGATTAACTCATCACTAGTATTTCATAATTATATAGTCTATTTCTGATTCAGCTAGTATTCTGTATACACTCTTACAAAGAAACTTTCACTATATTATATTACTTATTCACTAACTTTTCTCATTCTTCAATCATCTTCTTTATCATTATTATTATCAAATATTATTATCATTCAAGATTTCTATCTCTTCTTCTATTCAACTCTTTCTATCTATTCATCTATTACATTATATGTGTTTCTGACAATAACTCTTTATTCTTATAATAAGCATCATTGTAGTACTCATACCAGGCAGTTCATTAGCAGTAAATGTAATGCATTGTGAAACATGATCAGAACTTGTTTATCTTCTAATAATTATCAGAATGTATTATTATAAATAACATATCTTCTTCATCTTCTCATACACTCTTGATTATTTTCTTCTCAGTGAGTTTCTGATTATGTTTTCTGATATGATTTTATATGAACACAGATGCTGATATATTGTTTTTATTCACATAGAATTCTCATATATTGACAGATAAATATCTGCTAATGATAGTGAACTCAATGTTGAATCATTGATCAAGTACTTGAAGAACATAATAATAAAGAAATTGTCTTTGCTATGTGTGACTAAGTCTTTCATATTCTCTTCTACTCTCTCTGTTTCTTTCTTTGCTGCTCTTTCTCAATCTTCTACATCTGTCTCTGTATCTGATTCTCCTGCTCTCACTATCTCTGTTTCTGTGACTCTTACTTCTGTTACTTCTGGTTTTACTGTCTCTGCTTTTGTTATCAGCTCTTCTCATTTCAAGAAGATATTGTGTAGACTTAATAAATCACATTTCTCAGTGTGTACACTCTCATTCTTCTTACTGACTCTCAGAATAATTTATTATATAAAGACTGTGTATAACACAACTATCTGAAGCTTAGTCACAGATACTGATTATTATATTCATTTTAAATATTCATGATATAATAATTATTCATTGATATCAGAGAATCACTCTTTCTCTTAACAGTATTAAGATTATAAGTCTTTTTCTTTTTTATCTTTTCTTTCTGATACTGATTTTTCTGTTCTTAGAGAAAATCATTATAAGTTTTACTGTGTACAAAGTCATGACATTCACAGATATCAAGAAGCTTTTCACAACTGTAAAGTTCAATATCACAGAGACATTCACTCTGATGAATTTCTTCAGAATGATAGATCTGTATCAGTCTATTCTCTGATATCTGTCATTTAACTTCATAATGCAGATGAAAGATATTCATGTTTTTAAGAATAGAAATGCAGATGTCATACTTTTTTACACTTATAGATATAAGGCTTGTACACCTTATCTAAGATATTATTATGAGAATGAGCTGTTTGTATACTGTGTTCTACTTTCTGTATTTCTCTGTATCTCTCTCTCTCTTTCTGAGAAGCCTTGTGTGTGTTGTAATTGCATGTACAATTCTAAGATCAGTGAGTGTTTGTTCAGTAATTGTTATCTCTGCTTTTATGATTTCATATACTAACAATGATTCTTAGTTGCTTCAGTGTCAGAGATCATTCTAATTGAAGATGATAATACTGCTGAGACTATCTTCTTCTGCTCTTAAGCTTCTTCTATTACTTTCTCTTCCTTCTCTGCAGAGAAGGTTATGCGCACACTGAGTTATAAGTGTTTAATCTCAGGTGACTTCTGCTATTATTCATTCAGTTCTGTGCCTTCTTCTTCTTCTATTTCTTTCATCTCTTTCTCTTCTACTCTGGCTTCTGATTCTGCAGATTCTGCACTCTTCTTCAATTTCTCTACATGTACACATGTATATTTCTATATTAGTATTCCAGTCAATCTTGCAATAAATGATATTAATGTTGTACACAGAGTGATAGAGAAATCAGAGACATGTACAGTGTTATTGCAAGAGCAGCTTACAGCTCTTGAATTTCTTACAGACCTTGAGTTTTGAGATTTCCTTTTTTTTTTAATGTTTTTCAGGTGGTGTGATGTTGGAAATAGATTAAATGTGTGATGTATGAAAATGAATGAAGTATGTATAATAATATTTATCTTTTACAGCTGACTCTTATAATTGATGATTAATTCATTATCTCTTTTCTTTTCTTACACTTTTTCTTTATCTGCTAGTCACTACTCTTACACAATCTCTATATGATACAGTATTCAGTGACTAGGTTCAGCAGCTTTCATCTTTTATGATTCTGTCTCATGCATTATACTGTCTCTCTTCACTCACTCAGATCACTACAGTGAACAGGTCATTAAAACTAATCTTACTCAATCTCTGAGCATTCTCAGAGATTAAGATGACTTAGTCTCATGCATCTGCAGATGTTTCAGATAGTTCATTCTCTGTGATCTTCATGATTAAACTGATGTAAACAGTTGAATTCAAATCTGAATCTCTTTTTCTTCTGTGATCTGACTCATGTACAAGTCTGCTGCTCTGAGACTGCTCTTTACTATATTACACCTGCTGTCTGCAGCATATTATTATACAATCAGCTACAGTCTTATTACTTATTAAAGTATAATGTTCATCTGATTTCTTCATTTCTTTTCATTCTTTTCTTATAATCATAAAAAGATCAGAATAAGTAAGATTATCTGATTTATAAGCATCTATAATTTCTCTTACTTCATAAGACTTTTCAATTATAAGTCTCTTCTTTTTCAATACTGATAATAGTGCTGTGAATAATCATAATTCACTCATGTCTTATATCTTTGCTTTTATAAGTTATGAATCATTTATTAAGTTGTATAAGACTTATCTCTCTGATTCTTTCAATGTGTATGTTCTCAGAGAATGTGATTTGAGTATTTTATATAGCTTAAATCATCTAGATTGATACTTCTCAGAACTCTTATTATATACAAGAACTCATATTCTTATCTTGAGACTCAATTTCTTAACTAGTGAGTCTTGTATTCTTTTTGATTGAATTGCTCAGTTCAGGAGTAACTTGTTAGCTTTTGCATATGCATGATTGATCTCTTTCAATCTTGATTCTGTGTTCACAACTGCTGTGTCTGCAACTGCTACTGCTGTGTCTATAACTGCTGTTTTCTCTCTCATCATTTCTGAAGCATTCTCTGAAATGCACGGATGCAATTCATATAATAGATAGAATGATAAACACTTAAAGACTGCATGCTGCTGAATTTGTGTGACTAATAGTGCCGGATTGAGATATTCATCTTATAATCTTACAGACTTGCTCACTAGATATCTTATCAGCATGTTGCTCAAGATTTTATTCAAGTGTTTCATCTTCTTATTCATCTGCAGATGATATGACATTGTTCTACAATATCTTATCTATAACTGACTCAAGAAATGCCTCATCACTTCTTCTACAAGATTCACACTGTTATCAGTTAGAATCTCATATGATATTTCATAGTTGACATAGATCTTATTATATAGAAACTTCATCATCATCTTCTCTATCATCTCTGAAACTGCTTTTGCAACTGATTAGTCAGTAGTGTAATCAATAGCAGTGATTATTCATCAATTTCCATTTAGTGTTCATGATAATATATCTATGAGATTTATCTCTCATTATTTGAATAATTGTATTATACACTTCATCTGATATTACACTTTCTCACATTCTAACTGTTTCTTAGATTCTTCCACAACCTGATAATTCAGACACTCATGAGTGTATGTCTGAATGTTCTCAGCTATGCTTGATCAGTATGCTCTTGATTCAAGTATACTCATAAGTTCAGAGCTTTCTAAGTGACTGAATTTCTTTCACATATGAGTTATCAAGTTGCATCTAAATGAAGATTCTAGATAGAGAGCTTCTACATATTCTAGATTACAGTAAAGCATAATATTGTTTTTCAATTTTCTCAGCTTGAAGTTCAGAAGCATCTCTTCTACTACTCTTATAAAATACTTGTTATCTGACATCTTATCATTCTCTAAGTAAGAGATCATGATGTTCACTCATTCTGATTTCTTGTATTCTTCTAGTGTGTTTAATGTGAACATCTCTTATATCTGATTCACAGAACTCTCACTCATAAAATCAGGTCTGTGACTGATTATATCAGATATCACAGTGTCTGATCTCTTTCAGTATTTGATATTAAGATTATATACTTAAAACTCTGAAATTCAACATACTAAGTGTTTGAAAGGTTTTATCATTGATTATAGATAGATAAGACTTTCATAAACTGTGATCACTATTATTATATATCTGTTGTCAATATATCTATCTCACAACATCAGTATGTGCTTAATTGCTAGCAATTTCTTTTTATACACTGAGTAATTAAGCTCAGTATCTGATAGTTTTCTACTATCATACATCACTGAGTGCAGCTTGTCATTCTTGCTCATCTGTAGAAGAGTGTCTCTGATAGCTTATTCAAATGCATCTGTCTCAATGT
Source organism: Blastomyces dermatitidis ER-3 (assembly GCF_000003525.1). Classification (NCBI taxonomy): domain Eukaryota; kingdom Fungi; phylum Ascomycota; class Eurotiomycetes; order Onygenales; family Ajellomycetaceae; genus Blastomyces; species Blastomyces dermatitidis. The sequence continues at coordinate 3,688,020 of NW_025544780.1, read as the reverse complement.
AGAAAGGTTTATCATGATCTGGTTAAATAAGCACTGAGAATGTTATTACACATTTTCTCAGTGTGAGAAAAGCCTCTTCACACACAGTATTTCAGATAATTGAATAAAACTTCTTCTTTCACAGATTTGTATTCATTTCTCTTAAGAGATCTGAGAGTGATGCAGATATTTATGTGAAATCCTTGATGAATCTACAGTAGTATGAGACTAACTTAAGAAACTGTTATATATAATGTATATTTCTCAGCTGTGACTAATTCACTATAATATTCAATTTCTTCAAAATGAGGCATATACAGTCATCACTCACTACATGTTCTATGAACTTCAACTCTTTCATTTCAAACACACACTTAGTTGATTTAACATAGAGCTTATACTCTGTCAGAGTTATAAGCACTTTATTGAGATGCTTCAGATGTTTATTATATGAGTTTGAAAAGACTAGAATGTTATTAAGATATATGAGATATGAGATTTCATTCTATTTATGAAGAATTATATTCATCATCATTTGAAATATGATAGATGTATTTGTCAGATTAAATAGCATTGCTAGAAATTCAAACTTTTCTTATTATATATTAAATATGATTCACAGAACTGATAGTTTATCTATACAGATCTGTTAGTATTCTGAGAGAAGATTAATCTTTGATAGATATCAGGTGTTTTCAACTGTATTCAACTATTATTGAATTCATAACAGTGAATATTCATTCTTGATTATAAGCTTGTTAAGTGTTCAATAATTGATATATATTTATCACTCTTCATCTGCCTTTTTCATGAATAGAACTGAAAAGTCTCATGCACTTGATAAGAGTTGTATGAGATCATGTTCTAGAAGATCTGTGATCTGACACTTCTGTTCTTTGAAGTGTGTTTGTGACAGAGAGTACACATTCTGATTGACTGGTTTTGTATTCTCTGTATCAATGTTATATATGAATTCTTGTTTCAGCAGCAATTCTGATGAAAGATCTGTTCAGAAGATCTTCTCATACTTCTTCAGAAGCTTCTTCATACACTTATTCTTCTGTATATCTTTTATCTTGATTTTCTCCACTTCTGGGACCTGTATGACATACAGAATGCTTTTAAATGAGGTTTTATAAATCATTCTCTTTGCTTATTGATGTATAAGCAGATTTAACTCTTTTATATCAGAGATGTGAAATGTCCTTCTCAAATCAGTTGATAGAATTGTATGAACTGTTTTCTTTCTATCAGTTAACTGTATATAGCATGTACATCATTGAATCTGCAGATTGAATCTTTGAAATCAATTAAGTCTGAGAATAAGATTATATTTCACATTCTGCAGCTCTCATACTCAAATATAGTAAGATCATTCTCTGAAGTATAAGAAAACTCTTACTCTTGCAGATAATATCAAATATCAGTTATTAGATAATCTTATATATCAGGAATTCTTTACTCAGTAGACTTCTTTCAATCTTCAGATTATATAATTATTAATATATTGTATAGAAGCTTCTGTGTCTGCTAACACTTTTACAGTCATCTCTTAATTCTTACTCAAGTGTCTCTTATACATTAACATTTCAGATCTTAAGACATTGAGATGAGTGTTTACTTCATTCTCACCTGCATCTCAGTCAGAAGCCTGCTTTCTCTTTATATTTACAGAATTCACAGAATTATCTAATACAAGCATCTCTTTCACTTTGAAGACTTTTCATAGAATATCAGTGAGTGTCTTTAAACTCACTAATTCTGCTAGTTTTTTAACTCTCTTGCTTCTCTTGACTGTGTATACTGAGTGTAATCTTTTATATCATGATTTTAATGTCTGCAGTTGAAGCAAGCTCAATACTTATAACATCAAGATTTTCACTCAGAGAATCTCTTTTTCAGAGAATTCAGTGCTTTAGCAATGACATTCAGATCTAGATTCATTATATCTGAGTGTATAACTTGTGTTATAGAAGTCTGATTACTCATTCTCTGCTAAGATATACTCAATTGCAGTATTTTCTATTATAATTGACTCACTTGTTTCTGTATAATAAGAATATTATATACTTTCTTCACTGTGCCTGACTGTGAGGTTAAGCATTTTCATTTCACTCTTAACTCAGATGTAAGATCACAGATGAAGATCTGTAAATAGAAAGATATTAAAAGCTCTTCATTCAATACAAGATAGTATAAGCTGAAGTATGTGAAGTATAATGTAAGATTACTCACTTATCTACACTCAGTGAAGTATTTATAATACTTATCTCATATATTCACTTTCTCAAAGTTGTGCAAGATTCATTTGAAAAACTCATTTCATATTTATAAGAATGAATATCACTTCAGATCTGTGAGATTCATCTTTTTATCAGTCATTTATAATGACTTTACTTTTCTGTGTAGAAATACAGCAGATCTTAAGACTTGTTGAAATTCTGTTAACTGTCTGTCTGTGAGTTCATATTCAATTCAATAATATGATTGTATCTGACTTAGTCAGCTGATTGCAGCATTATTTTTTCAGTTCTTATTAAAGCTCAATGACTTCAGCAGATCTTCTGACTTGATATATTTCATACTCAGATTCTCATTCTACACAGTGATCTCTGATAATATGTACACTTCTGAAGAGATTATGAATGATTGTGATAAGATCTTCAGATTCAGTGTAGTCATCTATCTGTATAAATATTCAATCTTCTGCTGCAGATCTAAGATCTGATTTTCTCTATTCTTATTAATAATAATGATTGCATCAGCAAAGCTTTTCATAGTGAATGCTTGATTCACAGTGAATGTCAATTGTTGTTTAACTTTCACCTCAGTCTGTCACTGTGTATGCAAGGCCTTAATCTCATTTAGAATTCTCATACATATACAGAGCTTCAATTTCAGTTCAGCAGTCTTGACTACTTTTCTTACTTCTTTAAGTAAACTCTCTGAAAGATTCTGTATATCTTTCAGTTCAGGTAGCAGAGAAGAGTGTTATTTATATTAACTAGAGAAGATATTCATTTCAGTGATTTCTCATTGATTATATAATGTCTATTGTTATATTGCTATATCATTATATGATTTTTATTATCATCATATAACTTCAGTGATGATCACTCTCTCTTTTATCTCTTTGAGTGAAGAGTGATCTTCTTTGAATCTGATTCACTGCTTTCATCTCTTTTCTCACATCTCATCTATTCACATATGTGGTATTCACCTGAGTATGAAGTTTTCTCTTAACAAGTAAAGCAGTATTAATCAGATACTCTTTCACTCACTGCTCTTTATACACTATCTTTTGAGACATTCTAGAATCACACTGACATGATAACTATGAATTGCTTTATAGATGAAATTATTACACTCTGAAGAAGTCTGCACTTCTCATCTGTTTTTAGACATGCTATCAGATATGATTCAAAGATTGCTTAAGTCAGTGTATAATTACAGACATACACCGGCTTCTTATATATTGTAATATCATACACTAAATTAATTAGTGGCTGCTATGACCCCCTCTTTACACTGGTACGCTAGTAGTTCGGAAGCGGCCGCGTTATTATCCGACGGTCGTACGTTCTTCCGAACCACAAACAGAATTTTAATAAGTCTTAAGAACTGCTGTGTTTCTATGCAGAAAAGCAAAGTCATTATAAATAACTAATAAAAAGATAAATCTCACAGACTCAGAGTAATATTCATTTCTATAAATATAAAATGAGTTTTTCAAATGAATCTTGTACAACTTTGAGAAAGTGAATATATAAGATAAGTATTATAAATACTTCACTGAGTGTAGATAAGTGAGTAATCTTACATCATACTTTACATACTTCAGCTTATACTATCTCATATTGAATGAAGAGCTTTCAATATCTTTCTATTTATAGATCTTCATTCATAATCTTACATCTGAGTTGAGAGTGAAATGAAAATGCTTAATCTCACAGTCAGATACAGTGAAGAAAGCATATAATATTCTCATTATATAAAAATAAGTGAGTCAATTATGACAGAAAATACTGTAATCAAGTATACTTCAGTAGAGAATGAGTAATCAGACTTCTACAATACAAGTCACACACTCAGATATGATAAATCTAGATCTAAATATCATTGCTAAAGCACTGAATTCTCTGAAAAAGAAATTCTCTGAGTGAAAATCTTGATATTGTGAGTATTGAGCTTGCTTCAACTGTGAATGTTAAAATCATGATATAAAACATTGCACTCAGTATGTGCAGTTAAGAGAAGTAAGAGAGTTAAAAAACTAGCAGAATCAGTAAGCTCAGAGACACTCACTGATATTCTATAAAAAATCTTCAAAGTAAAGAGATGTCTGTGTTAGATGACTCTTTGAATTCTGTAAATATAAAGAGAAAAGCAGGCTTCTGACTGAGATGTGAGTAAGAAAGTGAATGCCTATCTCAATATCTTGAAGCCTGAAATGTTAATGTATAAGAAGCACTTAAGTAAGAATTAAGAGATGACTACAAAAGTATTAGTAAACACAGAAGCTTCTATATAATATATTGATGATTATATGATTTAAAGACTGAAAGAGATTCACTGAGTGAAGAATCCCTGATGTATAAGATTATCTGATAACTAATATTTAATATCACTCACAAGAGTAAGAGTTCTCTTGCACTTCAGAGAATGATCTTACTATATTTGAGTATGAGAGCTGCAGAACATGAAATACAATCTTATTCTCAGACTCAATTAATTTCAAAGATTCAATTCACAGATTCAATGATGTACATATCATAGGCAGTTAACTGATAAAAAGAAAATGGTTCATACAATTCTATCAACTGATATGAGAAGAATATTTCACATCTCTGATATAGAAGAATTAAATCTGTTTACATATTAATAAGTAAAGAGAATGATTTACAAGATCTCATCTGAAAGTATTCTGTATGTTATACAGAACTCAGAAGCAGAGAAAACCAAGATAAAGAATATACAGAAGAACAAGTATATGAAGAAGCTTCTGAAGAAGTATGAAAAGATCTTTCAAACAGATCTTTCATCAGAATTGCCACTGAAACAAGAATTCATACATGAGATTGACAAAGAGAATGCAAAACCAGTCAATCAGAATGCATACTCTCTATCACAAATGCATCTTGAAGAATAGAAGTATCAGATCACTGACCTTCTAGAACATGGTCTCATACAACTCTTATCAAGCACATGAGACTTTTCAGTTCTATTTATGAAAAAGACAGATGAGAAGTGATGAATGTATATCAATTATTAAGCACTCAACAAGCTTATAATCAAGAATGAATATTCACTGTCACAGATTCAACAATAGTTGAATACAGTTGAAAACACCTGATATCTATTGAAGATCAATCATCTCTTAGAATACTGACAGATCTGTGTAGATGAACTGTCAGTTCTGTGAACTGTATGTAATATATAATAAGAGAAGTTCAAATTCCTGACAATGTTATTTAATCTGATAAATGTGCCTGCTATCTTTCAAATGATGATGAATACAATTCTTCATAAACAGAATGAAATCTCATGTCTTATATATCTCAATAATATTCTAGTCTTTTCAAACTCATATGATGAATATCTGAAACATCTCAATGAAGTGCTTATAACTCTGGCAGAGTATAAGCTCTATATTAAATCAATTAAGTGTGTGTTTAAAACAGAAGAGTTGAAGTTCATAGAATATATAGTAAGTGATAACTGTATACATCTCATATCAGAGAAATTAAATGTTATAGTGAATTGATCACAGCTGAGAAATGTACATTATATATAATAGTTTCTTGAGTTGATTTGATCTCATATTATCATAGATTTATCAAGGATTTCACATGAATATCTGCATCACTCTCAGATCTCTTAAGAGAAATAGATGCAAATCTGCAAAAGAAGAAGTTTTGTTCAATTATCTGAAATACTGTGTGTGAAGAGACTTTTCTCACACTGAGAGAATATGTAATAACATCTTCAGCACTTATTCAATCAGATTATGATAAATCTTTCTACATTGAGACAGATGTATCTGAATGAGCTATCAGAGATACTCTTCTACAGATGAGTAAGAACAGCAAGCTGCATCTGATAATATATGATGATAGAAAACTATCAGACACTGAGCTCAATTACTCAGTGTATGAAAAGAAATTGCTAGTGATTAAGCATGTGCTGATGTTATGAGATAGATATATCAACAACAGGTATATAACAACAGTAATCATAGATCATGAAAGCCTTATCTATCTATAATTAATAATAAAACCTTTCAAATGCTTAGCACATTGAATCTCAGAGTTTCAAGTGTATAATATTTATATTAAATACTGAAAGACATTGAACACTGTGATATCTGATGTAATCAGTTGCAGATCTGATTTCATGAGTGAGAGTTCTATAAATCAGACACAAGAAACATTCATGTTAAATGCACTGAGAAGATGCAAGGAATCAGAATGAGTGAATACTATGATCTCTTGCTTAAAGAATGACAAGATATCAGATGACAAGTATCTCATTAAAGTAGTAGAAAAGATACTTCTAAACTTCAAGCTGAGAAAATTGAAAAACAATATTGTGCTTTACTGTGATCTAGAATATGCAGAAGCTTTCTATCTAGAATCTTCATTTAGACATGACTTAGTGACTCACATACACAAGGAATTCAGTCACTTAGAAAGCTCTGAACTCATGAGTGTACTCAAATCAACAGTATACTGATCAAGCATGACTGAGAATATTCAGATATACACTCACAAGTGTCTGAATTATCAGGTTGTGAAAGAATCTAAGAAAGAATTAGAATATGAGAAAGTACAATATCAGATGAAGTGTATGATACAATTATTTAAATAATGAGAGATGAATCTCATAGACATATTATCACAGATGTCAAATGAAAATTGATGAATAATCACTGCTATTGATTATGCTACTGACTGATCAGTTATAAAAGCAGTTTCAGAGATAATAGAGAAGATGATGATAAAGTTTCTACATGATAAGGTCTATATTAACTATGAAATACTGTATGAGATTCTAACTGATAATAATGCAAATCTCATAGAAGAAGCAGTGAGGCATTTCATGAGTTAATTACAGATAAGATATTATAGAACAATGCTATATCATCTGCAGATGAACAGAAAGATAAAACACTTGAATAAAATCTTGAGCAACATGCTGATGAAATATCTAGTGAACAAGTCTATAAGACTATGAGATGAATATCTCAGATAGATGCTATTAGTCATGCGAATTCAGCAGCATGCAGTCTTCAAGTGTTCATCATTCTATCTGTTGTATGAATTGCATCTGCGGATTCTGAAGAATGCTTCAGAAAAGATGAGAGAGGAAACAGCAGTTACAGATACAGCAGTAGCAGTTGCAGATACAACAGTCACAGACATAGAATCAAGATTGAAAGAGATCAGTTACACATGTATAAAAGCTAATAAGTTACTTCTGAACTGAGTAATTCAATCAAAAAGAATACAAGACTCACTAGTTAAGAAATCAAGTCTCAAGATGAGAATATAAGTTCTTGTATATAATGAGAGTTCTGAGAAGTTTCAATCTAGATGATTTGAGTCATATAAAATACTTAAATCACATTCTCTGAGAATGTATGCATTGAAAGAATCAGAGAGATGAGTCTTATATAACTTAATAAATAATTCACAACTTATGAAAGTAAAGATGCAAGATCTGAGCAGATTATGATTATTCACAGTACTATTATCAGCATTGAAAAAGAAGAAGCTTATAATTGAAAAGTCTTATAAGATAAGAGAAATCATAGACACTTACAAATCAGATGATCTCACTTATTTCAATCTTTTTACAATTATAAGAAAAGAATGAGAAGTAATGAAGAAATCAGATGAATGTCATACTTCAATAAGTGATGAGACTGTAGCTGATCATATAATAACATGCTGCAGACAGTGAGTACAATGCAGTAAAAAGCAGTCATAAAGCAGCAGACTTGTATATGAGTCAGATTGCAGAAGAAAAAGAAATTCAGAGTTGAATTCAACTGTTTATATCAGTTTAATTACAGAGATCACAGAGAATGAACTATCTGAAACATCTGTAAATACATGAGATTAAGTCATCTCAACTTCTGAGAACACTCAGAGATTGAGTGAGATTAGTTTCAATGAGCTGTTCACTATAGTGATCTGAGCAGGTGAAGAGAGACAGTAGAATGTATGAGATAGAATTATAAAAGATAAAAGCTGCTGAACCTAGTCACTGAATACTGTATTATATAGAGGTTGTGTAAGAGTAGTGACTAGCAGATAAAGAAAAAGTATAAGAAAAGAAAAGAGATAATGAATTAATTATTAACTGTAAGAGTCAGCTGTAAAAGACAAATATTATTATACATATCTTATTCATTTTCATACATCACATATTTAATCTATTTTCAATATCACATCATTTGAAAAACATCAAAAATAAAGAAAATCTCAAAACTCAAGATCTGTAAGAAATTCAAGAGCTGCTAGCTGCTCTTATAATAATATTATACATATCTCTGATTTCTCTATCACTCTGCATACAACATTAATGTCATTTATCACAAGATTGACTGGAATGCTAATATAGAAATATGTACACATACATGTAGAGAAATTGAAGAAGAGTGCAGAACTCACAGAATCAGAAGTCAGAGCAGAGAGAACAGAGACAGAAGAAACAGAAGAAGAAGAAGACACAGAATCAGATAAATAATAGCAGAAGTTATCTGAGACTGAATGCTTATAACTCAGTGTGCATGTAAGAATAAGTGCTCGTAGGCGATTATTCAGGTGTTTGCAGCTTGGCGTGATATATACTGTTAACTACTAGAAGTATTCATGATAGAAAGATAAAATGTAGAGATTAAATGTATAATAGTATTTAAGCTGAGTTATAAATAGTATTCGCGAACTCCAGTCTATATAGTTGTGTGTAGTCAAGGACTGCTAGCTCTATTGATTATATGAGAGATAGAAATAGAGATCAAGAATTCATAAGAAGTAGAATTTCTTATATACTCTTCTCTCTCTAAGACTTCATCTGCAAAGCCTTTCACTGAGTGACTTCATAGAATCAGCTCAGCACTGCAGTGATACTTACTAAAAACCCTTCATATCTATAAAAATCTCAGTGAGGAAAAATCCCTTATTACTGTGAAGAGAAAAGAGTCTGTTACTTAGTTTCTTATTCTGTGAGATTCTTTATGATCTTCAGATTCTTCTCTGACTATCATATAGATTCATCTCACATCTTTTATACAGAAGAGTTTTAGTTAACTCTTAATCATTTTCATAAGATTCTTATATAATCATTACACAGATTCATCTCACAGATGAATCACTCTCTATAAGATTATTCTCATCAAAGAGAAGTATTCATAAGTTGATCTTTCACTCATTCTTATAAATCATTGTTCTTTAACACTGTAGAATTGTGAGGAATTTTTCATTCTTTTATTAACTCTGTAGAATTGTAGAATCAAGATATTCACAGTCTGCAATCACTCTTTGTAGTTATATAGAAAGATTCAGGCCTGTGATTCACAATCACTTTTATTTACTAGAGTGATCTGACTGTTCTACAGAATCACTCACAGTGTAAGTAAACCTCTCTAGAGTAGTATAAATATCTCAGATCTGTCTGCAGAATTTCATCTTCTTTTCTCTTTTTCTGTAACAGCTCTCATTCTCATAACTATGAGTATTCTCATTTATCTGCAAAGTGTTTTCATTCAGATGATAGAGAGAGAGTGTTTCTAACAATATTTATATATTGATTCAAGAACTTTTCAAGAATAAAAAATTTTTTTAATTTTAATATCTTTATAAACAATGTCTGATCACTGCTGAGCTTCTTATGAATATCTTCATAACTTCTCTAATCACTTTTTATCAGCTGATGAAGTAGAAATACTGCTGCTCACAACTGTATCTTCATTTCTCTCAGTCTTATCACTGCACTCAATCTTCAGATCAGCAGTCAACTCTCTGCCTTCTTCAGATCAGTCTCTGACTTTAAGCAGTGTAGTTCCTCTCTTTGTTATAAGTCTTCTCATAAGTAATTTCTTACAGATTTTAGCTGACAGTTCTTACAAAGCTCTCAGTGTTGTCAGTATCTTCTACAGTCTCACAGGTCTATAATCACTTTTCCTCTGCTTACACAATCTCTGATCAGGTATATGCAAATATGTCTAGATTCTCTATTAATGATTCTTGCACTATGATGCATTTCTGTAATCTCATTATCAATAAGACATGAGTCTTCAGATATCTGTAAAATCTGAATAATCAAGGCAATGCAAATGCCATGAATTCATGACAGAAGTTGATCTGAACAGATGAGCTCTCTCTTCATATCTCAATTGTTTTCAGACTGAATACTTCAGTATAACTGAGAAAGTGAACACAGCTTCATAAGAAGTATCTGATCACACACACAGATGATCAGTCTTCAAGACTCTGCTGTAACTATACATACTCTGATATCTGACTTCTCTGAAGTCTGTACATTTCTGACAGTCTTCATACTAAATATAATAATTATCTGTACTGCAGATATGATACTCTCTGCTTCTTTGAAGAAAAAAATTAATAGTTGTAAGAAAATTGAGTGTTATAGATATTAAGAGTATAAGTGTGAATTTTCTTTGTTTTTTCTTTATTAATCTCTAAATTATGTTCACAGCTCTGTTTGTTATCTTGTTTTTTAACTTTAATAAGAATATGATTTCTTCTTTTCTTATATACACTGCAGACTGTTCATCTCAGTAGAAACTCATTATCTTATAGACTAGAAATTTCAAATAACAGTGTTAATATCTTTATCACAATCAGATTCTTAGTAAAAACTGTATTATTCTGACTTATTAGAATTCATAGTATAAAAGTCATGTCTCAGCTTCTACAGATATCTTATCTATCTGAATGATTCTTAAGTGAACTTATTTATCTTATTAGAATACTCTTATCACTGAATCTTAAATTAGAGCTTGTAATCTCACTTCTCTGAGTTAATAATTTCTTTAATCTGATATTCTCTTTCACTCTCTAGTGCTTTATAGACAGAGTGATAAGTCACAGAATTCTCTTCTAAGAATTTCTTATATTTATAAAGTAAAGAGATATGAAAAACATTATATATCTACAACTCAGATAACAGTTTTAATCTATAGAACTATAAACTAACTTTCTTTATAATCTTGTAAGACTCTATTCATAAGAGATTCAGCTTCTTACTAGATCTCTGCATGATGATATTTTCTAGATTTAGTCAGACTCTATTATCTTTCTTAAAACTCTTTGTAATATGCTTAAAGTCATAGTATCTCTTCTAATACTCTTGAGTCTTTCTCAAGAATTCACAGGCTTTCTCTCAGATCTTCTGAATTCTCTCAGCCTGTTCACAGGCATCATCACACTCTATAGTGTACTCTCACAGATTCATTAAGATTATTTATGAATAAGTCTTAGTAAGCATCTCAAAGAGAGTTTTATCTGTGCTGACATGCTTTGAGTTGTTGTATATAAACTCTGTAAGTGATAATCAATACACTCAGTCATTCTGATTATAATTGACAAAACATTACAGATACTGTTTTAATATACTCATTAGATATTCTATCTGATCATCTGTCTGTTGATGAAAAGTCATACTTAGATCTTATAAGATCTTCAGTATAGTTATCAGATTAGATTAGAACTCTTCTATAAAGATTGATTCTCTATCTGAGATAATGTTTGCAGATAATTCATGCAATCAGATCATATCATGAATAAAGATATAAGTCAAATCCTTTGACTTCAAGTTTTTATAAGTGAGTATAAAGTGTATTATCTTGATGAAGTGATTCACTATCATCAGTATACTGTCAAAGCAGATATCATATATGTTCTTACTTTCAGAGAGACTTACAAGAGTATTCATTTCTAGCTGTTCTCAAGATTTTCATAAGATGAATAGAGAAGTAAGTTCTTTATATAATCTGAACTATACTATCTGTGAACTCTGATAAACAGTATAAGAATTCACTATCTTCTTCACAAGTTCTCACATCTTCAGTCAGAAGTATTTTCTTATAAGTAACTCATGAGTTCTAGTATCTGTAAAATGACTCACTAGAGAAGAATCATGATATCTTTTAATAAGTTCTATATATAGAAACTCATTTACAGATACATAAATTCAGTTCTCTCTTTATAAGAGATTATTTAAGTCTCTTCAATTCTTTATTTCTGCAGAGTTAGTCTCTGCTGTAAGCAGTTTCTGAATATACTGAGTATATTCATTCTTCAGTTGCAGTTCAGACAATCTGAATAGAAGATCTTGTGAAGACTTATACTCTATTTTCTCTTATATCAGATCTTTCACAGCACTTCTCAAAGTCTGTAAATTCTTCAGATTATAGATACTCTCTTCAAGAATTCTCATAGAGATTCTCAGAGTGTTGACTCTCAGTGTTATAGAGAGTAGTTATACAGACTTCTTTTCTTTCTTCTTTCTCTTCTCTTATAAGAGATTGAGAGACTCTTCAGTCAATCTCTTTATAATACTCAGTCTGAGTATTCTGTGAAGCTTTTCTGTCTTCTCTAGTCTCTCTGTATCTGTCATTCTGATCTTCTTAATATAGTCTGGTCTGTGAGAGAGTCTGTCTGCTGAGTTCTTAGTTTTCTTGATATATTCTATCTTGAATCAGAACTCACTCAGTCTTTGAGCTTAGTGAATCTATCACTGTGAGAGTTTCTTAATTGAAGTAAACTATTATAAGCTGTTATGATCAGTTCTAACAGTAATTACTATTACAAGGTTCTTAAAGTAGTAATATCAGTGACAGAAGAATTTCACTATTATAAGAAGCTTCTGATTATAAATGTCATAGTTGATCTTCACAGATTATATCTTCTATGAGAAAGAGACTACTGAAACTCAGTTCTCATTTAACTGTAGTTACAAGACTATTTCTGAAATTATAAAGAAGAAGATATCTGTCTTTAATCTGATTAAGAGTAAGAAATCAAAGTGAAACAGTATTACTGTATCTGTAAATATCTGTTTTAATCTTATAAAGACTCTGTGAGCTTCTGAGATAAGAAAGTTCTCACAGTTCTCTCTTCTTAACAATCTTTTTATTCTTCATTCATAGAATGATTTCTTCTTATTTTCATTCTTCAGCATGTCTGTAAGAGCTAAGAAGATTCTCATAAATACAAAGATAAATCATCTATAGAAATTCACAAAGCTCAGAAAGATCTGAATCTCATGAATAATAGTTAACTCTGATTATAATAGAATAGTCTCAATCTGTGAAGATTTCATCTGAATATCATCTGCAGTGATTATATATTCTAAGAAATTAATTCAATAGATACTGAAGTTATACTTTGTAAGCTTAACATACAGTTCTGTCTTATCTAAGGTCTTTAACATACTTCACACATGCTCAGTGTGTTCTTTCTTCTTCACAGAGTACACTATCATATTATTCAGATATATTATTACAAAGACATTCAGATATATACAAAGTGTTTTATTAATGAAAGACTGAAATACTATAGAGACATTAGTCAGATCAAAAGATATTGCTAAATATTCAAATAATTTCAGTGCAGTTCTAAAGACAGTCTTTCATTCATTTTCAGACTGTATTTACAGCTGTGTATATACATTAATTATATTCAGTTGTGTGAATATAATAGCTTCTGTGAAACAGTTAATTACATTCTTAATTAGAGACAGAGAATAGCAGCTCTTTATTATCTTGAAGTTCACATCACAGTAGTCTATACATAATCTGAGATCTTTATTCTTCTTCTTTATGAATATCACAGAGGCTTCTGCAGAGATCTGTGAAGATTAAATAAAATCATTCTTCAGATTCTTCTTTACATAGATTCATAAGACCTCTGTCTTATAATGAGAGAGTTTATAGATTAATTCTCAGAAGGGTTTCTGTTCTTCTACTAAATCTATTATCAGATTCTTCTCACAGTGAGAAAGAAGCTCAGCTGCCTTTACTAAGCTGAACATCTCTGTAAGATCTCAGTATTTCTCTGATATCTGAAGCTCAGTTTTCATGACTGCAAGATTCTCAGATACTTATAAAGTTATTATATAAATGAGCTTGTCTTCTCTAATCAACTCTGCAGTATTAACTGATTCTATCTCTGTAAGTGAGTCTGTTAACACTGATCAGAAGCATAAACCTGACTCATAGACAGCTATGTATAAATTATGTCTGAAGTTATACAAGTCTTAAGTCTGAGTGAGATGAATGAAGAAGTTCTGTTAATTCTTCATGCTCAGGCTAGACAACTACAGGAAGTGATCAAGTTCAAACTTGGAATTTCAAACACAGTTCAAAAAACTTTGAAAATTTCTAATACAATCACTGACTCTTCAGTTTGCTCTTCTTTCTTTTCTACTTCTTCTTCTTCTCCTTCTTTAAATCAGAAGAAAACATATGCTCAAGCAGCTGAATCTGCTGTCTCTAAACCTGCTGTCTCTAAACCTACTGTCTCAAAACCTGCTCAAAATTCTGAGAAAACTGAGAAGAATACTGCTCATGCCTCTATTCATAGAAAAGTGGAAAAGAAAATGCAAAAAGAGAAAAACTTCCAAATCTCCAGAAATAGAAGACTTATTCTCAAAGTCTCAAACCAGGACATTCTGCAAAGAAACAAGCTAAACTCAAATCTCATTTTCAGAATCAGAAATGAAATTAACCAGCAGTTCTTTTCTCAGTTAATGACTGATATTGAAGTTCAAAAACCAGTTATAGCTTCAATTGAACCATCATTCTTTGGAAACTCCATCATTCTGACTACAATGCCTGAATTCAGTGCTGAATTCCTTATTCAGAATGAGAATCTCTGAAAGTCAGCAGTAGAATCTTTGTTAAACACAACAATTCTATCTGAAAGAGATGAAAAGTGGGACAAATTCATTCTTCATGATATTCCAGTTGAAATTTTTGACTGTGAAGAAGGAATGCTACTTCTCAAAAATGAATTGGAAGAATACAACTCTATTCAACTGAGAAAGGAGCCTGTATGACTAAATTCAATTGAGTTCAGACAAAGCAGGAGAAATGCCTCTGTTCTAGTATATACAAAAACACTTGAACAGTCAAAGATCTCTGAAGTAAGAGTAGCAGGTTTGAAAATGAGAGTTCATGAATACAAAGACTCAAGGATGAACCTCAAAGCTCAAACACAGTGTTCAAACTGTCAAAGATATGAACACTTTGCAATCTCATGTTTTAGAGACTCAAAATGTGCATTCTGTGCCAGAGATCACAAAACTAGTGAGCATAAATGTGAAACATGCTTAAAAAGAGGTGAAATTTGTCAACACACTCTGCTTAAGTGCTCTAATTGCAAAGAAAAACATGCATCTAGCTCAAAAGAATGTATGTTTACTCCTAGAACTCAAAAGAACTGGAGAAAAGATGAAGCTCAAAGTCAATCTAGAACTGAAGAGAAGAGTCAAGCCAGTAAACTCACAACTACAAGCTCAAAAAGAAGAAACTCTCAACTATCTAAGTCTTCAAACTCCAACTCTCCAGCTAAATGTAAACAGAACTTGAATCCTCAAACTCCTGTTAAGATTAGAGAATTGAGAAATGACTCTGGTGATAAACTAGATATAATGCAAGCAGTTGAGATTCCTACTTTTCAGAACAGTTATAATCTACTATCTGATGATAGTGATTAGATTCTACTCTACTCTCTTTTAGTATGAATATACAACAAA
Organism: Blastomyces dermatitidis ER-3; assembly: GCF_000003525.1. Taxonomy (NCBI): domain Eukaryota; kingdom Fungi; phylum Ascomycota; class Eurotiomycetes; order Onygenales; family Ajellomycetaceae; genus Blastomyces; species Blastomyces dermatitidis. The sequence goes on along the minus strand of NW_025544780.1, from coordinate 3,672,255 downwards.
AACAATAAAAAAAGTTTAAAAACTCTTCAAAAATCACATTTATTCAAAATAATGTGAATAGAAACTCAAATTGTATTTATTCTTGTCTTCAAATTGCATTTGAACAAAAAGTTGATTTTATACTGCTTCAGGAGCTGAATTTTGATGCTGAGCAAAAATATGTTATTTCTCATTCAAGCTACTACTGCTTTTTACCTCAAAAGTCTGAGATAAAGTCAAGAGTAGTGATCTATGGAAGAAAGAGATCAAGATATCAATTTAATCTAAGATTTGATATCATGTCTGACCCTGATATTCTGGTGGGTGATATTATAGATAAAGAAAATGAGTTTGATACTATACAGCTCATAAATATCTATAATGAAAAGTCATTGAAGGAAAATAACAATATCTGGACAATTGATAGAGGATTTCTGAACATAACTTCATCAAGAAACTCTATAATTGCAGGAGATTTCAATACACATCATCCCTGATGGAATTCAGAATGCAAGAGAGCAGTGAGAGCTGATAATCTGATTGAATGGACCTTTGAGCATTCAATAGATTTGGTTAATAAGTCTGATCAACAAACATTCTTTAGAAAAGGCATGAAACAGAAGTCTATTATAGATCTAACCTTCATGTCACAAAATCTAATGAAAAGAAGACTTGTAAACTGGTTTATTGATTCAAATGAGACATCAGGATCAGGTCATGAGATTATTCAATTTGATATTGAACTGAGTGAAAAACAAATGAGTGAAAATCCTCTTCTCTCTAATCAGTATAACTTTGAAAAAGCTGATTGGAAAGCAGTTGAAGAAAGCATAAAACTGCTAAAATCTGAAAGACAGAATGAGCTATATTGGAATTCTGGTCAAGATATCTCAAATGAAATGCTTGAGAATAGAGTGAAGCTTATTACATCTATTATTCTAACAAGTGTTAGAGATAATATTTCAAAAAGAAAATCTTCTGAGTATTCAAAACCTTGATGAAATGAGAATATCTCATCTAAAAGAAAAGAATTAGCTACTGCTAGAAGAGATTGGAAAAATGATGTAATATCTGATGAAGAGTTCAAAGCTGTCAGAAATGAATATTTTTCAGATATCAAAAGAGCTAAAACAGACTGCTGGAATAAATTTCTTGAAGAAGCACAAGGGAAGGAAATTTTTAAAGCTTTTAACTATACTAAAACAAGAAGTGTAGCAAAACTTCCAGCCTTAGAATATGAGTTTCAGAATGAATCATATACAGCAAACTCTTTTGAGGAAAAATGTCAAGCTTTCATGAGAATTCTCTTTCAGAACTCATCAGACTCAGATTCAGATTCAGAGAAAGAGAATATATCACTTCTCAACTACATTGATGAAAATGACTGAGAATGGCCTGATCTTACACAAGATGAATTAAAGTCAGCTATCTTCTCAAGTTCTGTTAAAACTGCTGCAGGTCCTGATTCAATTAATCACTTGATTATTCAAAATACATATTCCTACTTAAAGAATGAATATTTTGAGCTCTTTTTCAATCTCTTGAAAAATGAATATCATCCTGAATGCTGGAGAGAAGCCACTGAAGTGATTCTTGCAAAACCTAATAGAAAAACTTCAATTCCTAAGTCATATAGAGTAATATCTCTATTGAACTGTTTAGAAAAGGTTTTAGAAAAGATAATAGCTACTCAACTATCTTTTATAAGCTCTATAGATGATTCTCTTTTATTCAGTGAACAAATGAGAGGTAGAAAACAGTGTTCTGCAATTGACACTGTTCTCTCAGTTGTTCATGATATTCAAATAGCAAAGCATGAGAGTCTGGTCTCAACTGCAGTTTTTATTGATATAAAGAGAGCATTTGATTATGTTTCAAAGTCAAAGTTAATTCAGACATTGAAGATATTAAAACTGCCACTTTCTCTAATAAAATGAGTTAACTGTTTTATGTCTAAAAGAATTATACAACTCTTCTTTGATGGAATGAAATAAGACAAGACTGAGATAAAAATAGGAGTATCACAGGGATCTCCAATCTCACCCATTTTATTTGCAATATACACTGCATATCTATTCAAAAATAGAAATATGAGAATAGTGTGATCTCTGAGTTATGTGGATGATATTGGTCTAGTCTACAGCTCAAAAACTATCAAAGAGAATTTGAAAGTAATTGAAGAAGCTGCAAAGGAAATCTTTGTTAGAGCAGATATCAATCAAATTCAATTTGATATGGATAAAACTGAGTTAATTCATTTCTTTTCTAGACTCAATGAGAAAGAACTATCTCTAACTCTTTTAAATAGAGAGATTAAACCCAGTGTAAATGTCAAATGGTTAGGAGTATGGTTAAACTCCAAGTTGAATTTTAAATATCACATTCAACAAAGAACTGTCAAGGCAGAAAGACTATTGAACAACATAATCAGACTATCAAATACAGAGAGAGGTCTATTCTTTCAGGCTATGAGACAGTTATATATAGCCTGTATCACATCAGTAGCTGATTATGGAGTTCAAGTTTGGTGGAATAATCAAGGGAATTTCACTGAACTCTTTCAAAGTCTGCAAAACAGAGCCTTGAGAAGAATTCTGGGAGCATTCAAATCATCTTCTATTAAAGCAATGGAAATTGAAGCTTCAATTCCTCCTCCTGCTATTAGATTTGAAAAGGCCTGTATGAACTATGCTCTGAGAGTTGTAAAGATGAGCTCAAATCATATAATCAGAGAAAGAGTCTCTTCTTCATTTCCATCAATTAACTCTGGAAATGAACTGGATTGGAATAGATTTCTTGATTGGAATGAAAATAATTCTTCAAAGAAAATGCCTTCTCAACTGTACAGACTATGCTCTCTGATTAAAAATCAATTTTCTTCTTTAAATGTTGAAAAAGTTGATCATGAGAAGTTATCTTCCTGGAGAGAAAAGCTTGAATCTCTTATAGACTTACAAATAAGTGAACTATCAAAAGAGAAAGAATATGAACAGCATTTGAAGAGAATTTCTACAATCAATATAAAAGACTCTATTCTGGTTTATTCAGATGGCTCAAAAAATGAGAACTTGAATAGATTAGGCGCAGGCATTGCTTATACTGAAGATAATATTAATTTTATCTCAGATTTCTGGAATCTAGGCTCTGAATGTGAAGTCTTTGATGCTGAACTATTTGCAATAGTGAAAGCTTTCAAACTCATTGAAATAAAATCTCATAAAAGAGGAAATTGTTTGAAAGAGGCATGGATATTCTCTGATAGTCAAGCTGCTTTAAAAAGACTTAGAAATAGTCAGATTCATAATAGTCAAATGAATCTTGAACTGATCTTAAACTCTGTTTTGAAAATTCAAAAGAGAAGAATATCAAAGCTGATAATTCATTTACACTGGGTTCCTGCTCACATGAATATTCATGGTAATGAATTGGCTGATTCAGCTGCAAAAAAGGATGCAGAATTAAGCAGATCTATTCAAAAAATTGTGTCCTGGTCTTTTATAAAGAGAAAAATAAAAGAATCTTGTTTAGACAAGTGGAATGAAAGCTGGCAGAAACAAAAGAAGAGTATACATTATTCAAGATTTGAAACAAAACCCAAGTGGAAATCTTGTTCAATTAAATGTAAAAAGAAAATATTCTCATCTATAATACAGCTGAAACTAGGACATGGCTATTTCAAATCTTATATACAAAGATTTGATGATAGATTTGACTCAATAGAATGCTCATTCTGCAATACAAATGAGAATCCTGAGCATATTGTAATGCACTGTGCATTATACAATAGTCTCAGAGCCAGATTGAAAGAGAAGTATGATCTAAATCAATTAAATATGAGATTCTTATTCTCAACTGAGACAGGAATTAAATACTTAATAGACTTTCTATCAGAAACTCAAGCAGCTACAAGAAAATGGCTAAATTCAGAATTATCTGAGTATGAAGAGGAGGAAATAAATCAGATATAGTCTGTTAAAATAGCTATACACTCTCTTTTAATAATTTGTTTTGTTATAGTCTCTCTTTACTTTATCTTTTTCTTTATCTTTTTCTTTCAATTTCTTTCTATCTATTTATTTAATGTGTCTATCTTTGAGACTGTGTTCTTTTTCTCTTTTCTTTTGTCATGATATTGTCAAATGATTTCAAAGTATCAAAAGATGTTAAAACACTGCAATTTGTAAACAGTTTTTGTATTCTGGGCTGGAATTTTCTGATTTTGCATATCTGAAATTGATGAATGTATAATAGTTAACTTTACAGACATAGAAAAAACCCTGAGAACTAAAGTTCTCAGGTAGATGTCATAGTCTCTGACTGCATACATCTATAATTGAAGAATAATAATAATAATAATAATAATATACAAGTCTTAAGTATATGTTATTTATAATGTCTGTGATAATCACAGTTTCTATAAATTTTCTTCAGATTTCAGAGAGATCTTATAATTCAAAGATGATTCTTATAAGTCTCTCAGCTCTCAGATCTGAGTTCTCACACTCTGCTTATTATAAGAGCAGATTTTCAGTCTTCATCTTTCAGCTCATTTACTTTACAAGCTTTAGAAACATTACAGTGATCTGAGATTCTAAGTTTATTAATACTTTTCATACTTGCAGAGCAGCAGTACTGCAGTGCAGTCTCTTCTCATAAGTAAGTATTTTCATTGAGAAAGTAACAGATTCAGGTGTTAGCTTCAAGATTCTTAAGAAGACTGTTACTAACTCTGTCTGTGACTTTTTAAATTTCTATTTTAATTTATCTGAACAGTTTGTGCAGAGATATTCTAATTCAGAATAGATAAAGCAGAGTCTTTTTTTCTTAATCTCTCTGTTATATACTCTGTTTACAGAAGCTTATAAAGCTCTCTCTTTCTGCTCAGCAGTCACACACAAATCTCTCTGTGTTTTATCATCTTTTTCTAGTAAATCTGTTCTCTGTTATTCTGATTCTTAGAGAATTAGTTAGTGATCTGCTCTCTGCAGATCTGTGACTCTCACAGTGATTTATAAGTGATGAATAAGAGTCATCAGTTTCTTCAGAGTTAAGAACTTAGAGTCTTACTCAATAAGCTTGTTCTGCATATCTTTATTCAGCTTCTTTATAAATATCATTATTCAGATCTTGTTTCAGAGCCCTGTTTTCACATATCTCAATTTATATTATAATTTCATGAAGTGCTGTGAGTAGTCTTCATCAGATTTCTCATCTCTTTTTCTAATATTGATAATCACAGCTCAGATGTTCTCTGTCTGACTCACAGAGTTTCTCAACTTATTATTCAGATAGATCTTGAGAACAGATCAGTGAGATCTCTTATAATTATTCTCTAGATAATTCAGTCAGTTCTTGACTTCAGTATAATAGAGATCTGTTATTACATAGATGACAGCTTCTTCATCTTTCATGTCACACAGCTGAGCTTGTGAGTCAATTTCAAATACAAACTTGCAAAAGCTTTTATAGATTGTGATTCAATAAATAATCTTAAGTAATCACAGCTTAAGAAAGTTTCTTTTTAATTCACAGATGTCTCTGAAGATCATGTCTAGAGACTCAGTTCAAGAGTGTTTACAGATAGTAAGCATTTCTTATAGAAAAATAGCTTGATTCTGTGAAAGATGCTCAAGAATGTTCTTCACTAAGATTGATTCATTCATGAGTTCAGAGAGTTTCTCTGTCATAGATACAGAGAATGATATTTTGTGAGTGATTGATAAGTTCTCTGAGACTTCTTTTATGAAGATTATTCATAATTCAGATGACTACTTCTGAGTGCCTGCAGTAGAGTTCACAGAGATTAAAGTATATAAGTTTCTAGTTCTTTCAGTTATAACAGGTGATTGCTGACTGACTGAGCTTGAAATGTAAGAATAAGTGCTCACAGGTGATTATTCAGGTGTTTGCAGCTTGACATGATATGTACTGTTAACTACTAGAAGTATTCACAGTAGAAAGATAAAATATAGAAATTAAATGTATAATAGTATTCAAGCTGAGTTGTGAATAGTATTCATGAACTCCAGTCTATATAGTTGTGTGTAGCCAAGGGCCGCTAGCCCTATTGATTACACAAGAGATAGGAATAGAGGTAAAGAATCCGCGAGGAGCGGGATTTCTTACAGTGCACACAATCTTCTCTGCAGAGAAGAGAGAGAAAGTAACAGAAGAAGCTTGAGAATGAAAGAGAGTAGTCTCAGCAGTGTTATCATCTTCAATTAGAATGATCTCTGACACTGAAGCAACTAAGAATCATTATTAGTATATGAAAATTATAAAATCAGAGATGAGAACAGTTATTAAACAAACATCTGCTGATCTTAGAATTGTACATATAATTACAACATGTATGAGGCTTCTCAGAAAGAGAGAGAGAGATACAGAGAAATACAGAAAGCAGAACACAGTATACAAACAGCTTATTTTTACAATAATATCTCAGACAAGGTGTACAAGCCTCATGTCTATAGATGTAAAAGAGTATAACATCTGCATTCTCATTTCTGAAAACATGAATATCTTTCATCTGCATCACAAAGTCAGATGACAGATATCAGAGAATAGACTGATATGAATCTATCATTCTAAAGAAATTCATTAGAGCAGATATCTCTGCAATATTGAACTTTACAGTTATGAAAAGCTTCTTGATATCTATGAATATCATAACTTTATACACAGTAAAACTTATAACAATTTCTTCTAAGAATAGAAAAATCAGTGTCAGAAAGAAAAGATAAAAAGAAAAAGACTTATAATTTTAACACTGTTAAAGAGAGAGATGATTCTCTGAAATGAATGAATAATTATCTTGTTATGAATATTTAAAATGAATATAATAATCAGTGTCTGTAACTGAGCTTCAGATTATTGTGTTATACACAGTCTTCATATAATAAATCATTCTAGAAGTTAGTAAGAAAGATGAGAGTGTATATACTGATAAACATAGTTCATTAAGTCTATACAATATCTTCTTGAAATGAGAAGAGCTGATAATGAAAGCAGAGATAGTAAAATCAGATATAGCAGAAGTGAGAGTCACAGAAACAGAGATAGCAGAAGTGAGAGAATCAGACATAGAGACAGGTGTAGAAGATTGAGAGAAAGTGACAGAGAAAGAAACAGAGAGAGTAGAGAAGAACATAAAAGACTTAGTTATACATAATATAAGCAATTTCTTCATTATCACATTCTTCAAGTTCTTGATCAATGATTTAATATTAAGTTCACTATCATCAGCAGATGCAGATCTGTCAATGTGTGAAGATTCTATATAAATAAAAATAAATATATCAGCATCTGCATTCATGCAAAATCATGTCAGAAAATACAATCAGAAACTCACTGAGAAGAAAATAGTTGAGAGTGTATAAGAAGATGAAGAAGATATGTCATTCATGATAATACATTCTGATGATTATTAGAAGATAAACAAGTTCTGATCACATACATTTCATAATGTGTTACACTTACTGCTAATGAACTGCTCAGTATAAGTACTACAATATCACTTGTTATGAGAACAGAGAGTCATTGCCAGAAATATGTATAATATAATAGATGAACAGATAGAAAGAGTTGAATAGAAGAAGAAGTAGAAATCTGAAATAATGATAATATTCAATGATGATGATAATGAAGAAGATGATTGAAGAATGAGAAAAGTTAGTAAATGAGTGATGTATTATAGTGAAAGTTTCTTTGTGAGAGTATATACAGAACACTAGCTGAATCAGAAATAGATCACACAATCATGAAATGCTAGTGATGAGCTAATTCATATGAAGCTAGAGCATATGACATGATCATGTGAGCATGACTGACTCTGGTGAGAGAGGATGTGATTCAGAAGAATGTATGACTGTCAGATAATAATATAGCCGCTTCCAAACTACTAGTGTACAAGTGTAAAGAGGGGGTCATAGCGGCCACTAATTAATTTAGCATACAATATTACAATATATAAGAAGCCGGCGTACGCCTGTAATCATACACTGGCTTAAGCAACCTTTGAATCACAAGGGCCTATTTGATGTGTATGTGTGTACTCATTCTTTTTGTACAGATCATCACTTTTTTTGAAAAGTACAGTCTTAATATCATAACTGTTTGATGAACAGAGTGTCTGTACTAATAATACAGCTGCTTTTTACAAAGTACAGATGAAAATTATCAGATGTTCAGTTAATTGAGTGACTATACTTACATGTCTTATTAAGATCTTATAAATAAGTAGTATTTAACTTCAACAGTGTATAATTAGACTGACTGTATCACTATATCTAAGATTAGAATCAGAATATTTAATAATCTTATTATTAATTTAATTAATCTTATTACATAGTTTTAAGATTAAATAGTAGTTATATACTATTTTAATAAGACTTACTATGTACTCTTATTACATTTTTTAAATAAGATTATAATTTTCACTTCTTAATTCAAATTCTTTTTATTACTTTAAATAACTTTAAATCTTATTTAAGTATTATCAAAAAGTGTTACTTTTAAAAAAATTAAAAATAGTTTAAAAAAAACCTTAAAATGTCTAAAAATAGTAACTTTATATCAAGAATAAAATTAAATAAAATTAAATAAGATTACTTTCTTATTTTTTCTAAGTTATGATTTTATTTTAAGATCTTTATTATTATTATTATTCTTTCATTATACTTATATACAAGTAGAGCATATAATAAGTTCTTGTATAATATTAAATACAGATTAAGTGTTAATTATACAGAAGAAAATACAGATGTTAAGATCATATCAAGATAATAAGAATATAGAAAATATAAAGAAGTGATAATTAAATATATATAATAATAACTTTCAATCTCAGAAACATAAAGTAATTTTATTAAAGTAATTTATACATCTCTGTATTTATTAGAAATCTGAGATGCTTGTGTTCTGAATTTAATGTATTCTCTGCAGATTTCAAACTTACATGTCTTAGTTTTCTATATCAAGACACTATCAGATGACTGTATTAATCATTTAATTACTGAGACTTATTTTAAGATCTGATTGTAACGGGCTGTGCTCAATCAATTATATAGATTATTTCATTACACTTCATAGATTTCACTGAAAGCTCTGATTCTCAGTTATCAATTCTTAGCTAAAAAACTTATGAAATTTCTATTCTTCTGCTCTGAAGCTTTATTATATATACAGAAACTCTATTCTTTCACTTTGAAGCTTTATTATATACATGTATAAATATTCACTCTGATTGCTAAGTTCAGCACTTTCTCTTTTTTTTTCTCTAATGTTTTTCACTTTGTTATATAAGATCTATAAATATTATACTGATCTATATAGTATAGATCTCTTACACTTGAAAAATATTCATCATCTTCTTATTAGAAATAATTATTCATGTTTATTTTCTTCTTATTAAAAATAATTACTCATTAATATATCTGAATATGTAATAATATATAAGAAATAGAGAAATAATCAATCAGTTAAGTAGACACTGAGTCTTAATTAATTAAGTGTCTACTAAGTCTATAGATAGAAGTCTACTTATCACTCACTCTGACTCTGTAATAAGATCTTATTAAGAGAATATAAGAATATTAGTGAATAACTCAAGAGTTCTGACATCTTAGATATATAAGATATTCATATAATTACACTTTCAATTTCAAAGAATTCTCAAACATAGATATTATATATCTAATAAATGATATAACTATATCTAATAATAATATAAGAGAACTCTTAAACATAAGTATAGATATAGTATCACAGTAACTCTGAGTAATATTATAATTACAATAATAATAAATAGCTGATATATATATGACTTAATAACATTAATATGAGGAAATTTAATGACTAACTTAATAAGAAATAACTGTACAGACAATTTCAATATCAACTGAATCAGATATAAATATACAAGTGTTGAAGAAATATTTAAATATCTCTGCATATTTTGATACATCTGATCTCACTCTCTACTTATCATAAAGATCAGAAATGCTTGTGAAACTAAGTGTATATGAAGATGTCATTGATTCATTAACTAATCAAGATGAGTATATAAATAAATAATTAAGAAATCATGTAAGACAGAAGTTTCATTTATAAATGAAGACATATAAATCAGTATTATATACATCTCATAATGTGACAGGCTGCATCTGATCAATCATATAGACTATTCTGTTACACTTCACAGATTTCTATCATTTCAATTCTTAATTACTTCACAGATTTCTACTGTTCTAATTCTCAGTTACTTTACAGATTTCTACTGTTTCAATTCTCAGTTGCTTCACAGATTTCTACTATTCTGATTCTCAGTCACTGATTCTCAGCTGAAAATCTACAGAATTTCTATTCTTCTACTCTGAAGCTTTACTATGTATATCACTGTGTATGCATATAAATATTTACTCTGATTACTAATTCTCACACTTTCTCTTTCTTTTCTTCTCTAATGTTTTTCTCTTTGTTATATAAGTTCTATTTATTATACTGATCTATTTAGTGTAGGTCTCTTACACTAGAAAAATGTTCATTATCTTCTTATTAGAAACAAGCATCAAATGCTTGCTTACACTTGCTTTTCTGCTTGCACAGCCCTCTCTATCACTTTCATCCTCTCCCTCAACCACTCTCTACCCCCCCTTTACCACCCC
>NW_025544780.1:3658433-3660994 GCF_000003525.1 Blastomyces dermatitidis ER-3 | reverse complement strand
ACTTTGCAATCTCATGCTTTAGAGACTCAAAATGTGCATTCTGTGCCAGAGATCACAAAACTAGTGAGCATAAATGTGAAACATGCTCAAAAAGAGATGAAATTTGTCAACACACTCTGCTTAAGTGCTCTAATTGCAAAGAAAAACATGCATCTAGCTCAAAAGAATGTATGTTTGCTTCTAGAACTCAAAAGAACTGGAGAAAAGATGAAGCTCAAAGTCAATCTAGAACTGAAGAGAAGAGTCAAGCCAGTAAACTCACAACTGCAAGCTCAAAAAGAAGAAACTCTCAACTATCTAAGTCTTCAAACTCCAACTCTTCAGCTAAATGTAAACAGAACTTGAATCCTCAAACTTCTGTTAAGATTAGAGAATTGAGAAATGACTCTGGTGATAAACTAGATATAATGCAAGCAGTTGAGATTCCTACTTTTCAGAACAGTTATAATCTACTATCTGATGATAGTGATTAGATTCTACTCTACTCTCTTTTAGTATGAATATACAACAAAAACAACAAAAAAAGTTTAAAAACTCTTCAAAAATCACATTTATTCAAAATAATGTGAATAGAAACTCAAATTGTATTTATTCTTGTCTTCAAATTGCATTTGAATAAAAAGTTGATTTTATACTGCTTCAGGAGCCGAATTTTGATGCTGAGCAAAAATATGTTATTTCTCATTCAAGCTACTACTGCTTTTTACCTCAAAAGTCTGAGATAAAGTCAAGAGTAGTGATCTATGAAAGAAAGAGATCAAGATATTAATTTAATCTAAGATTTGATATCATGTCTGACCCTGATATTCTGGTGGGTGATATTATAGATAAAGAAAATGAGTTTGATACTATACAGCTCATAAATATCTATAATGAAAAGTCATTGAAGAAAAATAACAATATCTGGACAATTGATAGAGGATTTCTGAACATAAGTTCATCAAGAAACTCTATAATTGCAGGAGATTTCAATGCACATCATTCCTGGTGAAATTCAGAATGCAAGAGAGCAGTGAGAGCTGATAATCTGATTGAATGAATCTTTGAGCATTCAATAGATTTGGTTAATAAGTCTGATCAACAAACATTCTTTAGAAAAGGCATGAAACAGAAGTCTATTATAGATCTAACCTTCATGTCACAAAATCTAATGGAAAGAAGACTTGTAAACTGGTTTATTGATTCAAATGAGACATCAGGATCAGGTCATGAGATTATTCAATTTGATATTGAACTGAGTGAAAAACAAATGAGTGAAAATCCTCTTCTCTCTAATCAGTATAACTTTGAAAAAGCTGATTGAAAAGCAGTTGAAGAAAGCATAAAACTGCTAAAATCTGAAAGACAGAATGAGCTATATTGAAATTCTGGTCAAGATATCTCAAATGAAATGCTTGAGAATAGAGTGAAGCTTATTACATCTATTATTCTAACAAGTGTTAGAGATAATATTTCAAAAAGAAAATCTTCTGAGTATTCAAAACCTTGATGGAATGAGAATATCTCATCTAAAAGGAAAGAATTAGCTACTGCTAGAAGAGATTGGAAAAATGATGTAATATCTGATGAAGAGTTCAAAGCTGTCAGAAATGAATATTTTTCAGATATCAAAAGAGCTAAAACAGACTGCTGGAATAAATTTCTTGAAGAAGCATAAGGAAAGGAAATTTTTAAAGCTTTTAACTATACTAAAACAAGAAGTGTAGCAAAACTTCCAGCCTTAGAATATGAGTTTCAGAATGAATCATATACAGCAAACTCTTTTGAGGAAAAATGTCAAGCTTTCATGAGAATTCTCTTTCAGAACTCATCAGACTCAGATTCAGATTCAGAGGAAGAGAATATATCACTTCTCAACTACATTGATGAAAATGACTGGGAATGGCCTGATCTTACACAAGATGAATTAGAGTCAGCTATCTTCTCAAGTTCTGTTAAAACTGCTGCAGGTCCTGATTCAATTAATCACTTGATTATTCAAAATACATATTCCTACTTAAAGAATGAATATTTTGAGCTCTTTTTCAATCTCTTGAAAAATGGATATCATCCTGAATGCTGGAGAGAAGCCACTGGAGTGATTCTTGCAAAACCTAATAGAAAAACTTCAATTCCTAAGTCATATAGAGTAATATCTCTATTGAACTGTTTAGGAAAGGTTTTAGAAAAGATAATAGCTACTTGACTATCTTTTATAAGCTCTATAGATGATTCTCTTTTATTCAGTGAACAAATGAGAGGTAGAAAACAGTGTTCTGCAATTGACACTGTTCTCTCAGTTGTTCATGATATTCAAATAGCAAAGCATGAGGGTCTGGTCTCAACTGCAGTTTTTATTGATATAAAGGGAGCATTTGATCATGTTTCAAAGTCAAAGTTAATTCAGACATTGAAGATATTAAAACTGCCACTTTCTCTAATAAAATGAGTTAACTGTTTTATGTCTAAAAGAATTATATAACTCTTCTTTGATGGAATGAAACAAGACAAGACTGAGATAAAAATAGGAGTACCACAGAGATCTCCAATCTCACTCATTTTATTTGCATATACACTGCATA
>NW_025544780.1:3483766-3658241 GCF_000003525.1 Blastomyces dermatitidis ER-3 | reverse complement strand
TTCTAGACTCAATGAGAAAGAACTATCTCTAACTCTTTTAAATAGAGAGATTAAACCCAGTGTAAATGTCAAATGGTTAGGAGTATGGTTAAACTCCAAGTTGAATTTTAAATATCACATTCAACAAAGAACTGTCAAGGCAGAAAGACTATTGAACAACATAATCAGACTATCAAATACAGAGAGAGGTCTATCCTTTCAGGCTATGAGACAGTTATATATAGCCTGTATCACATCAGTAGCTGATTATGGAGTTCAAGTTTGGTGGAATAATCAAGGGAATTTCACTGAACTCTTTCAAAGTCTGCAAAACAGTGCCTTGAGAAGAATTCTGGGAGCATTCAAATCATCTTCTATTAAAGCAATGGAAATTGAAGCTTCAATTCCTCCTCCTGCTATTAGATTTGAAAAGGCCTGTATGAACTATGCTCTGAGAGTTGTAAAGATGAGCTCAAATCATATAATCAGAGAAAGAGTCTCTTCTTCATTTCCATCAATTAACTCTGGAAATGAACTGGATTGGAATAGATTTCTTGATTGAAATGAAAATAATTCTTCAAAGAAAATGCCTTCTCAACTGTACAGACTATGCTCTCTGATTAAAAATCAATTTTCTTCTTTAAATATTGAAAAAGTTGATCATGAGAAGTTATCTCCCTGGAGAGAAAAGCTTGAATCTCTTATAGACTTACAAATAAGTGAACTATCAAAAGAGAAAGAATATGAACAGCATTTGAAGAGAATTTCTACAATCAATATAAAAGACTCTATTCTGGTTTATTCAGATGGCTCAAAAAATGAGAACTTGAATAGATTAGGCGCAGGCATTGCTTATACTGAAGATAATATTAATTTTATCTCAGATTTCTGGAATCTAGGCTCTGAATGTGAAGTCTTTGATGCTGAACTATTTGCAATAGTGAAAGCTTTCAAACTCATTGAAATAAAATCTCATAAAAGAGGAAATTGTTTGAAAGAGGCATGGATATTCTCTGATAGTCAAGCTGCTTTAAAAAGACTTAGAAATAGTCAGATTCATAATGGTCAAATGAATCTTGAACTGATCTTAAACTCTGTTTTGAAAATTCAAAAGAGAAGAACATCAAAGCTGATAATTCATCTACACTGGGTTCCTGCTCACATGAATATTCATGATAATGAATTGGCTGATTCAGCTGCAAAAAAGGGTGCAGAATTAAGCAGATCTATTCAAAAAATTGTGTCCTGGTCTTTTATAAAGAGAAAAATAAAAGAATCTTGTTTAGACAAGTGGAATGAAAGCTGGCAGAAACAAAAGAAGAGTATACATTATTCAAGATTTGAAACAAAACCCAAGTGGAAATCTTGTTCAATTAAATGTAAAAAGAAAATATTCTCATCTATAATACAGCTGAAACTAGGACATGGCTATTTCAAATCTTATATACAAAGATTTGATGATAGATTTGACTCAATAGAATGCTCATTCTGCAATACAAATGAGAATCCTGAGCATATTGTAATGCACTGTGCATTATACAATAGTCTCAGAGCCAGATTGAAAGAGAAGTATGATCTAAATCAATTAAATATGAGATTCTTATTCTCAACTGAGACAGGAATTAAATACTTAATAGACTTTCTATCAGAAACTCAAGCAGCTACAAGAAAATGGCTAAATTCAGAATTATCTGAGTATGAAGAGGAGGAAATAAATCAGATATAGTCTGTTAAAACAGCTATACACTCTCTTTTAATAATTTGTTTTGTTATAGTCTCTCTTTACTTTATCTTTTTCTTTATCTTTTTCTTTCAATTTCTTTCTATCTATTTATTTAATGTGTCTATCTTTGAGACTGTGTTCTTTTTCTCTTTTCTTTTGTCATGATATTGTCAAATGATTTCAAAGTATCAAAAGATGTTAAAACACTGCAATTTGTAAACAGTTTTTGTATTCTGGGCTGGAATTTTCTGATTTTGCATATCTGAAATTGATGAATGTATAATAGTTAACTTTACAGACATAGAAAAAACCCTGAGAACTAAAGTTCTCAGGTAGATGTCATAGTCTCTGACTGCATACATCTATAATTGAAGAATAATAATAATAATAATAATAATAATGATGATAGAGAGGCTAGAGAGTGAAAAAGATGATAGAGAGAGATGATAGAGATGATAGAAGTGAGAGAGATAATAGAGATGGTAAGAGAGGGGTAGAATGATAAGATGAGAATAGAGATAGAGAGTGAAAGTGATAGAGAGTGCTGTGAGGCAGTAGAGGCAGTGATGGTGATAGAGAGAGTAGAGGTAGTAGAGGTGGTAGAGGTGGTAAGAGTGAGTGATAAGATGAGAATAGAGGTATGAAGTGGAAGTGATAGAGGGTGTTACGGGGCGTTAGAGGCGGTGGTGGTAGATAGATGCAATTGGCAGGCGCCACTACATATCCATGGATTTTTGATGGGGTGCATGAGATGTCACGTGAGGTCACGTTACAGGGCATTTTACTCGGAAAAGTTGGTTTTTCTATAATATATAGAGAGATGATTATTCACATATTATCTTCTTATTAGAAATGATTATTCATCAAGAGATATCTGAATGTGTAATAATATGTAAGAAAGAGAAATAATCAGTTAAAGTGAACACTGAGTTTTCAGATAGAAGCTTACTTCTCAGTCACTCTGATCTCATAACAAGATCTTATGAAGAGAACAAGATCTTACAAAGAGAATATCAGTGAAAGATCTGAGAGTTCTGACACTACAGATGTATGAAATATTCATAAAATTACACTTCTTCTGATTTCACAGATATCACACGTCTGATAATCAATATAATCATGTCTAACAATAGTATGAGAGAACTCTCAAATATGAGCATAGATACAGTGTCACAGTGACTCCGAGCAATGTTGAAATTACAATAACAATAAATAGCTAATATGTATACAACTCAATAACATCAATATAAAGAAATTCAATAATTATCTCAACAAGAAATCCCTGCACAGACAATTTTAATATCAATAAAATTGAATACAAAAGTGCTGAAAGAACACTTAGATACTTCTGCATATTTCAATACTTCTGATCTCACTCTCTACTCATCATGAAGAATGAAAATGCTCACGAAACTGAGTGTAGATGAAGATGTCATTAATTTATTAATCAATCAAGATTAGTATATCAATGAATAATTGAAGAATCATATAAAACAGAAGTTTCATTCATAAATGAAAGCATGTGAATCAGTGTTGTGAATGTCTGATAATATCATCAAACATTCTGATGTTCTGTTTCAAGACACTGTCATGCAACAGAAAGTATTAGATTGATTGCAGAGTATCTGACAGAGAAACACTTCTCTTACAACATTCATCTCTGACTTTAATATTAAGATTTTAGAAGTAGGTGATCAATCTTGAGAGAATTGAATACAAATTAGTATGCTTAAGAAGACATTAACTTTCAAACTCTTACAGACTCTTGTAAGTGTAGATGAAGA
Organism: Blastomyces dermatitidis ER-3; assembly: GCF_000003525.1. Lineage (NCBI taxonomy): Eukaryota > Fungi > Ascomycota > Eurotiomycetes > Onygenales > Ajellomycetaceae > Blastomyces > Blastomyces dermatitidis. The sequence continues at coordinate 3,654,755 of NW_025544780.1, read as the reverse complement.
CCAGACTTATAAAGATTTCTGCACACAGCTTCAGACATTGAATAACTATCTTATCAAGCTCAAGAGTATACAGAACAGTGACAGAAGATGTTATACTTACACACCTGTACTGAGAAATAACTCAGTCACTCACACATCTGTGCTGAGAAATAACAATAATAATGCAGATGCTATGAACTGAGTAGACTTGAATATCTATACATAAGTAAGTGTCTTCACTGTCTGAACAGGCTTCTGAGTCTCTGAGATCACTCTCAAAGAAGTTGTCAATTGACATCAATGAGAAGTGTGTATCAACTGTAATTAATTAAGATACATTGCTTTCAACTGTCAATTAATATATGTGTCTTCTTGTTCAAAGAATGAATCAGCATCTATCTGTGTCAATCATGTTACATTAGAAGAGAATTTGAAAGATAACTATGAGAATACTCTGATAAATCAGGGAAAAGATTAGCTTCTATTCAAATTCACACAAGCAGAAGCTTGAAGAGATCAGATGATAATGATTTGAAGAGAAAATAATAATGAATGTAATTCTTATATCTACTATGATAGATAACATGTATAATATAAAAGCCATGATAGACAGTGATCTATGTCATTATGCAATGATTAAATCTTCAACTATAAGATGTTATAATCTTCAGTGTATCTTCTTATCAAGACTCTAACTTCTTGCAGAATTTGATGATTCAAAAGAAATTTACACTTGTTGTGTGGTGAAACTAAACATAGATGTTGAAGAACATCAATATGAAGATGTCTATGCGTATGAAGTTAAAAATCTTGACTATAATCTCATGCTAGAACTTGTCTGACTATCTGAACAAGACATCTTGTTAAATACTTAAAACAGAAGCTTAATATTCTCTAATAATAATAGAATTTATGAAAATGATATTCACAAGACTATGAATCTTACACAGATCTCTATCAACATTTATGAAATGCTCTGAAAAAGAAGTCATTATTAAAACTGCTGACAGAGTTGCTGACAAAGTTATCAACAGCAGAATTATATATCAATCTATTTCATCAGTCTGACTAATATCAAAAAGACTCTAGAAAAGTTATTCTGTATTATAATAACACATTCTTATATGAAACTTTCTCAATAATATCATGAATATCTAGATGTCTTCTGATAAGATAATATTATGAATATACTTCTCTTATAAGGCTCAGAAGTGAATCACAGTATCAAATTAGAAAGGAAGAATGATAAAGACTCTGAATTATTATAAGACTCTCTTTATAACATGTTCTGAGATGAACTTCTTCTTCTTTGAAAGACACTCAATAATGATCTTTTAAATAAAGAATTCATATATATTAGTAACTCTTTCACTGCAGTCTCTATTCTCTTTGCAAAGAAATCAGGTGAAGAACTCTAATTATGTATGAACTATTAAGAACTGAACAGATTAATAAAGAAGAACTGTTATTATTTATCTCTTATCAATGAAACTCTAGCTTACATTTAACAAGCTCAATAGTTTATAAAGTTAGATATCATTACTGTGTTTCATAAGATTCACATCACTGAAGAAGATGAGTGACTTATAGCATGCTGAATATAATATAATCTCTTTGAATGAGTAGTTACACTGTTTGAACTGACTAATGCTCTCAGCATATTTCAGAAGTATATTAACTAAGCACTCTGAGATTTTCCTGATAAATTCATATCTATGTATCTTAATAACATTCTCATCTTCACTGATGAGTTCAAGAAAGAATATCAAGAACATGTATAAAAGATATTACAATAACTACAGAAAGCAGAACTACTGATAGACATAGATAAATGTAATTTTGAGATTAAAAGTATAAAATATCTAGACTTTATCATAGATAGACTGGCCGCTGGGACCATGAATTTCACATTTGATCTCATTTGGTCTGGTTCCATACATTTCTTGGCGTGAATCCCGCTGGGACTAATCATTAAATAAACATGCAAAGTGACTATATATCAGATCTCAAAATGAAACCATGACTTGAAAAAAATGAGAAAGTGGTTCCATTTGGTCTCATTTAGTCCCATTCTTGGCATAAAGTTACTATTTTTAGACATTTTAAGGTTTTTTTTAGACTATTTTTAATTTTTTAAAAAGTAACGCTTTTTGATAATGCTCAAATGAGATTTAAAGCCATTTAAAGCAATAAAAATAATTTAAATTGAGAAGTGAAAATCATGGTCCCATTTGAAAAATGTGACAAGAGTAGACAGTAAGTCTCACTGAGATAGTATGAGACTACTATCTAATGTTAGAACCGTGTAATGGAATCTGTCGAATTGACAATGGAACTATCAAAAATTCTGGTCCTGGTCCCAGACACGGTCACACGGTCAGTCTAATCATAGAAGCTAGTAAGAGAATCTGAATAAATTCTGACAAGGTCTCTGCTATTCTTGAATGAGAGACTCTGCACACTGTGAAAGATGCACAAAGCTTCATCAGATTCACTAACTTCTATCAGTGATTTTTACAGAACATTTCAGATATCATGAAATTACTTACAGAACTTACTAAGAAAGACTTAGTATTTCAATAATCAGCAGACATCAAAGCTACATTTATACAAATGAAGAAGATGTTTATTAATACCTCTCTACTGATAATATTCAATTCTGATTATGAGACAGTTATTGAAGCTGATTTCTCAGACTATGTCACAGAAGAAGCTATATTGTAATATAATAATGAAGAAGTCTTATAATCATATATCTTTATATCTAAGAAACTGAGTCCTGCTGAATGCAATTATGAGATCTATAATAAGAAACTTCTTATAATTGTATACTGTCTAGAAGAATGAGACTCTGAACTCTGAAGTGTCTCTGAATTTAAGATAATCACAGATGATAAGAATTTCAAGTACTTCACTACTATCTGTAAACTCACTGAATAACAGATATAATAATCTGAGTTCTTAAGCTGCTTTCATTTTATAATACACTACTGTTCTGACAGTCAGAACTTGATGACAGATACTCTCTTATAACAACAGCAAGGTATGCCTTGCAATATAACAGACACCTGTTGAATGAACTGAGAATATCAGCTCTTAGATCTGAAGATATTAGTTGATCAAGATGAAACAGCTCATGACACTATCTATACTTCTTCAATTAGAACTGTTACTGATATCTCAACTTCTTCTGAACCTATATTAGATAAACTATGATATACAGCAGCTTAAACTGATGAACTTCTTTAAGCACTTAGTGAAGCAGTATAATAAGAAGTACTCTGATTTCTCTCAGAACTATATATAAGAACTGACATCTCAGAGTGTTCAATTAATAATAATAATACTCTACAATTCTGCAAATGATGCTGAGTTCTTCACTCTGAACTCTTATGTATCTGAATAATGCAAGAGATGCATGACTAGACTGGCCGCCGGGACCATGAATTTCATGTTTGGTCTCATTTGGTCTGATCTCATACATTTCTTGGCGTGAATCCCGCTGGGACTGGCTATCAAAAAAACATGTAAAGTGACTATATATCAGATCTTAAAATGAAATCATGACTTGAAAAAAATGAGAAAGTAATCTCATTTGATTCCATTTAGTTCCATTCTTAGCATAAAGTTACTATTTTTAGACATTTTAAGGTTTTTTTTAGACTATTTTTAATTTTTTAAAAAGTAACGCTTTTTGATAACACTCAAATGAGATTTAAAGTTATTTAAAGCAATAAAAATAATTTAAATTGAGAAGTAGAAATCATGCTCTCATTTGGAAAATGTGACAAGAGTAGACAGTAAGTCTCACTGAGACAGTATGAAACTACTATCTAATGTTAAAACCGTGTAATGGGATCAGTCGAATTGATAATGAGACTATCAAAAAATCTAGTTCTGGTCCCAGACACGGTCACACGGTCAGTCTATGCATGACTCTTATATAACTGATTATTCAGGTTTTAAACAATTATATTGAATAGTCTCTCAAGAGTTCTACTGATCTGAGATATTAAACAGTATCAGATGTTTCATCTGAAACTGTAACTATTGTTTCTCTATCATTTTATGAAAGAACTGTAAACAAGACCTGCTGAAATCACTTAATATCTCTGATAGAATCTGATAAGATATGATAATTAACTTCACTATTAATCTTTCTGAGAGTAATAGCTGTAGAAATATCCTGATCATTAAGAACTGATTGAGCAAGAGTATAATATTGAAACTCTGTAACAAGATAGATACTGAATAAGTCAATGAAGCTTTTCTAAGAAGTCTGTTCTATCAGATACATGAATTACTGAGATCTATAGTATCAGATCAGAGCTGTCAATTTATAAGCACTCTCTAAAAAAGAATCTGTCAAGTTCTCAAGATTACACACAGTTTATCAACTGTTTATCACTCTGAGACTGATAGTGCATCAGAATAGATAATTCAGACTGTAAAGAATTATCTTCATAAGTTCTGTAACTATTTATCAGATAATTAATATGATTTTCTTCTACATACTGAAGTTGCTATCAATGACTGAGATGTCATTTCAACAGATATAAGCTCATTCTTCCTCACATATGAATATCACATGAAGATATTAAATCTTCTAGAGATTACACACTTCACACTGAATCTCTGCAGTTCAATTCAGATTAATGATAATATAATGATAAAGCTCTGAGATATCTGTGACTGAGCAGAAGTCTTTATAATGAGTACTAAACAGAATTAAGAAGACTAAACTAATGTTTATCAAGATTCTGCTGAGTAATACAAGATAGAAGACCTGATGTGATTGAATCTTAAAAATATATGAATCACATACTCATCTCATACACTGAATTACCATTATATTAAATATAAAGTGATAGAAGTTCTAGGCAGTTATAATTATTATCTTGACACATTATTAGAGATTTATAATATCTTTCATACAAGCTTACTTCATTACACTGTCACTGATCTGTTTCCTTCTCAACTGACTTCTGATTGACAGTCATCAGAGATCATAGAAGAAGACAATGAATATGAGTGAGAGATTGAAGATATTCTTGATAAGAGACTCTGTGACTGCAGCTGATAATATCTTGTGAAATGAGTCAGCTATAATTGCCTGACCTGGACTCTGAGCTTCATGTTATCTGAGACAGCAGCTCTTGACTGATGAGAACTATACACTTACAACTCTATATCACTTCTGAAAAGAGAGAGCTAATGTGACAGACTGTACCTGATCAATTATATAGACGATTTCATTACACTTCACAGATTTCTACTATTCTGATTCTCAGTCACTTCACAGATTTTTACTGTTTCAATTCTCAGTTGCTTCACAGATTTCTACTGTTTCAATTCTCAGTCACTGATTCTCAGCTGAAAATCTATGAAATTCCTATTCTTCTGCTCTGAAGCTTCACCGTGTACATAGAAGAGTGAAGAAAAAAATGCAAAAAGAGAAAAATCTTCAAATCTTCAGAAATAGAAGACTTATTCTCAAAGTCTCAAATCAGAACATCTTACAGATAAATAAGCTAAACTCAAATCTCATTTTCAGAATTAGAAATGAAATCAATCAGCAATTCTTTTCTCAGTTAATGACTGATATTAAAGTTCAAAAATCAGTTATAGCTTCAATTGAGCTATTCTTCTTTGAAAACTTCATCATTCTGATCACAATGCCTGAATTCAGTGCAGAATTCCTTATTCAGAATGAGAATCTCTGAAAGTCAGCAGTAGAATCTCCGTTAAACACAACAATTCTATCTGAGAGAGATGAAAAGTGAGATAAATCATTCTTCATGATATTTCAGTTGAAATCTTTGACTGTGAGAAAGAAATGCTACTTCTCAAAAATGAATTGAAAGAATATAATTCTATTCAACTGAGAAAAGAGCCTGTATGACTTAATTCAATTGAGTTCAGACAGAGTAGAAGAAATGCCTCTGTTCTAATGTATACAAAGACACTTGAACAATCAAGAATCTCTGAAGCAAGAGTAGCAGGTTTGAAAATGAGAGTTCATGAATACAAAGACTCAAGAATGAATCTCAAAGCGCAAACACAGTGTTCAAACTGTCAAAGATATGAACACTTTACAATCTCTTATTTCAGAGACTCAAAATGCGCATTCTGTGCTAGAGATTACAAAACTAGTGAGCATAAATGTGAAACATGCTTAAAAAGAGATGAAATATATCAATATACTCTGCTTAAGTGCTTCAATTGTAAAGAAAAACATGCATCTAGCTTAAAAGAATGTGTATTTACTTCAAGAACTCAGAAGAACTGAAGAAAAGATGAAGCTTAAAGTGAATCTAAAATGAAAGAGAAAAGTCAAGCTAGTAAATCTATAACTGCAAGCTTAAAAAGAAGAAATTATCAACTATCTAGATCTTCAAACTTCAATTCTTTAGCTAAGTGTACACAGAATTTGAATTCTTAAACTTCTGTTAAGATGAGAGAATTGAGAAATGACTCTGGTGATAAACTAGATATAATGCAAGCAGTTGAGATTCCTACTTTTCAAAATAGTTATAATCTACTATCTGATGATAGAGCTTAGATTCTACTCTATCTCTACTCTCTCTTAGTATGAATATACAACAAAATCAACAAAAAAAGTTTAAAAACTCTTCAAAAATCACATTTATTCAAAATAATGTGAACAGAAACTCAAATTGCATTTATTCTTATCTTCAGATTGCATTTGAATAAAAAGTTGACTTTGTACTTCTTCAAGAATCAAACTTTGATACTGAGTAAAAGTTAGACTGACCGTGTGACCGTGTCTGAGACCAGGACCAGATTTTTTGATAGTCTCATTACCAAGTCGACTGATCCCATTACACGGTTTTAACATTAGATAGTAGTCTCATACTGTCTCAGTGAGACTTACTGTCTACTCTTGTCACATTTTCCAAATGAGACCATGATTTCCACTTCTCAATTTAAATTATTTTTATTGCTTTAAATGACTTTAAATCTCATTTGAGTGTTACTAAAAAGCGTTACTTTTTAAAAAATTAAAAATAGTCTAAAAAAAACCTTAAAATGTCTAAAAATAGTAACTTTATACCAAGAATGGGACTAAATGGGACCAAATGGGATCACTTTCTCATTTTTTTCAAGTCATGGTTCCATTTTAAGATCTGATATATAGTCACTTTATCTGTTTTTTTAATAGCCAGTTCCAGCGGGATTCACGCCAAGAAATGTATGGGACCAGATCAAATGGAATCAAACGTGAAATTCATGGTCTCAGCGGCCAGTCTAGTAAAAGTACATCATTTCTCATTCAAGCTATTACTGCTTTCTTTCTGAAAAATCTAAGATAAAATCAAGAGTAGTGATCTATGAGAGAAAAAGAATAAGATATTCATTTAATTTGAGATTTGATATCATATCTGACTCTGATATTCTAGTGAGTGATATTATAGATAAAGAGAATGAGTTTGATACTATTCAACTTATAAATATCTATAATGAAAAGTCATTGAAAGAAAACAACAATATCTGAACAATTAATAGAGGATTTTTGAATATAACTCTCTTAAAAAACTCTATAATTGCAGAAGACTTCAATGCACATTATCTCTTATAGAACTCAGAGTGCACAAGAGCAGTAAGAACAGATAAACTGATTGAATGAACTTTTAAGCATTCAATAGATTTAGTTAACAAGTCTGATCAATAAACATTCTTTAGAAAAGAGATGAAACAGAAATGTATTATAGATCTAACTTTCATATCACAAAATCTAATTGAAAAAAGACTTATAAACTGATTTATTAATTCAAATGAAATCTCAGAATCAGATTATAAGATCATTCAATTTGATATTGAACTAAGTAAAAAATAAAGAAGTGAAAATTCTCTTCTCTCTAATCAGTATAACTTTGAAAAAGCTGATTGAAAAGCAGTTGAAGAAAGAGTAAAACAGCTGAAATCTGAAAGACAGAGTGAGCTCTATTGAAATCAAAGTCAAGATATCTCAAATGAAATACTTGAGAATAGAGTAAAGCTGATTATATCTATTCTTCTAATAAGCATTAAAGAAAATATTTCAAAGAAAAAGTCTTCTGAGTATTTCAAATCTTAGTGAAATGAGAATATCACTTCTAAAAGAAAGCAATTAGTCACTGCTAAGAGAGAGTGAAAGAATAACTTAATATCTGATGAAGAGTTCAAAGCTATTCAAAATGAATATTTTTCAGATATTAAAAAAGCTAAAACAGATGACTGAAACAAATTTCTTGAAGAAGCATAAGAAAAAGAAGTTTTTAAAGTCTTCAACTATACTAAAACAAGAAGTGTAGTAAAGCTTTCAATTTCAGAGTATAATTTTCAGAATGAATTGTATACAGCAAACTCTTTTAAGAAAAAATGTCAAGCTTTTATAAGAATTCTCTTTCAAAACTCATCACATTTAGAAGAGAAGAATATGTCATTTCATGAATATATTGATGAAAATAACTGGGAATAATCTGAGCTGACATGTAATGAACTAGAGTCAGTAATATTCTCAAGTTCAATTAAAACTGCTGCAGAGCCTGATTCAATTAATCATTTAATTATTCAAAACATATATTCCTACTTGAAGAATGAATATTTTGAGTTCTTTTTCAATCTCTTAAGAAATGGTTATCATTCTGAATGCTGGAGAGAAGCTACTGAAGTAATCCTTATAAAATCTAATAGAAAAGCTTCAGTTTTTAAGTTATATAGAGTAATATCTCTGTTGAACTATTTGAATAAAGTTCTAGAAAAGATAATAGCTACTAGATTATCTTTTATAAGCTCTATTAGTGATTCTCTTCTATTTAATGAATAAATAAGAGATAGAAAATAATGTTCTGCAATTGACACTGTTCTCTCAGTTATTCATAATATTTAAGTAGTCAAGTATGAAGACCTGGTCTCAACTGCAGTTTTTATTGACATAAAAGATGCATTTAATCATGTTTCAAAGTCTAAGATGATTCAAACTTTGAAGATGTTAAAACTGTCACTTTCTCTAATAAAATGAGTTAATTGTTTCATGTCTAAAAGAATTATACAACTATTCTTTAATGAAAGAAAACAAGATAAAATTGAGATAAAAATAGAAGTATTACAAGAATCTTCAATCTCATCTGTTTTATTTACAATATACACTGCATATTTATTCAAGAATAGAGAGATGAAAATAGTGAGATCTTCAAGTTATGTAGATGATATTGATCTACTCTACAGTTTGAAGACAATTAAAGAGAATTTAGAAGTGAGTGAGAAAGCAGTAAAGAAAATCTTTGTTAGAGTAGATATCAATCTAATTTAATTTGATATGAATAAAACTGAGTTAATTCACTTTTTTTCCAGATTTAATGAGAAAGAACTAAGTCTAACTCTTCTGAATAAAGAGATTAAACCCAGTTTGAATGTCAAATGACCAGGAGTATGATTAAACTCCAAGTTGAATTTTAAATATCATATTCAACAAAGAATCATCAAGGCAGAGAGACTACTGAATAGTATAATCAGACTATCAAATACTGAGAGAGATCTATCTTTTCAGGCTATGAGACAGTTATACATAGCCTGTATTATCCCAGTAGCTGATTATGAAGTTCAAGTTTGATGAAACAATCAAGATAACTTCACTGAACTGTTTCAATGTCTATAAAACAGAGCTTTGAAAAGAATTCTGAAAGCATTCAAATCATCTTCTATTAAAGCAATGAAAATTAAAGCTTCAATTTCATCTTCTACTATTTGATTTAAAAAGACCTGTATAAACTATGCTCTAAGAGTCATGAAGATGAGCTCAAATCATATAATCAGAGAAATAGTCTCTTCTTCATTTTTATCAGTTAACTCAGGAAATGAACTGAATTGAAATAGATTTCTTGATTGAAATAAGAATAATGCTTTAAAGAAAATACTCTCTCAACTGTATAGACTATGTTAACTTATTAAGAATCAATTTTCTTCATTAAATGTTGAGAAAATTAATCATGAGAAGATATCTCTCTGAAGAGAAAAGCTGAAATCTCTCATAGACTTACAAATAAGTGAACTATCTAAAGAGAGAGAATATGAACAGCATTTGAAGAAGATCTCTACAATCAATATAAAAGACTCTATTCTGATTTACTCAGATGACTCAAAAAATGAGAATTTGAATAGATTAGATACAGACATTGCTTATACTGAAGATAATATCAATTTTATCTCAGATTTCTGAAATTTAGGCTGTGAATCTGAAGTCTTTGATGCTGAACTATTTGCAATAGTGAAAGCTTTCAAACTCATTGAAATAAAATCTTATAAAAGAGGAAATAGTTTGAAAGAGACATGAATATTCTCTGATAGTCAAGCTGCTTTAAAAAGACTTAGAAATAATCAGATTTATAATAATCAAATGAATCTTGAACTGATTTTAAACTCTGTTTTGAAAATTCAAAAGAGAAGAATATCTAAACTGATAATTCATCTGCATTGAGTTCCTGCTTATATAAATATTCACAGCAATGAATTGACTGATTCAGCTGTAAAAAAGAGTTCAGAATTAAGCAGATCTATTCAAAAAACAGTGTTCTGATCTTACATAAAGAGAAAGATAAAAGAATCTTGTTTAAATAAGTAAAATAAAAGCTGACAGAAATAAAAGAAGAGCATTCATTATTCAAGATTTGAGACAAAATCAAAGTGAAAATCTTGTTCAATTAAATGTAAAAAGAAAATATTCTCATTCATAATTCAGCTAAAGCTAGAACATGGTTATTTCAAATCCTATATACAAAGATTTAATGATAGATTTGATTCAGCAGAGTGCTTATTCTGCAATACAAATGAGAATTCTGAGTATATTGTAATATATTATGAATTATACAATAGTCTCAGAGTCAGATTAAAGAAGAAGTATGATTTAAATCAATTAAATATGAGGTTCTTATTCTCAACCGAGACAGGACTTAAATACTTAATAGACTTTCTATCAGAAACTCAAGCAGCTACAAGAAAATGACTCCATTCAGAAGTATCTGAATATGAAGAGGTGGAAATTGATTAGATATAGTCTGTTAAAACAGCTATACACTATCTTTTAATAATTTTATTTTATTATAGTCTCTCTTTACTGTACTTGTTTCTTTCTATTCTTTTTTATTTATCTATTTAATGTGTCTATCTTTAAGACTATGTTCTCTTTTCCTTTGTCATGATATTTTCAAATGATTTCAAAGTATCAAAAGGTGTTGAAATACTGTAATTTGTAAACAGTTTTTGTATTCTGAGCTGGAATTTTTGATTTTGAATATCTGAAATTCATAAGTGTATAATAGTTGACTCTATAGATATAGGAAAAACTCTGAGAACTAAAGGTTCTCAGATAGATGTCATAGTCTCTGACTGCATACATCTATAATTGAAGAATAATAATAATAATAATAATAATAATCACCGTGTACATCACTGTGTATGTGTATAAATATTCACTCTGATCATTAATTTTCACACTTTCTCTTTCTTTCCTTCTCTATCGTTTTTCTCTTTATTATATAAGTTCTATTTATTATACCGATCTATTCGGCGTAGGCCCCTTACAGATAATATTATCAGACATCTCAATGTTCAGTTCTAAGACACTGCTATATAATGAAAGGTATTAGATAGATTATAGAGTGTCTGACAGAGAAATTGTTCTCTTATAACAATCATGTCTGATTTTGATATCAAGATTCTAGAAGCATATAATCAATCTTGAAAGAATTGAATAAATATCAACATGCTTAAGAAGACACTAACTTTGAAACTTCTACAGACTCTTATAAGTGTAGATGAAGATCAGACTTATGAAGGCTTCTGTATACAACTCTGAATATTAAATGACTATCTTATCAAGCTTAAGAATATACAGAACAGTGATAGAAGATGTTATATCTCAGTCACTTATACATCAGTATAAAAGTGTAACAATGCAGATGTTATGAATTGAGTAAACTCAAATGTCTATGTATAAACAAGACTCTTCATTATCTAAACAAGTTTCTGAGTCTCTGAAATCACTCTCAAAGAAGTTGCTGATCAATGTCAATTTGAGATATGTATCAACTATAACTGATCAGAATATATTACTTTCAACTGTGAATAAGTCTACATACCTTCTCATTTCAAGAATAAATCAGTGTCTGTTCACATTAATTATATTACATTAGAGAAAGATTCAGAAGATAACAATCAGAATATTCTGATAAAACAGGAAAAAGATTAGCTTCTGTTTATTATTATTATTATTATTCTTCAATTATAGATGTATGCAGTCAGAGACTATGACATCTACCTGAGAACTTTAGTTCTCAGGGTTTTTTCTATGTCTGTAAAGTTAACTATTGTACATTCATCAATTTCAGATATGCAAAATCAGAAAATTCCAGCCCAGAATACAAAAACTGTTTACAAATTGCAGTGTTTTAACCTCTTTTGATACTTTGTAACCATTTGACAATATCATGACAAAAGAAAAGAGAGAAAGAACACAGTCTCAAAGATAGACACATTAAATAGATAGATAGAAAGAAATTGAAAGAAAAAGATACAGAAAAAGAAAAAGTAAAGAGAGACTATAACAAAACAAATTCTTAAAAGAGAGTGTATAGCTGTTTTAACAGACTATATCTGATTGATTTCCTCCTCTTCATATTCAGATAATTCTGAATTTAGCCATTTTCTTGTAGCTGCTTGAGTTTCTGATAGAAAGTCTATTAAGTATTTAATTCCTGTCTCAGTTGAGAATAAGAATCTCATATTTAATTGATTTAGATCATACTTCTCTTTCAATCTGGCTCTGAGACTATTGTATAATGCACAGTGCATTATAATATGCTCAGGATTCTCATTTGTATTGCAGAATGAGCATTCTATTGAGTCAAATCTATCATCAAATCTTTGTATATAAGATTTGAAATAGCCATGTCCTAGTTTCAGCTGTATTATAGATGAGAATATTTTCTTTTTACATTTAATTGAACAAGATTTCCACTTGGGTTTTGTTTCAAATCTTGAATAATGTATACTCTTCTTTTGTTTCTGCCAGCTTTCATTCCACTTGTCTAAACAAGATTCTTTTATTTTTCTCTTTATAAAAGACCAGGACACAATTTTTTGAATAGATCTGCTTAATTCTGCACCCTTTTTTGCAGCTGAATCAGCCAATTCATTGCCATGAATATTCATATGAGCAGGAACCCAGTGCAGATGAATTCTCAGCTTTGATGTTCTTCTCTCTTGAATTTTTAAAACAGAGTTTAAGATCAGTTCAAGATTCATTTGACCATTATGAATCTGACTATTTCTAAGTCTTTTTAAAGCAGCTTGACTATCAGAGAATATCCATGCCTCTTTCAAACAATTTCCTCTTTTATGAGATTTTATTTCAATGAGTTTGAAAGCTTTCACTATTGCAAATAGTTCAGCATCAAAGACTTCACATTCAGAGCCTAGATTCCAGAAATCTGAGATAAAATTAATATTATCTTCAGTATAAGCAATGCCTGCGCCCAATCTGTTCAAGTTCTCATTTTTTGAGCCATCTGAATAAATCAGAATAGAGTCTTTTATATTGATTGTAGAAATTCTCTTCAAATGCTGTTCATATTCTTTCTCTTTTGATAGTTCACTTATTTGTAAGTCTATAAGAGATTCAAGCTTTTTTCTCCAGGGAGATAACTTCTCATGATCAACTTTTTCAACATTTAAAGAAGAAAATTGATTTTTAATCAGAGAGCATAGTCTGTACAGTTGAGAAGGCATTTTCTTTGAAGAATTATTTTCATTCCAATCAAGAAATCTATTCCAATCCAGTTCATTTCCAGAGTTAATTGGTGGAAATGAAGAAGAGACTCTTTCTCTGATTATATGATTTGAGCTCATCTTTACAACTCTCAGAGCATAGTTCATACAGGCCTTTTCAAATCTAATAGTAGGAGAAGGAATTGAAGCTTCAATTTCCATTGCTTTAATAGGAGATGATTTAAATGCTCCCAGAATTCTTCTCAAGGCTCTGTTTTGCAGACTTTGAAAGAGTTCAGTGAAATTCCCTTGATTATTCCACCAAACTTGAACTCCATAATCAGCTACTGATATAATACAGGCTATATATAACTGTCTCATAGCCTGGAAGGATAGACCCCTCTCTGTATTTGATAGTCTGATTATGTTGTTCAATAGTCTTTCTGCCTTGACAGTTCTTTGTTGAATGTGATATTTAAAATTCAACTTGGAGTTTAATCATACTCCTAACCATTTGACATTTACACTGGGTTTAATCTCTCTATTTAAAAGAGTTAGAGATAGTTCTTTCTCATTGAATCTAGGAAAGAAATGAATTAACTCAGTTTTATCCATATCAAATTGAATTTGATTGATATCTGCTCTAACAAAGATTTCCTTTGCAGCTTCTTCAATTACTTTCAAATTCTCTTTGATAGTTTTTGAGCTGTAGACTAGACCAATATCATCCACATAACTCGGAGATCGCACTATTCTCATATTTCTATTTTTGAATAGATATGCAGTGTATATTGCAAATAAAATGGGTGAGATTGGAGACCCCTGTGGTACTCCTATTTTTATCTCAGTCTTGTCTTGTTTCATTCCATCAAAGAAGAGTTGTATAATTCTTTTAGACATAAAACAGTTAACCCATTTTATTAGGGAAAGAGGCAGTTTTAATATCTTCAATGTCTGAATTAACTTTGACTTTGAAACATGATCAAACGCTCCTTTTATATCAATAAAAACTGCAGTTGAGACCAGACCCTCATGCTTTGCTATTTGAATATCATGAACAACTGAGAGAACAGTGTCAATTGCAGAACACTGTTTTCTACCTCTCATTTGTTCACTGAATAAAAGAGAATCATCTATAGAGCTTATAAAAGATAGTCGAGTAGCTATTATCTTTTCTAAAACCTTTCCTAAACAGTTCAATAGAGATATTACTCTATATGACTTAGGAATTGAAGTTTTTCTATTAGGTTTTGCAAGAATCACTCCAGTGGCTTCTCTCCAGCATTCAGGATGATATCCATTTTTCAAGAGATTGAAAAAGAGCTCAAAATATTCATTCTTTAAGTAGGAATATGTATTTTGAATAATCAAGTGATTAATTGAATCTGGACCTGCAGCAGTTTTAACAGAACTTGAGAAGATAGCTGACTCTAATTCATCTTGTGTAAGATCAGGCCATTCCCAGTCATTTTCATCAATGTAGTTGAGAAGTGATATATTCTCTTCCTCTGAATCTGAATCTGAATCTGGTGAGTTCTGAAAGAGAATTCTCATGAAAGCTTGACATTTTTCCTCAAAAGAGTTTGCTGTATATGATTCATTCTGAAACTCATATTCTAGAGCTGGAAGTTTTGCTACACTTCTTGTTTTAGTATAGTTAAAAGCTTTAAAAACTTCCTTCCCTTGTGCTTCTTCAAGAAATTTATTCCAGCAGTCTGTTTTAGCTCTTTTAATATCTGAAAAATATTCATTTCTGACAGTTTTGAACTCTTCATCAGATATTATATCATTCTTCCAATCTCTTCTAGCAGTAGCTAATTCTTTTCTTTTAGATGAGATATTCTCATTCCACCAAGGTTTTGAATACTCAGAAGATTTTCTTTTTGGAATATTATCTCTAACACTTGTTAGAATGATAGATGTAATAAGCTTCACTCTATTCTCAAGCATTTCATTTGAGATATCTTGACCAGAATTCCAATATAGCTCATTCTGTCTTTCAGATTTTAACAGTTTTATGCTTTCTTCAACTGCTTTCCAATCAGCTTTTTCAAAGTTATACTGATTAGAGAGAAGAGGATTTTCACTCATTTGTTTTTCACTCAGTTCAATATCAAATTGAATAATCTCATGACCTGATCCTGATGTCTCATTTGAATCAATAAACCAGTTTACAAGTCTTCTTTCCATTAGATTTTGTGACATGAATGTTAGATCTATAATAGACTTCTGTTTCATGCCTTTTCTAAAGAATGTTTGTTGATCAGACTTATTAACCAAATCTATTGAATGCTCAAAGGTCCATTCAACCAGATTATCAGCTCTCACTGCTCTCTTGCATTCTGAATTCCATCAGGGATGATGTGCATTGAAATCTCCTGCAATTATAGAGTTTCTTGATGGAGTTATGTTCAGAAATCCTCTATCAATTGTCCAGATATTGTTATTTTCCTTCAATGACTTTTCATTATAGATATTTATGAGCTGTATAGTATCAAACTCATTTTCTTTATCTATAATATCACCCACCAGAATATCAGGGTCAGACATGATATCAAATCTTAGATTAAATTGATATCTTGATCTCTTTCTTCCATAGATCACTACTCTTGACTTTATCTCAGACTTTTGAGGTAAAAAGCAGTAGTAGCTTGAATGAGAAATGACATATTTTTGCTCAGCATCAAAATTCGGCTCCTGAAGCAGTACAAAATCAACTTTTTGTTCAAATGCAATTTGAAGACAAGAATAAATGCAATTTGAGTTTCTATCCACATTATTTTGAATAAATGTGATTTTTGAAGAGTTTTTAAACTTTTTTTGTTGTTTTTGTTGTATATTCATACTAAAAGAGAGTAGAGAAGAATCTAATCACTATCATCAGATAGTAGATTATAACTGTTCTGAAAAGTAGGAATCTCAACTGCTTGCATTATATCTAGTTTATCACCAGAGTCATTTCTCAATTCTCTAATCTTAACAGGAGTTTGAGGATTCAAATTCTGTTTACATTTTGCTGGAGAATTGGAGTTTGAAGACTTAGATAATTGAGAGTTTCTTCTTTTTGAGCTTGCAGTTGTGAGTTTACTGGCTTGACTCTTCTCTTCAGTTCTAGATTGACTTTGAGCTTCATCTTCTCTCCAGTTCTTTTGAGTTCTAGGAGCAAACATACATTCTTTAGAGCTAGATGCATGTTTTTCTTTACAATTAGAGCACTTAAGCAGAGTATGTTGACAAATTTCACCTCTTTTTGAGCATGTTTCACATTTATGCTCACTAGTTTTGTGATCTCTGGCACAGAATGCACATTTTGAGTCTCTAAAACATGAGATTGCAAAGTGTCCATATCTTTGACAGTTTGAACACTGTGTTTGAGCTTTGAGATTCACTCTTGAGTCTTTGTATTCATGAACTCTCATTTTCAAACCTGCTACTCTTACTTCAGAGATCTTTGACTGTTCAAGGGTTTTTGTATATACTAGAACAGAGGCATTTCTCCTGCTTTGTCTGAACTCAATTGAATTTAGCCATACAGGCTCCTTTCTCAGTTGAATGGAGTTGTATTCTTCCAATTCATTTTTGAGAAGTAGCATTCCTTCTTCACAGTCAAAAATTTCAACTGGAATATCATGAAGAATGAATTTGCCCCACTTTTCATCTCTTTCAGATAGAATTGTTGTGTTTAGCAATGATTCTACTGCTGACTTCCAGAGATTCTCATTCTGAATAAGGAATTCAGCACTGAATTCAGGCATTGTAGTCAGAATAATAGAGTTTCCAAAGAATGATGGCTCAATTGAAGCTATAACTGGTTTTTGAACTTCAATATCAGTCATCAACTGAGAAAAGAACTGCTGATTAATTTCATTTCTGATTCTGAAAATGAGATTTGAGTTTAGCTTGTTTCTTTGCAGAATGTCCTGGTTTGAGACTTTGAGAATGAGTCTTCTATTTCTAGAGATTTGGAAGTTTTTCTCTTTTTGCATTTTCTTTTCCACTTTTCCATGAATAGAGGCATGAGCAGTATTCTTCTCAGTTTTCTCAGGATTTTGAGCAGGTTTTGAGACAGCAGGTTTAGAGACAGCAGATTCAGCTGCTTGAGCATATGTTTTCTTCTGATTCAAAGAAGAAGAAGGAGTAGGAAGAAAGGAAGAAAAAGAGTAAGATGAAGAGTCAGTGATTGTACTAGGAATTTTCAAGGTTTTTTGAACTGTGTTTGAGATTCCAAGTTTGAACTTGATCACCTCCTGTAGTTGTCTGGCCTGAGCATGAAGAATTAACAGAACTTCTTCATTCATCTCACTCAGACACTGCTTTCCAAGAATCTTGCTTGCTTTTTCAAGTTCCTGTATTTCAAGAACTTGTTGTTTCTCTATTTCTTCTTTCTTTCTTCTCTTCAGAATTTCAATCTCAGGAATAGCATTTGAGAAAGCATCTTTTTCCACATCAACTGAGTGTATTTTTGAACTCATTGTTTTCACTCAATGAAAAGTTGGTCAGACTGTTTCAATTGAGATATTTCTAAGTCTGTTTTCAATTGAAAAGTTGGTCAGACTGTTTCAAAAGAAGAATAAAAGACTTTTGTGTATAAAACACCTGATTTTTTTCACACTAGTTCAGTAACTAGGTTAGATTTTTGAAGAGAATCTAATAAACTAAAATTGATTTTTAAGATAAATCAATAAAATCTTTACAATCTCTTTCTTGGGATACAGTGAGGAAAAGTATGATATCAATTGATAATAAATCAGATGATATGACAGTTTTTGAGAGAAAAACTGACAAAAAATAAATCAATTTTTTGCAGAGAAATTGATTAAAACTATTCAATTTTATTCTAAATCATCCAATTCTCCTCACACAACAAGTGTGCAACTCAAATCAGTTAATAAAGAGTGTAAAAAAGAATTAAGTATTAATGAAAGCTCTTCAGCCACTGAAATAGTAATTCTTACTTAAAAGAATATGAAATTATGACAGAAAACAACTCTGTTTTTAATTCTTTGTAAGAATATTGTGTAAAACCCAGAGAAAAACACCTTACTTTTTCAAGAGAAGTAAAAAACTATTTCTAAGATCTTTTTTTTTTTTGCATTAACTGCTGCAGAAGAATGAGATAGAAACTGCTAAGATATGCACTACTGTATACCCCCTACCAAGACTTTCCCTCTTCAGGGTCTTGATATTATAGAGAATATAAGTCTGTTTCTATATGATAATATAAATATTGCCAGCGGGATGTAGAGGAACTGGTTATTTATATCTCAAAATAGAAGACTTTGTCAATGATTATATCAATATAGAGTTAATTCTCAAATTCAATAGAAACCTAGTGTTGCTGTTCTCAATCCCTTGCAGAATCTATTGAATATTGAGGTATTAAAACTAGATTTAATATATCTCACTGTGCAGGGATCAAAGGCTCAGTCAGACCTTGGGGTATACTGATTTTATAGTTGTTGATGTGCTGTTGACTCGTTGTCCACTGGTTATGTATTGAATACTGTTGCCGAGGTATCTTTTTGTATCGTTCTGCTGGGGATGGGCCAGATTGAGAGGGGTAGTACAGGGGTGAGACTTGGTGTTGAAGTCTAGATACACTGGCGGCGGACCGTGGAGGTTGCACTTCAGAAGAGTCCGTTGATTATGTGCTTGATATTATCGCCGAGGTATCTTTTTGTATTTTTCTGCCGGGGATGGGCCAGATTGGGAAGGGCGGTACGAGGGTGAGACTTGGTGTTGGTGTTTTGGAACATCAAAGATGGACAGGGTTTTCGCGGAGGTCGCTCCTCGGATATCTCCACAACTACAGGTCGGGGGTCTTCCAAAATCGAGAAGATTGGTGCATATGGCTAGGTCACTTCACCTTACAATTTGTATGGCACTCTGGCCCGGGGTTGTGGTGTGGTAGGGGAGAACGGGGGATAATCCCACACAGGAGCTTCGAACAACGTCCGGTTCACGTTTGGCTGGATAACTCCACCACCACACGGGGTATGCGGTCGGCGATGGGGTCAAAGTGCTCGTATGATCGAGGGCTTTTCGATGGATCTATCGGCGGGTTCTTATTCGAAAAATCGAGCGAGTTCGTGGTGGAGCGGTTGTCAAGCAAAGTGTCACTTCAGTCTATATAGTTGTGTGTAGTCAAGAGCTGCTAGCTCTATTGATTATAGCTTCTGTTTAAATTCGCAAGCAGAAGCTTGAAAAGGTTGAATACAAACAATGTGAAGAGAAAATGACAATAAATGCAATTCTTATATCTAGTATGAGAGATAATATGTAAAATATAAAAGTCATAATAGACCGTGATCTATACTATTTATAATGATTAAATCTTCAGTTATAAGATATTATAATATTTAGTATATTCTCTTTTTAAAACACTTACTTCTTACAGAATTTAATAATTTAAAAGACATTCACATCTGTTACATAGTAAAACTAAACATAGATAGAAAAGAACATCAATGTGAAAATACTTATGTATATAAAGTTAATAATCTTGACTATAATCTTATACTAGAACTTGTCTAACTATCTGAATAAGATATCTTATTAAATACTTAAAACAGGAGATTAATCTTTTCTAATAATGACAGAAATCACATAGATGATATTTACAACACTGTAGATCTTATACAGATCTCTGTCAATACTTATAAAATACTCTGAAAAAGAAGTTATCAATGAGACTACTGATAAAGTTACTGATAGCAGAACTGTATAATAATCTATTTCATCAGTCTGATTAATATTAAGAAAGCTCTAGAGAAGCTATTCTGTAATATAATAACAGATTCTCTTATAAAACTCTCTTAATAATATCATAAAGATTTAGATGTCTTCTGATAAGATAATATTACAAATATATCTCTCTTACAAGACTCAGAAGTAAATCATAGTATTAAGTTAGAATAGAAGAATAATAAGAATCTCAAAGCATCATAAGACTCTCTGTATAATATATCTTGAGATGAACTTCTTCTTCTTCAGAAGACACTTAATAATTTGTTGAATAAGAGATTTATATATATTAGTAAGTTTTCTGCTACAGCTTCTATTATCTTTGTAAAGAAATTAGATAAAGAACTCTGATTTTGTGTGAATTATTGAGGTCTGAACAGATTGATAAAGAAAGATTATTATATCTTATGTCTTATTAATGAAAGTCTAGTGTATATTAAATGAGCTTAATAATTTATAAAGCTAGATATTATTACTGCATTTTACAAGATTCATATTACTGAATAAGATGAATAGCTTACAGTATTTTAAACATGTTATAAAGATATCTCTCTGAGAAGAAAACCTTAAATCTCTTATAGACTTGCAAATAAGTGAACTATCTAAGAAGAAAGAATATAAACAGTATTTGAAGAGGATTTCTACAATTAATATAGAAGACTCTATTCTGATTTATTCAGATAACTTCAAAAATGAGAAGTTGAATAAATTAGACGCAGGCATTGCTTATACTGAAGATAATATTAATTTTATCTCAGATTTCTGAAATTTAGACTGTGAATCTACAGTCTTTGATGCTGAACTATTTGCAATAGTGAAAGCTTTCAAACTCATTGAAATAAAATCTCATAAAAGAGGAAATAGTTTGAAAGAGACATGAATATTCTGTGATAGTCAAGCTGCTTTAAAAAGACTTAGAAATAGTCAGATTTATAATAATTAAATGAATCTTGAACTGATCTTAAACTCTGTTTTGAAAATTCAAAAGATAAGAATATTAAAACTGATAATTCATCTACACTGAGTTTCTGCTTATAGAAATATTTATGACAATGAATTGACTGCTTCAGCTGTAAAAAAGAGTTCAGAAGTAAGCAGATCTATTCAAAAAACAGTGTCCTGATCTTTCATAAAGAGCAAAATAAAAGAATCTTATTTAGATAAGTGAAATGAAAGCTGACATAAATAAAAGAAGAGTATACATTATTCAAGATTTGAAACAAAATCCAAGTGAAAATCTTGATCAATTAAATGTAAAAAGAAAATATTCTCATCTATAATACAGCTGAAACTAGAACATGACTATTTCAAATCTTATATACAAAGATTCAATAATAGATTTGATTCAATAGAATGCTTATTCTGCAATGCAAATGAGAATTATGAGTACATTATAATACACTGTGTATTATACAATAGTCTCAGTATCAGATTGAAACAGAAGTATAATCTAAATCAATTAAATATGAGGTTCTTATTCTCAACTGAGACAGGAATTAAATACTTAATAGACTTTCTATCAGAAACTCAAGCAGCTATAAGAAAATGACTGAACTCAGAAATATCTGAATATGAAGAGAAGAAAATTGATCAGATATAGTCTGTTAAAACAGCTATATACTATTTTTAATAATTTGTTTTATTACAGTTTCTCTTTATTGTACTTTACTCTTTTCTTTCTATTCTTTTCTATCTATCTATTTAATGTGTCTATCTTTAACACTGTGTTCTCTTTTCTTTTGTCATGATATTATCAAATGATTTTAAAGTATCAGAAGATGTTAAAATACTGTAATTTATAAACAGTTTTTGTATTCTGAGCTGAAATTTTCTGATTTTGCATATCTGAAATTGCTGAATGTATAATAGTTAACTTTATAGATATAGGAAAAATCCTAAGAACTTTTAGTTCTCAGATAGATATCATAGTCTCTGACTGCATACATCTATAATTGAAGAATAATAATAATAATAATGAGAATACTCACAGTATATGAGAATAAGAGCTGATACAGAAAACGAAAAAAGAAGATGAGATTCTGTGAACAGATCTAAGATATTTATACTACTCTAGAGAGATTTATTTACACTATGAATGATTCTGTAGAACAGTCAGATCACTGTAGTAAACAAAGAGTGATTATGAATTACAGATCTGAATCTTTCTATGTGACTATAAAGAGTGATTGCAGGCTGTAAATATCTTGATTCTATAATTCTACAGAGTTGATAAAAGTATGTGTAACGTGGCGGAACTCAAGCAGTGGCTAGTCAGCAGTGTTATGTAGAGATAGTTGTTTGAGAAGCTGTATAAGTGAGCTTGACTATCTTGCTTAAATAGTGAGCTCGCAGGCTACAGAGTTATTGCAAGAATATCACAGATATAATACTTAGTATACTAAGAAGATTGTATGAGACATGCAGTAACTCTTGTATATATTTCAGTAGAAGAAAAAATAAATCACTGACTTCTTTAATAAGAAGTCAGTATCTAGCTATTCTATATAGATAATAAGTGAATACTCTTCTCTCATTTCATAATTAAGAATAGCTGAAGTGATACCTCAGCAGTATCTTATTATCAAGAAAGAGTAATCTGCTGATCTTGTATAGAAGCAGAGTTTTTATATTTATTAATCAGATCTTTCTATAATATATCTGAATGATATTATAAAGTGATTGAAAACTAGTTCAGATAGAATTAAATCATTTATATAAAAGTGATAAGTCATGTGAAACTGCAACAGAGTCTTGACACAGTCAGAAGTATGATAATATTCTTCTCTTTAAGAGTATAGTCTCTATACTCTTAAAATTACTTCATTAGAAATTATCTTTATTGTATAGCAACAGTTACTAACTGATTGACAGTGTATATACTGTGTATAATATAAAGAAATAGATGAGTTTTTCTACTGACTGTATAGATCTTTCTTTACTCATCTTCATTTAAATTAAACATATGATAAGTGAGTTTCTTATATATTAATTTAAGATGTGAAAAATATAGTTAATAAGTGACTTACAGATCTCTCAATATATTTCATTCTATATATAAAATTCTCTGTAAAAGTGATGTATTTTAGAGACAAAGCTAACAGTAGTAATAGGATTTTTTAAAAAGATTTCTCTCTTCTCTGTGAAATATTTTTCTTCTTCTCTTTCTCAATTACAATAGTGAGTGTATGAGAGTATCATTCTTGAAGAATAATAAAGAGCTTATTCTGACATTTTCTTATGAATAAATGTCTTTATGATGTGGCTGCAGCCTTCATGATCATCAAGAAAGCCAGGTTGAAGACAGAGACAGCAGTATTAACAGATCATAAAAGCACTGCTCTCATTATCACATCTTCTTCTTCTTCTCCTCCTTCTTCTACTTCTCTTGTGGCCGCGGCAGTAGTCACTGTGCCTTGCAGTGAGATGTCATCCCTTCTGCTGATTGATTTGTCTGTGTTCAGTTCTTTCTCTGCCTCTCTCACTGCTATTATGATGCCGCCCCCTCTTTCAGTCAACATAATAATGTATTACCCTGTGTAATCATTCAGAGAGAAACTCAGAAAGAGCTTGATTTCAGAGATAGTGACTTCAAGAAGCTTAATTCATAGTTTCTCTCTCACAGTATATCTGAGCTCTGCTCAGAATTCTGCTGAGTTGAGTCTGCAGAATTCTGCAGTTTCTTCATCTTCTCTCTGTAAAGAGGCTTCAGTGCAGTATCTGACTGATATCACTACTTATCTACACTACACTAAGCAGCTGAAGAAAAGAGAGATTTTATATATCTGTCTCTTCTCTCACTCTCATTATTTTCATTGTATCTGTAATAACAACTTCTATCTCTCTGTAAGTATTATCTACTCTATAAGAAAACATTATATTAACTCTGATAAGAAGTTCAGATGCTTAAGCAGTACAGAGCAAGAATCTCAGAGCTTCAAGTATTGATGAATTTCATCAAGACTGAGAAGATCTCTCTTACTCATTTATAAAAGAAGATGAAAGTATGAGTCTCTGAGATAAAAAAACACCTCAGAATAACTGATCTTAAGAAGAAGTCAGTCAGTATTATTATTAAAAGTATTATAAAGATTAATCACTGATTGAAGAGAATCTCACTTTAATTAGAACAGATAACTGAGATGCTTTGTAAATTAATAAGTTGATACTTTAAGTATCTCTTATACTCTTCTACAGTATGCTCTTCTATGACACTGCAGCACTAACTTCTCAGCAGATAAAGATATCAGTATCAGAGACTTCAACAGTGAAGAATGAGTTTGATAAGAATGTAATTATTAATAAGTAAGCTCTGATCTCTCTTTTTACTTTTTCAGCAGACTACAGCTCTATTAGAATAGCAGCAGCTCACAGATTAATAATATTAATCTTTATTGAATTTAAATATCTCTTTCTTTTCTTATTAATCACTTCAGGAATTTTACACTTGTGTAGTCTTATTAAACTTCTAAAAAATCCTTTGAAAGAAAATAGAAGAAGAGTGCTATAGAGCTTATAAGACACTGACTCATCACTGTAAGATTATCTCTAAAAAACAATTTAAGAAAAATAAGAAGTCTTAAATAGTATTTCTTACTCAATGTCTCTGATATGTAATGAGACAGTCTCTACTAGCTGTCTCATAGCTTACAATCTCTTTCTCAGTATTTTTCAAATATTTAAGCAGTTTTCACAAATTCTCTGATAATGAATAATCTTCTTATTTTATAAGATATTGAAGCTTACTACAATATATTCACTTATTCAATATTTTCTTCATAAGATATTCAGTATCACTCTCAATCTTAATATTATTCAGTCAAGACAGCTTCATCTCAGAATATTACTTATAGAGCTTTAAATAGAAAATATGAAAAACAGAATAAATTGATTTCAATTCTATAAGTAATTTTAACTTTTATATCTGCTTACTTATCACTCTTGTTACTGAGAAAAGTTCTAGTCACTACTCACTGAGCTTCTTACACAGTCTCATTATCTTAATATTCTTTATTAAAAGTAGTACTTGATTCTCTATTAAGAACTTCATTGAAAGATGTTTTTAATTATAGTATTTTATCTACTACTTCTGAGTATAGTAGATACTTTTCACTGTCTTCTTATAAATTTTATTTAAAAGTTTCAATCTCACTTTTACTTCTAATATTAAGAAATACTCTATTCTCTGTATCTGTTCAATATTCTGACTGTCTATCTCTCTCTTTAAAATGTCATCTATGATGTTACTGAGTAATGAAGAATTATATTTATAATAAGTATAGAAAGAAGATATCTTTAAGATTACATTCTTTATATTATTATATATAAATTCAGTGATTAGAAGATGTTTAAGTCAATTATTCTGATAATATAAATAGAACACTTAAAGATACTGTTCTAGTATCTGATTCTGATATTCAGTCTGATTATCTGTCTGCAGATGAAAAGCAGTACTGAGAAGATATCTTATTATAAGATAATAGTAAAAAGCTGATCAGTACTTGCTAATGAAGAGAAATTCTCAATCTGTTATTAACAATTTCAGAGTACTGTGATTATAAATAATAATATTTAAAAACAGATCAGTCAATTCAGAGACTTTAATCTTTTTAGAAGTAAAGATATATCTGATTATCTTTATAAAGTAATTAATAATAATCAAAATTGAGTCATATTCTTTAACTCTTGTCAACTTTAGTAGATTAACTATGAAATTCATTGATAGATTCTGTTATAAGCTTTTTAAAACAGATAGTAATACTAACTCACTGTATTACTTATACTGCAGAATCTTTATTCTTTAATAGATATTATAAGTTTTAATATACTCTTTAATATCTGCTCAGAGCTTATCTTAAATATATTTATATTTTAGAAGCTTCTCAGTCTTCTCTAATCTGAAGTGCTCTGTATGAAGATTATTATGATAAATTCTTAATAACTTCTGATACATCACTCTGCTACAAGAGATAAAGACTGGATTATTCAGTAGTAGAAGTTTACATTCTTCTAGTTATCAGTGATTTGATTTCTTAGCAGCACTGTCTCACTCAGAGTCTGTCTCTTCTAAGTTCAAATTAAATTCTTTCTTCTTTAACTTCTGAATTTAAGCTGTAGTAGAGATATTTCTCTTCTGTAACTTATCAATAAATTTCAAAAGTAGTCAGATTGAAAGATTGTAGATTATTTCATTCTTTACTAATTCAATAATTGTAAGATATAATACAAGAAGCTCATAATCTTCAGTATCAGTTTTCTGCAAAGACTTAGGTTTTCTTTCATCTTCTATACTGAGTTATACAGCTGTCTTTTCAGCACTGTTTCTAAGCTTCAGAGAACTTCAATCTTCTGCAGTCAGCTTCTTCTGCAGTGATGACAGAGATTCTTTTATAGAATTCTTCTCTGTATCAATGATATTATAATCAGACTGTTTAGACAGTGTATCAGCAGAGTTAAGCTGATCTGAACAGTATCAGATATAGAAATTATACTCTGAAAGCAGCTCTACTCATCTGACTTGATATTCTGTCAAGCTCTTTATTGTCAAGAAGTAACATAGATTTGTATAATCAGTGAGAACTTACACTGAGTACTTATTACTTTAAAGATAATATCACTAGATCTTAAACAATTCAATAATTACTAACATCTTCTGATTATAAGTATCATATCTTCTCTGTATAAGTGATAACTTCTTGAAGAAGAAGATCACTGATCTTCATTTATAATATCTTATAGACTCTGTGAAAAAGTCTTCTCTTACAGACAATTCATTGTTTAATTCTTTAAAAGTGATTATTCTCTGATTCTTTCAATATTGAAAGGTCTTTAGTATCAACTGTGAAAAGATTCTACAGATCTCATTCTCAGATACATCAGTCTCACACTGACTGAGTAAGTTAAGATTAAAGTGATTCAGCATTATAGTATCTATAAAAGCTTGTTTTAATTCTACAAATGTCTGCACAGTGTCTTGAGTGAGAGTAAACAGTTTTATTTTTCTGTCTTTCACACTTTTCTTTAACAGATCTGTAAGAGAGGCAGTAATCTGTGAATATATATAGATGAATTATCTGTAGAAATTCACAAATTCTAGAAACATCTGCATCTCATGATATATCTACAGTGATGACTAGTTCTCAATGATAAAGACTCAGCTTCTGTTCATTGAAATACTGTTTATCTTAATAATATAATCTAAGAAATCAATCTTCTGCATGTAGAATGAGCATTTTTCAGTGTTTATATAGAGTTAATACTGTCTCAAGTGACATACTGAAGTCATCACAGTGCTGTTTAGATTCTGTTATTAATTACTTAGAAGAGATCTTATTAGTCTTTTTCTCAGAGAATTAATTATTCAGATAGATTCAGAAAGCTAGATTGACAAGCTCAGTGTGATTAATTAATGAACTTTGATATTGTAATATTATTATCTGTATTTTATAAGTCAGCTTTATAAGATAAAGCTGTGTTTTTAATTGATTCAAATCATCAGTTAATTTCTCTCAATATTCTTCAAATCTTACATTGAAATTAGAAGAATTCTTATTATCTTATTAATATAATAAGTTGAACTGCTGCACTGTTATAAAGCTGTAATTATAATAATTTTCAATTTGATTCAGTAGAAAGTTCTTGAATTCTTCTTAAGTTATTACAGTATTAATACACTCAAGCTCTCTCTTCTTAATAACTCAAGTAGTTGCAGAGATGTCTTCAAGAAGATTAACAGTGTATATTACTTATATCTTATGAGTATTATACTGACTCAGATTAAGATGAAATTTCTGTTCAAGAGTACAGATAAAGCTGTGAAATTCAGATAAGATGTTTTTCTTATATCTTGAAGAATCTCTGACCTTAATCTCTCTATCTCTATAATAGATGTAGGTGTGTAGAGGCCGCAGTGATAATAGAGTGATTAAAAAGCTTATATTAAAATATGCAGTGAGTTCAGAAATCTCAGATTTCTGCTAAGATAGAGATGTACTTTAGTATTATTATTATTATTCTTTCATTATACTCATATGCAAGCGGAGCTTATGATGAGTCCTTGCGTGATGTTAAATACAGGCTAAGTGTTGATTATACAGGAGGAAATACAGGTGTTGAGATCATGCCAAGATAACAAGAACATAGGAAATACAAAGAAGTGACAATTAGATACATGCGATAATAACTTCCCAGCCCAGGAACATAGAGCGATTTATTGAAGCGATTTGTACACCTCTGTATTTATTAGAAACCTGAGGTGCTTGAGTTCCGGATTTAATGTATCCCCTGCGGGTTTCGAACCCACACGCCTTGGTTTCCCACGGCAAGGCGCTACCGGGTGGCCGCATTAACCATTCGGCCACCGGGGCGATAGAGGTGTACACACTCTAGAAGATGATGTAGTGTTTCTCTCAGAGAGTGAGATCAGATCAGTCTTAGTATAGATGCATGAGATTATATCAGTCTGTTAGAGCTTGACTGATTCAAACATATAATTAGATCAAGCAATTTGAATTGTAATATGATAAAACTGAAGTGATGACTAGTCAGCAGTATTGTGTAAAAGTAGTTAGTTAAGAAGCTGTATAAGTAAGCTTAACTATCTTACTTAAATAGTGAGCTCACAGACTACAGAGTTATTATGAGAATATCACAGATATGATACTTACTATACTAAGAAAATTGTATAAGATATGCAGTAACTCTTATATATATTTCAGTAGAAGAAAAAATAAATTACTAACTTCTTTAATAAGAAGTTAGCATCTAGTTATTCTATATAGATAATGAATGAATACTCTTCTCTCATTTCATAAGTGAGAATAGCTGAAGTGATATCTCAGCAGTGTCTCATTGCTAAGAAAGAGTAATCTGCTGACCTTGTATGAAAGTGAGATTCTTATATTCATCAATTGAATCTTTCTATAATATATCTGAATGATGTCATAGAGTGGTTGGAAACCGGTTCAGACAGAATGAAATCATCTGCATGGAAGCGATGGGCCGTGTGGAACCGCAACGGGGCCTTGACGCGGCCGGGAGCGTGACAGTATGAAAAATTCCTCACAATTCTACAGTGTTAAAGAATAATGATCATAGCACTGCTTCACTACGAACTCGCTTGATTTTTTGAATAACAACCCGCCGATAGATCCATTAAAAAGCCCTCAATCATACAAGCATTTTTACCCCATCGCTGACTGCATACTCTGTGTGATGGTGGAGTTATTCAGCCAAACATGAATCAGATGTTGTTCAAAACTTCTATATAAAATTATCTCCTGTTCTCCTCTATCACATCACAATCTGAGGCCAAATTGTTGAATAAATTGTAAGATGAAGAGACCTAGTCATATGTGCTAATCTTCTCAATTTTGAAAGATTCTCAATCTGTAATTGTTAAGATATCTGAGAAGTGATCTTCATGAAAACCCTGTTCATCTTTGATATTTTAAAACATTAATACCAAGTCTCACCCTTATATCGCTCTTTTCAATCTGGCTCATCCTCAGCAGAAAAATACAAAAAAATATCTCAGAAATAATATTAAGCATATAATCAACAGATACTTCTGAAGTGCAATCTTTATAAATACTCTGTCTTTCTTCAGCATATCTAGACATCAATGTTAAGTCTCATTCTTATATTACTTCTCTCAATCTGACTCATTCTCAGCAGAATAATATAAAAAGATACCTCAGTAACAGTATTCAATACATAATCAGTGAATAACAAGTCAATAGAATAAGTTAACAGCATATTAACAACTATAAAATCAGTATATCTTAAGATCTAACTGAGTCTTTGATCTCTGCATAGTGAGATATATTAAATCTCGTTTTAATATCTCGATATTCAATAGATTCTGTCAGAGATTGAGAACAGTAATACTAGATTTCTATGAAATTTGAGAATTAATTCTATATTAATATAATTATTGATAAAGTCTTCTATTTTAAGATATAAATAATCAGTTTCTCTACATCTCACTAATAATATTTATATTATTATATAGAAACAGACTTATATTCTCTATAATATCAAGACTCTGAAGAGAGAAAGTCTTGATAGAGAGTATACAGTAGTATATATCTTAGCAGTTTCTATCTTATTTTTCTACAGCAGTTAATACAAACAAAAAAGATCTTAGAAATAGTTTTTTACTTCTCTTGGAAAAGTAATGTGTTTTTCTCTGAATTTTATATAATATTCTTATAAAGAATTAAAAACAGAGTTATTTTCTATCATAATTTTATATTCTTTTAAGTAAGAATTACTTTTTCAGTGACTGAAGAGCTTTCATTAATACTTAATTTTTTTTTATACTTTTTATTAACTGCTTGAGTTGTACACTTGTTGTATAAGAAGAATTGAATGATTTAGTATTAAATTGAACAGTTTTAATCAATTTCTCTGCAAAAAATTGATTTATTTTTTATCAGTTTTTCTCAGAAAAACTGTCATATTATCTGATTTATTATCAATTGATATCATACTTTTTCTAACTGTATTTCAAGAAAGAGATTGACTTTCAAAGTCTGCAAAACAGAGCCTTGAGAAGAATTCTGAGAGCATTCAAATCATCTTCTATTAAAGCAATGGAAATTGAAGCTTCAATTCCTCCTCCTGCTATTAGATTTGAAAAGGCCTGTATGAACTATGCTCTGAGAGTTGTAAAGATGAGCTCAAATCATATAATCAGAGAAAGAGTCTCTTCTTCATTTCCATCAATTAACTCTGGAAATGAACTGGATTGGAATAGATTTCTTGATTGGAATGAAAATAATTCTTCAAAGAAAATGCCTTCTCAACTGTACAGACTATGCTGTCTGATTAAAAATCAATTTTCTTCTTTAAATGTTGAAAAAGTTGATCATGAGAAGTTATCTCCCTGAAGAAAAAAGCTTGAATCTCTTATAGACTTACAAATAAGTGAACTATCAAAAGAGAAAGAATATGAACAGCATTTGAAAAGAATTTCTACAATCAATATAAAAGACTCTATTCTGATTTATTCAGATGGCTCAAAAAATGAGAACTTGAATAGATTAGGCGCAGGCATTGCTTATACTGAAGATAATATTAATTTTATCTCAGATTTCTGAAATCTAGGCTCTGAATGTGAAGTCTTTGATGCTGAACTATTTGCAATAGTGAAAGCATTCAAACTCATTGAAATAAAATCTCATAAAAGAGAAAATTGTTTGAAAGAGGCATGGATATTCTCTGATAGTCAAGCTGCTTTAAAAAGACTTAGAAATAGTCAGATTCATAATGATCAAATGAATCTTGAACTGATCTTAAACTCTGTTTTAAAAATTCAAAAGAGAAGAACATCAAAGCTGAGAATTCATCTGCACTGGGTTCCTGCTCATATGAATATTCATGGCAATGAATTGGCTGATTCAGCTGCAAAAAAGAGTGCAGAATTAAGCAGATCTATTCAAAAAATTGTGTTCTGATCTTTTATAAAGAGAAAAATAAAAGAATCTTGTTTAGACAAGTGAAATGAAAGCTGGCAGAAACAAAAGAAGAGTATACATTATTCAAGATTTGAAACAAAACCCAAGTGGAAATCTTGTTCAATTAAATGTAAAAAGAAAATATTCTCATCTATAATACAGCTGAAACTAGGACATGACTATTTCAAATCTTATATACAAAGATTTAATGATAGATTTGACTCAATAGAATGCTCATTCTGTAATACAAATGAGAATTCTGAGTATATTGTAATGCACTGTGCATTATACAATAGTCTCAGAGCTAGATTGAAAGAGAAGTATGATCTAAATCAATTAAATATGAGATTCTTATTCTCAACTGAGACAGGAATTAAATACTTAATAGACTTTCTATCAGAAACTCAAGCAGCTATAAGAAAATAGCTAAATTCAGAATTATCTGAATATGAAGAGAAGGAAATTAATCAGATATAGTCTGTTAAAACAGCTATACACTCTCTTTTAATAATTTGTTTTGTTATAGTCTCTCTTTACTTTATCTTTTTCTTTATCTTTTTCTTTCAATTTCTTTCTATCTATCTATTTAATGTGTCTATCTTTGAGACTGTGTTCTTTTTCTCTTTTCCTTTGTCATGATATTGTCAAATGGTTTCAAAGTTTCAAAAGATGTTAAAACACTGCAATTTGTAAACAGTTTTTGTATTCTGGGCTGGAATTTTCTGATTTTGCATATCTGAAATTGATGAATGTATAATAGTTAACTTTACAGACATAGAAAAAACCCTGAGAACTAAAAGTTCTCAGGTAGATGTCATAGTCTCTGACTGCATACATCTATAATTGAAGAATAATAATAATAATAATAATGTATGTGTTATTAAAGATTACTGTGCAGAATGTGAATCTGAATATAAGATATATTAAGTCAGAAGATCTGTCAGAGATATTAAGTGTTAATAATAACTGAAAAAATAATGCTGTAATCAGCTGACTAAGTCAGATGTAATTATATTATTAGATTAAATATGAACTTACAGATAGACAGTTAATGAAATTTTAACAAGTCTTAAAATCTGCTGTGTTTCTATACAGAAAAGTGAAGTCATTGTAAATAGCTGATAAATAGATAAATCTTACAGATCTGAAATGATATTCATTCTTATAAATATGAAATGAGTTTTTCAAAGAAATCTTGCATCACTTTGAGAAAGTGAATATATAAGATAAGTATTATAACACTTCACTGAGTGTAGATAAGTAAGTAATCTTATATTATACTTTACATACTTCAGTTTATAATATCTTATATTGAATAAAGAGCTTTTAATATCTTTCTATTTACAGATCTTCATTCATGATCTAACATCTGAGTTAAAAGTGAAATGAAAATACTTAATTTCATAATCAGACATAGTGAAGAAAGCATATAATATTCTCATTATACAGAAATAGATGAGTTAATTATAATAGAAAATACTGTAATTAAGTATATCTCAATGAAGAATGAATAATCAGACTTCTATGATACAAGTTATATACTCAGATGTAATAAATCTAGATGTGAATATCATTGCTAAAGCACTGAATCTTCTGAAAAAGAGATTCTCTGAGTAGAAATGTTAATATTATAAGTATTGAGCTTACTTTAACTGTGAATATCAGAATTATGATGCAAAGAATTACACACAGTGTGCACAGTCAAGAAAAGTAAGAGAGTTAAAAAACTAGCAGAATCAGTGAGCTCAGAGACACTCACTGATATTCTATGAAAAGTCTTTAAAGTGAAAGAAATGTCTGTATTAGATGACTCTCTGAATTCTGCAAATATTAAGAGAAAGCAGGCTTCTGACTGAGATGCAGACAAAAATGAAGTGAACACTTATTTCAATGTCTTAAGATCTGAAATGTTAATGTATAAAGAGCACTTGAATAAGAATTGAGAGATAGCTGTAAAAGTGTTAGCAGACACAGAAGTATTTATATAATATATTAATAATTATATAATCTGAAGACTGAAAGAAGTCTGCTGAGTGAAGAATCTCTGATATATAAGATTATCTGATAATTAATATTTGATATTATCTTTAAGAGTAAAAGTTCTCTTGCACTTCAGAGAATAATCTTACTATATTTAAGTACAAGAGCTGCAGATAGACTGACCGCCGGAATTATAAATTTCACATTTAATTTCATTTGATCTGATCTTATACATTTCTTGGCGTGAATCCCGCTGAGACTGGCTATCAAAAAAACATGTAAAGTGACTATATATCAGATCTTAAAATGAAACCATGACTTGAAAAAAATAAGAAAGTGATCTCATTTGATCTCATTTAGTTTCATTCTTAACATAAAGTTACTATTTTTAGACATTTTAAGGTTTTTTTTAGACTATTTTTAATTTTTTAAAAAGTAACACTTTTTGATAACACTCAAATGAGATTTAAAGTCATTTAAAGCAATAAAAATAATTTAAATTGAGAAGTGAAAATCATAGTCTCATTTGAAAAATGTGATAAGAGTAGACAGTAAGTCTCACTGAGACAGTATAAGACTACTATCTGATGTTAAAACCGTGTAATGGAAGCAGTTGAATTGATAATGAAACTATTAAAAAATCTAGTTCTGATTTCAGACACGGTCACACGGTCAGTCTAGCTGCAGAATATAAAATAGAATCTTATTCTCAGACTCAATTAATTTCAAAGATTCAATCTGCAGATTCAATGATGTACATATTATATATAATTAACTGATAAGAAGAAAACAGTTCATATGATTCTATCATCTGATATGAGAAGAATATTTCATATCTCTGATATAGAAGAATTAAATCTGCTTATATATCAATAAGCAAAGAGAATGATTTATAAGACCTTATTCAAAAGCATTCTGTATGTTATATAAGACCTGAAAGCAGAGAAAATCAAGATAAAGAATATGCAAAAGAATAAGTATATGAAGAAGCTTCTGAAGAAGTATGATAAAATCTTCTAAACAGATCTTTCATTAGAATTGTCACTGAAATGAGAATTTGTACATGAGATTGACACATGGTAGACTGAGCCTGTGACCGTGTCTGGGACCAGGATCAGATTTTTTGATAGTTTCATTATCAATTCGACTGATTCCATTACACGGTTTTAACATTAGATAGTAGTTTCATACTGTCTCAGTGAGACTTACTGTCTACTCTTATCATATTTTTCAAATGAGATCATGATTTTCACTTCTCAATTTAAATTATTTTTATTGCTTTAAATGACTTTAAATCTCATTTGAGAGTTATCAAAAAGCATTACTTTTTAAAAAATTAAAAATAGTTCAAAAAAAACCTTAAAATGTCTAAAAATAGTAACTTTATGCTAAGAATGAGACTAAATGAGATTAAATGAGATCACTTTCTCATTTTTTTCAAGTCATGATTTCATTTTAAGATCTGATATATAGTCACTTTACATGTTTTTTTTGATAGTCAGTCTCAGCGGGATTCACGTCAAGAAATGTATGAGATCAGATCAAATGAAATCAAATGTAAAATTCATGATCTCAGTGACCAGTCTAACACAGGGAATATAAAATCAGGTAATCAAAATGCATACTCTCTGTCACAAACACATCTTGAAGAACAGAAGTATCAGATCACAGATCTTCTGAAATATGATCTTCTATAATTTTTATCAAGTGTATGAGGCTTTTCAGTTCTATTCATGAAAAAGATAAGTGAGAAGTGATAGATGTGTATTGATTATCAAGTACTTAATAAGCTTATGATCAAGAATGAATATTCACTATCACAGATTTAACAATAGTTGAATACAGTTAGAAATGTCTGATATCTATCAAAGATCAATCTTCTCTCAGAATACTAACAGATCTGTATAGATAAACTGTCAGTTCTGCAAACTGCATTTAATATACAATTAGAGAAGTTCAAATTTCTGATAATACTATTCAGTCTGATAAATGCATCTATCATCTTTTAAACAATAATAAATACAATTCTTTATAAACAGAATGAAATCTCATGTCTTATATATCTCAATAACATTCTAGTCTTTTCAAACTTATATGATAAATATCTGAAGTATTTCAATAAAGTGCTTACAACTCTAACAGAGCATAAGCTCTATATTAAATTAACAAAGTGTGTATTTGAAATGAAAGAGTTAAAATTCATAGAATATCTAGTAAGTGATGACTGTATACACCTCATCTCAGAGAAATTAAATGTCATAGAGAATTAACTGCAGCTGAGAAATATACACTATATATAATAGTTTCTTAAGTTAGTCTCATATTACTGCAGATTTATCAAGAATTTCACATAAATATCTGCATCACTCTCAGATCTCTTAAGAGAAATGAATGCAAATCAGTGAAAGAAGAAGTTTTGTTCAATCATCTGAAATACTGTGTGTGAGAAGACTTTTCTCAGCCTCAGTGACTGAATGGTTAATGCAGCCACCTGGTAGCACCTTGGCGTGGAAAACCAAGACACATGGGTTTGAAACCCGCAGGAAATATATTAAATCCAGAACTCAAGCACCTCAGGTTTCTAATAAATGCAGAGATGTACAAATCACTTCAATGAATCACTCTATGTTTCTCAGCTGAGAAGTTATTATCACATGTATGTAATTGTCACTTCTTTGTATTTTTCTATGTTCTTGTTATCTTAGCATAGTCTCAACACCTGTATTTCCTTCTGTATAATCAATACTTAACCTGTATTTTACATCACACAAGGAGTCATTATAAGCTCCGCTTGTATATGAGTATAATGAAAGAATAATAATAATAATAATAATAATAATAATAAGACTTTTCTCACACTGAGAAAACATGTGATAATATCTTCAGTACTTATTTAATTAGATTGTAATAAACCTTTCTACATTAAGATAGATACATTTAAATGAGCTATTAGAGACATTCTTTTACAAATAAGTAAGAATAGCAAGCTGTATCTAATGATGTATAATGATAGAAAACTATCAGATACTGAGCTTCATTACTCAGTATATGAAAAGAAATTGCTAGTAATCAAGCACATACTGATATTATAAGATATATATATTAACAACAGTTCTATAATAACAGTGATTATGAATCATCAAAGTCTTGTCTATCTGCAATTAATGAGAAAATCTTTTAAATACTTAGCACATTGAATCTCAGAGTTTCAAGTGTATAATCTTTATATTAAATATTAAAAGAGATCAGATGCTGTGATATCTGATACAATCAGTCACAGACTTAATTTCATAAATAAGAGTTCTGTGAATCAGATATAAGAGAAGTTTATATTAAATGCACTGAGAGAATACAAGGAATCAGAATAAGTGAATGTAATAATCTCTTACTTGAAGAATAATAAGATGATGAATAATAAGTATCTTATAAAAGTAGTAGAAGAGATACTTCTGAACTTCAAGCTGAGAAAATTGAAAAATAATGTTATGCTTTACTGTAATCTAGAATACACAGAAGCTCTCTATTTAGAATATTTATTTAGATATGACTTAATGACTTACATGTATAAGAAATTCAGTCACTTAGAAAGCTCTGAACTCATGAGTGTACTTGAATCAAAAGTGTACTGATCAAGAATGACTGAGAACATTCAGATATATACTTATAAGTGTCTGAATTGCTAGGTTATGAAAGAATCTAAGAAAGAGTTGAAATGTGAGAAAGTACAATATTAGATAAAATGTATAATACAACTGTTTAAATGATGAGAGATGAACCTCATAGACATACTGCTGTGAATATTAAATAAAAATCAATGAATAATCACTGCTATTGATTACACTACTGACTGATCAGTTGTGAAAGCAGTTTCAGAGATAATAGAGAAGATGATGATGAAGTTTCTACATAATAAAATCTATATTAACTATGAAATGCCGTACAAGATTCTATCTAACTAATAATAATGTAAATCTCATAGAAGAAGTGATGAGGCATTTCATGAGTCAGTTACAGACAAGACATTGTAGAACAATGTCATATCATTTATAAATAAATAAGAAGATGAAACACTTGAATAACATCTTGAGTAACATGCTAATAAAATATCTAGTGAGCAAGCTGACATAACTATGAGATGAATATCTCAGTCAGACACTATTAGTTACATGAATTCAGTGATATATAGTCTTCAAGTATTTATCATTCTATCTGTTGTATGAATTACATCCGCGCATTCTGAAGAATGTTTCAAAAGAGATGAAAGAGAGAACAGCAGTTGCAGATGCAACAGTTGCAGACACAGCAGTTGCAGATATGAAATCAAGATTGAAAGATATCAGTTACACATGTATAAAAGCTAGTAAGTTACTTCTGAATCAAGCAATTCAATTGAAAAGAATATGAGACTCACTAGTTAAGAAATCAAGTCTCAAGATGAGAATGTAAGTTCTCATACATAATAAGAGTTCTGAAAAGTTTCAATCTAGATAGTTTGAGCTCTATAAAATACTTAAATCACATTCTCTGAGAATATATACATTGAAGGAACTAGAGAGATGAATCTTACACAACTTGATAAATAATTCATATTTTATAAAGACAAAGATGTAAGATCTGAGCAGATTATAATTATTCACAGCACTCTCATCAGTGTTGAAAAAGAAGAGACTTACAATTGAAAAGTCTCATGAAGTAAGAGAAATCATAGATACTTATAAATTAGATAATCTCACTTATTCTGATCTATTTATAATTATAAGAAAAGAATGAAAAGTAATGAAGAAATCAGATGAATATTACACTTTAATAAGTGATGAGACTGTAGCTGATTGTATAATAACACACTGCAGATAGTAAATGTAATGCAGTAAAGAGTAGTCTCAGAGTGACAGACTTATATATAAGTCAGATTACAGAAGAAAAAGAAATTCAGAGTTAAATTCAACTGTTTACATCAGTTCAATTACAGAGACAACAGAGAACAATACATCTGAAACTATACTAGCCGGCGGAACCATGAATTTCACATTTGGTCTCATTTGATCTGATCTCATACATTTCTTGACATGAGTCTCACCAGGACCAAGCCTTAAAAAAATCTGAAAATGAATTATTTCTGAGAGAAATAATGTGAAAAATGATCAGATTTAATTCAAGAACAGTGAAATGAAAGTAATTTCTCAGAATAAACTGTGAAAGATAATCATTCTTTCAAAATCAGTCTTATTCAGTTCATTCAGTGATTACTTATATAATCAAAATTTGATAACAATTATTGATAACACTTATAAAACAACTAAATATCTTCTTGTGCAAGTTTATTCTTCACTTTCTCATGAAAACTACACTTCTCTGATATACTGTGATCAGATATATTAAACTGTCTGATAATTCTATATTTTATAATCATAAGTTTCTTAATTGTTTCTTCTTGTAATTATTCTCAGTGATAGTAATAAATATCTCAACTTGAGTTGAACTTTCACTTCATTCTCATCTCTATCAATGAAATTGTCAGAATATCACATGTCATCAGTGTAACAGTTGAATATATACTCTTAACAATTTTTCATAACTCTAGAATTGATTTAATGTATAAATTTATCAGATTATCTTAAAGATAGCAGTCAAATTCAGTTTTATAAGTATATAGTTTTGTCTGATTTTCAGTTGTAATCAATATATATAAGTTCTGTTTCAAAGTTAGTATTATAGTTCTATATAATATAATGTGTTACTAAAGATTATTACTTACTAGAGAATTATATTTCACTGTCTTCATATCTTGAACATCTACTTATTCAAATCTCTGATAGTTAATATTGTAGTAGTCTTGAGTTAATTTAATATATAAGTCTCATTTCTTCTCTGTTCAATCTTGAGAAGTGTAGATATAAACTTAATAGAAGAGATTTAGTAGAGCTGCTACAGTATAGTACTCTGTAAAAGATTATTCAGTTTTACTGTAGTAATATACTAGTTTATCTCTTACAGTAATAATAGTCTGCACTATAGTATTATTTCAGACTGAATTTCTTTTTGAGTGATTCAACTGCTTCTTAAGATAAGTAAATAAAGTGTTATACACTCATCAGACTGACTACTATATTGATGTATGAGTAATTAAGACTGTTTTTACTATCTTATAAAACTGAAACTGTAAATCAATCACATATTTTAACTAAGTTCATTTCATATCAGAAAGTTTCAATATCTGAATCTTTTCTCAATTAAAGTATTACAATTAATAATTAATTATCTGACACAATTGAAGAGCTTGAATAGTTATTTTATATATTGAACTTCACTGTATTATAACATTCTGTATTATATTCAGTGATGTGACTGATTTGTTTATTTATTGAATATTATAAAATCATTATTATTGTTTAGAGAAGATACAAATTATATTAGCAATGTTTTAAATCTATGATATTTAAATTATTAATCAATCTATTTAAAATTAACAGTAGTGTTATTAAAAAGCATTATTAAAAAACAATATTAAAAAGTATTATTAAAAAATATTATCTTTTATAAAGTGAATATAAAAGTTAATTAAGTAATCACTTTCATCTCATTCTCATCTCAAGAATCAGTCATCTCATTATTCTTCATCTCAATATTAAGATTCTTTATCAGTGTTTGTATCACAAGTTGAATTATATAAGTAATGCAGAGAATATGACTTTATTTATTATTTTAGAAATACAAAGTTAATTTTTATGTCAAGCTCTTCATCATAGTGTAGTTATTCACAGCATTATCAGTTGTAATTGTAAGAAGACTGAGACTAATATCTCAATAGTTATTTTTAATTACAGTCATTAATATCTTTATTATATAATTCTTAGTATGACTACTGATCAATGATTCAAATTCAATTAATATCTCTTAATAAGTTCAGTTCTTATCAATATAATAACATATAACTCTTATAAATATAAGATTGTTTGTACTAGTTCATGTATTCACTGTGAGAGACACTCTTTGATAATTCTTCAACTCTGATTCTAGATGTTGTATATTAACTTTGTAGTGTATCTTAAGATTGAATCAAAGACAGAATCAATATGAAATATGAAGATTTGAATTAAGTATTTAAAGAAGTGTTCAGAATTCAGAGTTTTCAATTAATTAAAGAGAAAGATTCAGAGATATATATATACAAAGTAATTATTCATGAAAGTTATCAGATGAGAGTTGTGAAATCAGAGTACTGATATATAATTATTTTTACATGATTTTCTTTAAATTAGAAAGTTAGTATTACTAAAAATCATTATCTGTTAGAGTAACTTATCAGCTCAGTAGTAATTTTCTGATTATTTTGCTTTTATTATCTGTATTCTGATGACTTCAGATGTCAGAAAATTTCTTCAGAGTTATAATTAGTTTATAATAGATGTTTCTGAATGAAGTTACAGTAATTGCAGCAGAGAGATAACTTTTCAGTAATCTGTAATATAATCTGTTAATAATTATTTCATAGTTTATCTTGATATTTATGTTGAGTTTTTCATAAATTTCATAACCTGGAATTAGATGTGAAGAATGAAGTAATTATTTATTATAATTGAAAGAGAGAATTCTGTGTTGAATTGTAAATAATATAGACTTTGTAATTCACAGTGATTTCTTGAAGAGTTTATGAATCTTCAATAAAAGTAAAAGAAGTAAAAGAAGTGAATTCAGAAGATATAATAATAATTTAAGAAAGATAATAATTTATTTTCAATAACTGATCACTGATGTGTATAAGAAGACTTAATATAAGAGAAAATAATCTTATTTCTTAGCTTAGTTATAATTTTAGTACTAACTCAGATTGAATATTATCAATATATAAAAGTAAATAAATAATCTTGATTAATCTCTGTTATATTTCTTGAAATATATTAATATTATAAAAGAGAGTGTTATCAAATTATATTATCAGATAATATTATTAAAAATATATTAATATTGTGAATATCAATATTGAAAAAATGTTGATACTTATACATTATAGTGATTTGTGAATCATGATAGTTAAATATATATATATATATATATTATTCCTGACTTGATTACAACTTGTACAATAATTTTTAAAAACTTAAAATCAATTTTAATTATTAATAATTATGAACTTATAACTAATTAATATAAAAAGAAAAAAACTTTTTCTACTTATTATCTTTCTTCTCTTTCTTATTCTTCTTATTATTTCTTATAATTCACTTCTTATTCTTCTTCTTCTTCTTCTTCTTCTTCTCATCTGAGATAATAATCATCTTAAAATCTCTCTTCACTATTTTCTCAGAGAAGAGTTCTCACTGCTTTCTCTCAGCTAGATTAATCTATGTCTTAAAATCCTGCATTTTTCAATCTGCTGTCTCAGGTTTCACTTCAGTGATAAGTAGATTAACATACTCAGAGAGTAGAGCTGTCTTCTTAATATTCTGAATTATAAAGTGTATTCAAGATCTGAATAAGGTCTTAATTTCCTTCTTCTCTGTCAGCTTCTGTTAATTAATTAGAGAATAGAAGTATTATCAAAAATTATTATCTCTTAATAAATAAAATACTTGTCAGTTTTAACTTCTTTATCTTCTACTTTAATATCTTCTCAATCTTCT
The DNA here is from genome assembly GCF_000003525.1 of Blastomyces dermatitidis ER-3. NCBI lineage: Eukaryota > Fungi > Ascomycota > Eurotiomycetes > Onygenales > Ajellomycetaceae > Blastomyces > Blastomyces dermatitidis. The sequence goes on along the minus strand of NW_025544780.1, from coordinate 3,612,208 downwards.
TTTATCACTGTTTATTTATAGTAATACTCTTCTTCTCTCTTTCTCTCTTCATCTTAGACTCAAATTATTCTCAAAACTTCTTTTAATCTTACTACTACTGTATAAGACTCTTTACTATCTTCTTCTTCAATCTCTTACAGACAGTGCTATTCATATTATTTCTATACTTAGTTCAGTTTAAATCTATCAGAAGTGTTACTTAAAATCATTATTATTCTACTCTCTTACAGAGTCTCTTCAAGATATTATAATATATCTTACAATCTGTCTCTTCTTACTTAAATACCTTCTTCTTCTCTTTCTTCAATCTGTGATGATGCTCATACACCTTGATGATTCACAGAACTGCAGAATATTTCAAGAGAGATAATATAATTAATTTCAGTAAGTATTGAAGAGAGATAAAAGTAGAAAAGATGATCAGAAATAATATAATAATAATAATAATAATAATGATAATAATGATAATGATGATAATAATAATGATAATAATAATAATAATAATAATAATAATAGTGATGATAATAATAATGATAATAATAATAATAATAATAATAATAATAGTGATGATAATAATGATAATAATAATAATAATAATAATAATAATAATAATAATAATAATAATAATAAAAGAGAGAGTGCATTGAAATATATTACTAACTTATTAAATATAAAGAGATAAAGAAAATATTAATAGCTTTCAGAAATATATGAAAATAGCTACAGTGTTGCATAGTAATATCATCTTCATTCAATGCATACAGTGTTGATATTCTTTATATACAGTTATTATATAATCTATATCAGAGATACATGCAGAAAACAGATCTTTATTACTAGAAAGAATAATTACAGTAATTCTCTATTTTTATATTATAAAGATAAGTTATTCTCATTTCTTTCTTCTCTCTTTTCTCTTCTTCTTCAACTCATCACTAAGTTCAAGCTGATATGAAAACTATTAAAACACTCTTAGAAATCCTCAAATTAAAGAGTATAGACTAATTAACTTTTAAATATAGAAGAATTAAATTATATTCAATATTACTAATTATTCATTCTCTCTTAATAAAATTATAGTTGTGTCTTCTCTCTTTCTCTTTTCAAATGAAATATGACCTGTGAAAAGCAAGTATCATGTCAGACTATAATAATTAATACAGTCTCAGCACATAAAGCTGTATACATGCAGTGTGTGCTGAACTGAGAGACTATATAAATTACAAACTAGTATCAGCATTTCAGAGAGAGCTGTGCAGTATGAGAAAGCTGTAACTCTCAGTTATATATACAGAGAGTGAATTATTGCAGTAAGTATATATACATTGTATAGAAGAAATGCTTTTTAATAACACTCAGTCTCTGATATTATGAAAATAGAGTCTCTTCATGAGATCTGTTTTTATCAGAAGTTAGAGAATCTTATATTTCTCAAGATTATCTTCACATATCTTATCTATAAAATTAATGAAAGAAATTATTGATTTCAGTTTTCTATTCTTAATACTATTCAAGTGATAGCAGAGTTCACTCTGATCACACTTTTTAAGTGTATGTTTTCTAAATATTCACATTTATACAGATATATACTAATTATTTATTAGATAATATTAAGATAATGACTTATCACAGCTGTGTTACTCTTACTATGAGAGATACATAGTTAATAATGAATATAAACATTGTAAAGACTCTGAGAAGTAAGTATTTTAAAGATGCTGCAGCTCTGTAATCTTGATTTCTTTTATTTTTATTTTTTATTTTTTTATTTTTCTTTTCTTTTTTTTTCTTTCTTTTTTTTTATTTTTATTTTTTCTTGTTTTTGTTTTATTTTTTGTTTTTTGTTTTTTTTTGTATTTTTTATTTTTTTTATAATTAAAATTATATGAATTATAATCTGTATTTAGAAAAATAATAATATTTGATAATACTCTCTATTGAATTTTCAATAAATAAGTACTATATTATGATTAGACTGACTGTGTGACCGTGTCTGAGACCAGAATCAGATTTTTTAATAGTCTCATTATCAATTTGACTGATCTTATTACACGGTTTTAACATTAGATAGTAGTTTCATACTGTCTCAGTGAGACTTACTGTCTACTCTTGTCACATTTTTCAAATAGAACCATGATTTTCCCTTCTCAATTTAAATTATTTTTATAGCTTTAAATGACTTTAAATCTCATTTAAGTGTTATCAAAAAGTGTTACTTTTTAAAAAATTAAAAATAGTCTAAAAAAAACCTTAAAATGTTTAAAAATAGTAACTTTATACTAAGAATGAGACTAAATGAAATCAAATGAGATCACTTTCTCATTTTTTTCAAGTTATGATTTCATTTTAAGATCTGATATATAATCACTTTACATGTTTTTTTGATAGCCAGTCCCAGCGGGATTCACGCCAAGAAATGTATGAGATCAGATCAAATGAGATCAAATATGAAATTCATAATCTCAGCGGCCAGTCTAATTATGATATTATGTAAGTGAGAAGTGATTTTATAATCTTATTTAATACTATTTTCAATAATGAAATCAGAATGAAAATGTGACTAAGAATTCAAATATATTCTTTATTCAGAACTAGATTTTTATTTGAAAAATGAATCTGAGACCTTTAATATTTGAAATAATATAATTTAAAATCAATATAATGAATACAAATCATAATTAAAAGTAATGCTTTTAGATAATATAATAACTGTAAAGTTTGATTCTGATCTCAGACACAGTTACACAGTTAGTCTAGAAGTTACAGACTTTTATTAAATTATTCTATACTTAGAAGTTAGTTTTATAGAAGAGTTATCAGATTAATATAAAAATTAATACAAATTATAAAGCTCTTCTTCTATAATTCTGTAATACTCTTTTTACAGTTCTCTATAATTACTATATTGAAGAAGAAGACTCTTTTATCATCTATATTAATACTTTAAATCAGTGTTATAAAGCTTATACTAGTTATTATTATAATAACACTGAAAGTTACTACTCTTATTATAAAAGTGAGTCACTTTTTAATATAAAATATATTAATTTTAATACAATTAACTAATAGTTATATATAGTTAATATCAGTAAGAAGAATAATAAAGTAAAAGAAAAGAATTAGAAGAATGAAAAGAAAAAGAAAGTTAAGAAGAAGAGCTTATTTAAGAAGTACTCTATAACTGAGAATACAGAGACTAGAGTCTTGAAAAAACAGATAGTAAGTATTAAGTCAGTTAATAATTATAATATTAAGATTTTAACTCTTTATATTGAAAATAAGACTCTGTGTAAGAAGAATACAGCTCTGAAGATTAAATTCAGAACTATTATAAGTCTTCTTCAGATTACTCAAACTGTTCTTAAGAATAATATATAAGTTAGTGAAATAAAATAAAGTATTTTTTATTTTTTTTCTTACTTAGTTAGATAATGCTTTTACACTGAAAAATGAATCTCTATATATTTTTACAGTTCTATTCCTTCTATTATTATTAATAATAAGCTGTAAAATCAATCTTGCAAAGTCTTCTGTTTTGAGCTTAGCTCTGCAATGTCTTTGCACACAGAGGCTTGTGTGCATTAAGATATTTTTAGTTAACCCCGCCACGTTACGCCAGGGAAAGATTTTATGCTTTCTTTGCTGGGAGCACCCCTCAAATGCTGCTCCGTATGCATGCAATGGACTGACTGTAGGATGAATATTTCCGAAACTCGCCTCAGTGAAGGGTTTAGCGCGCGCGCGAGAAGTTTACCTGCTGCAAGAAACGAGCCACTGTCAGCTTCTTTTGAAGCGCTGGCGGTGATCCAAGGTCCGCTGGCAACATTAAGTCGATCGACCCCTCGATAGCTTTGCTTCCACCGGTGTAACCAGGGACTGGGTTTGGTATGTTCTAGGGATGCGGGACAGGAACCTGAAGCATCGAGAGCCGCCCCACTATGATTCATGATATCATGAATCAGGTGTTAACTTGTCGATGTGTCAGGAAAAAAGAGGTTATACACTACTGAACGCCATATTACTACAATATTTCTCATCATCATCAGCTTACTACAACGCTCGTCTAATACTCGCTTATGCTAGCTCTCTTGGCTCGCACATATATTTTACTATAAATAGCTCTATCTTTTGTATGAAATAGATATATTAGATAGGGCATGGATAATATAACAAGCAGATCTTGATACACATAAGATTCATATGTCTTCAACATATTCATCCGTGACACCCATTCCGACACGATGTAAGTTATGCGTGACCCCAAGCTTGGCAAGCGGATAAAAAAAACAAATAATAAAACGTAACTTACGGTTTAGTAGGAAGAAACATAATTTAGTCTCCATTTAACCGAGTAACTACCTTGTTCCACTCTAATAATAACAAACCAACCGTTCTGTCTGTCTGTCTTGTCTGTCTTGTCTGTTGTTGCTCCAAGGGATGCGCCTGGTTGGCTAGTTAACCTACCTAGGGTAAATAGTTAGTTAACTAATTAATCGGGTTCCAGGGCAGGACGCGACACGCCGGAAAGGGTTGTGCGGAACGCGTTCTTCAGTGATAAGCTTGGATAACCACCACATCAAATCTTGCCCTTGGAGCAGCGGAGCACGCAGCAAAAGCTCTCAATGGAACATTGAACAGTCAAAATTTGGCAATGTCTGCCTTCGTGATACTAAAATAATGGCAAGAAAAAGAAAACGGCCCTCCAACGACCTCCCTGTACCCGGATTGCCAAAACACGCTCGGGGCGACAAGCCTCAGGATGGATCAATATACCATCCAGTGCTTTCTCTTTACTACCCTCGAGTGGTAACACTCAGGACCTTTCTCTACGAACAGCTGCCATTGTCGTCCAAGTCGCGAAGGAAAAAAGTCGCGTCTCTCGGCCAGGAGAAACGGGAAGGCTCTAGCCAACCCCCCTCCTATTCCCTCTCTCCCTCCAAAGTGGGCGTACGGGTTGAAAGAACCAATGAAGAAATCCAGAACCTTGCTCGGACCCTGGACTCAACCCTGGTGGGCATTCTGAAAGAGCCAGACAGCGCTGTTAATATTTCCAGGCAGAAAGAATTTACCGCTTTTACTCAATCGCAAGCCCGTTCCTCGCTGGAATGCACTGACATTGGCGCCACTACCTCCCAATCAGATGTAAGTGGCTACTTTTCTTCTCTGGAAAAGTCACATCCATTCTCCTTGGATGGAGCCGTTTTTAAGCGTCCTGCCAAGAGAATTCGTGATCGAGAGAAGCTGATAGAGCGACGTGATAACGTCAGATCGTGGATTTCGCTATCCTTAGTCTGTTTAATAGATATCGCGGCTCTTTTTATAGACCACCGCATTTACTCTGCCATGGATTCCAGAGGGCAACTAATCAATGTCTCCCAAACCACGAACATGATCCGATGTCAGGGATCAGTGGCCTCGTCCCACAGTATCCAAATAAAAATGTTTCGATACTCAAGAACTCCCCCTGGACTGATATCCTAGGCCTCCTAGGGAGGAGCTGTGAAGAAATTATGCTTCATTTACTCCTGGACTGCAGCGTATTTATCGAAGTACATGAGAAAAAGCATAGCTTTTATCAATTGAGTGGTGAGAAATATATTCTGCTCTTTGGTTTGCTCCCTAATAATAACTTGTGATCAATTCATTCAGGAATATCTCTGTCGGAACTCAACCCTCTGGAACCGATATCCCACACCAAGCTTCATCAGGGCGCATCGGGAGAGGCCAGAGCAGTTGTAGCAGCAAGGTCCCTTCTACCAGCTCATAACGCTCCGCACACCCCGGCAACTATTACTTTTGTGAGAAGCCGTATGCTTTATGCGCGCGCTGCATTTAATGCAAAAGGACGAGTCCGATTCGGCCTGAGGCATATCCGTAGGTGTCCTCTATCATAATGGCCCTCGTGCCTCATGGCTGTGCGGGTTAGGCTAAAGAATATTAGATGTTTTGAATAGATATCCAAAGAGCGATAACCGGGACCACACATTGCACATATTGAAATACATTTTTCCACGCCAATTCGGTCTGCATAATGTTTTTACTTCCAGCGTGAATTCTAAGGAAACTTCTCAGCCATTCAAGGACTATACTCTGCGTGAGGAAGAGATATCACGCTGCAGGAACAAAAAGAATCGTCCCCCAAAGCCCCATAAAATATCTAGCGAAATTGATGAGAAGGTTCCAAAACGACTACGTGGTGACCTTTTTGTCCTAATTCAGAAGTTGCAAAAGCGTCATCAGCGGTGCCCTTATGCTGAGCTTTTGCGCTATTACTGCCCAGTCGAGGTAAACCTCAGTTGCTGCTCGTTTGTCAATTGATAGAAACTGCTTTGGGTATTTAATAATTTGATTATTACCAGAACATAGGTCCACCGACTCTGAGCCTTGCAGGGTTACCTTCTTCGAGTTATGACAACGCGAGTACCTCAACACAGCTAGTTACCCATAAAGAAGAAGTGACTCTCACCCTGCCATCTTACCATGTGCAGCCATTGAACAAAGCCCAAATACCAGGGAGCAAATCAAACCACAACACACAATCGGATGTTACATTAACCCAAAAGAAACCACCTTGTAAACTGCAAATGACAGATTATGCTACCCCACCCACCGCGGTATCCGCATTTTGCCGGGGTGTGTTGCTGAAACTCATACCCAATGAGTTGTACGGATATGGAAACGATGGAATTAAGAATAGAGACATTATCATGCGCCACGTGGATAGCTTCGTGCAATTGCGTAGGTTCGAGAGTTTATCATTACATGAAGTTTCACAGGGATTGAAGGTAAGTCCAGTTGATTCTTTAAACCCAAGTTCCCGGTTTCATACGTGGCGAAACCTTTGTTGGGCTTCATATTCGTACCTGCGGAAAGGCGTAGAAGGATGTCGAACTAATCATGGAGCCACTCCTGTAATAGATCACTTGTGTCAAATGGCTGCAGCCCCCATCCCGCACGGGAATCCAGGAACTCCCGTCCGTTAAGCTTTCGCCTTCAGATATCCGTAAAAGGACGGAGATATATCTTGAATTTGTTTACTACGTATTCGACTCGATTCTCATACCACTGATTCGCTCAAACTTCTACGTCACAGAATCTGGCGTCCACCGTAATCGTTTGTTCTACTTTCGTCATGACACATGGCGGCGGCTTGTAGAGCCATCAATTGCTCAACTCAAGCTCTCCACCTTCGAGGAGGTCCAAAAGGAAACTGCGGAGCAGATTTTAAGCAGACGCAATTTGAGTTACAGTCTTTTGAGATTGCTTCCAAAGTCATCTGGCGCACGACCTATCGTTAACCTAAGGCGGAGACCTGTTCGGAAGTGCGGGTGGGGAGGGTTGAGCGAGCTGGGGCCTAGCATCAATTCTATCATGACGCCAGCGTTCAATATACTCAACTACGAGAAAACGCAGCGTTTGGGGATGCTTGGTGCCACAATGTTCTCTGTAGATCATATCTACTCTCGGCTGAAGGCTTTCAAGGAGAGTAAGGTACCACCCAACTCGGCAAGGACCGAACCTTTTTACTTTGTGAAATTGGATATCCAATCGTGCTTTGATACCATCCCACAAAAACGGCTAATTCAATTAACCAAAAGACTACTTGCTGAGGATGATTATCTCGTAACCAAACATGTAGAGATCAGACCTCCAGGGGAAGCTCTAACAGGTGTCCCCGTTCTCCGTCAGACGAAGGCCAAACCGGTAAGGAAATTTATATCTAAAGCGGCGGGTTTTGCTGATTTCACGAGTCTACATGACACTGTTGTTGGCATAGAGAGTAAGAGCAAAAGACATACCGTCTTCGTCGATACTCCGACCTACAAAAAGCATCAGAAGAGGGATATCATCCGCCTTCTCCAAGAACACATTGAGAACAATCTGGTGAAAATCGGCAAGAAGTATTTTCGGCAGAGGACGGGTATTCCGCAAGGATCTATCGTTTCGACATTGCTTTGTAACTTTTTTTATTCCGAATACGAACGGGAGAAGCTTGCATTCCTTGATGGCGACGACGCGCTCCTCCTTCGCCTCATAGACGACTATCTCCTCGTCACGACGAAGCCTGAGCTTGCCGTCAAATTCCTGCAAGTCATGCTTGAGGGAAATGAGGACTATGGCATTTCCGTAAACCCAGAGAAAATCCTGGTGAATTTTACGACCACAATTGATGGACGCAAGGTCCCGCGACTCCTTGGGCCCTCTCAACGTCAGTTCCCATATTGTGGAAATGTGATTGACACATACACACTTGCTCTCACCAAGGATCGCACACCGAAGCATCCCAGCCTTACCACCTCAGATGCGTTAACAGTCGAGGCCACCAAGTCCCCCGGCCTCTCGTTTTACCGCAAGACCCTTAAGTCATTTAAAATCCAGGTCCACGCCATGTTCCTCGACACGAAGCATAACCCACCTTTGGTAGTGCTAGCAAATCTTTACCAGAGCTTCTTCGAATCAGCCATGAAGCTGTATGAGTATACACGCTGTCTTCATCTACGCAGTCTACAACGGGGAGATAGCGCAATGGTGTCCTCATCTCTTCTTATCCGGACAATCTCAGCGCTCATGGAAGCGCCCCTCCACCTCACACAATCGCTCAAGTCGAATGCATCCCGGACGGGCTCGCGGTTTGAGAGCAGCGCGACAAGATCACAGACACGCTGGCTTGCAGCTACTGCGTTTCGGACGGTGCTTGGTCGCAAACAGACCAAGTTCAAGGCAACGCTACGTTGGCTTGATGCGGTGAGTCGGGAGTCGCGGCCGATGACAGATGGGGAAGCGGTGAGGTTGTGGAAGGCGGTCAGAGCGAGCGGAACTCGGGAATGCTAATGCGCAGTACATCCGTTGCCCCACATGATTTATGAGCCGCACGTAATGAACATGCTCTAGAAAACGGGCGTATAGATAGTGTAGTTTAACGTGATGTTTAGTTGCTTTATAACTTATACTTGGACTGTCGATATGCATCTTGTCGGCTACAGTGTTAGGTGGAAGGTTTTTCCATTCATGTGAAGCAAGCTCGAGGGTCTAGAAGCCGTTTTGTAGGCGTGGCCCATCCGGCTTGAACCCTCCCGAAGACCCCCTCTGCTAGCGTTCCTGGCCCGCGAAACGCCTGTTCTCTTAGAAGCTCACGGGCCACCATCACCACCAGGCTTTGCCGACGAAGCAAACGTTGCCCAGGTGGCATCATCGGCTTCCTTCTATTATTAACTAGGGCGCCTTGTGGGAAATGTATGGAATGGACGAGTTGTCCAATAGATGGACCCATCCACAAAATACTCCGTCCTCCCTACAAAATTAGCAATGGCACGAACTTTTTTTGTGGGGGGAAATTATACAAGCAAGTTATATCTTACAGTGCTGAGCCGAGTACTAAACATAGTAAGTCACAGAAATTGAAAAGCAGGTAAAAATAATAATATCTGGAGCTGGAAAGTTGCCGAAGTAGGAAATTAAGGCCTTGGTTAGTTGGGATGTATTTACCAGTGCCACTTTGCTGCCCAAAACCTGGCTGGGGCCTTGAAGAGCCGAGCCAATAGTTACCAGCCAATACCGCTGCTTACCTCAGCCCACCTGTTCCTGGTGTGGCTGAAACGCCAGCCCGTACGCCGCTAGTCCCAAATAGGCGAATCTGAACCTTCATCGCGCTCTCCCCTGGCCCTTCAACACTGCAGTAATTCTCTCACTCACTTGGTCTCCAGCCAGTCCGTCTGTCTCTCTCGGTCCTTGAATCAACCCTTTAGCATTTGACCTTGGACATCTCTCTCGTTTCTCTGGGGTCAATATGTCCTGATTCTGTTGTACCGCCCCTGCGTATAGTTTTTGTTTACAACACCTACATTAGCCATGCCTCTTTGATGGGCTGCACACCTCCAACACCCCTTGCTCGTTCCCGTCCCGCGGACTGGCACCCATCTCGCTCCTCTGATAATTGGTAGCTATCATCACTTCGATCTCTGGAACAATTCATCTGTCAACGCTTTGACAATTTATCGAAATTGTCTTTTTTTTTTGTTTGGTGTTTTGTTTTGTTCCCGCTGTCTTGGTGGTGGTGGTTGGTTCTTAATATCGTGCTGGGATTGTTAGACACGGGCAGAAAACAGGCATTTGGATAGTACACGGAAGAGAATAACACCAAAAACAAAGAAATCAGAGGAACAACGAAAGGCACACAACTCAATCAAACGAGCGAGTTCACATCGAAACTCCATCATTCTATCGCCCGTGTGTGTGACCCTCAATCAGATATTGAAATGACGACCATTTTAGCTGCTCCCGACTCTCCACCCGAGCTCTCTGGATCCAAATCCTCCAAGTCCTCCTCGTTCCGTTCCTCTTCCCAACACTCCGGTCCCGATGGCATCCTTGCCGACGTCTCCAATTTCGAGGATATAGGTTTGGAGGAGGAGTATGTTGACCCACGTCACTTTGCCCAGGACAAGTTTGCTGTAAGGCCAAGCCGCCGCGTATCCGCTACCATAGGCCCTCACACTATAGCTATGGCGACCACAACGAGAGATTTGACAGCCTCTGCTAGCAGGAAGGACTACCCTAAGCTCCAGAGTCAGGTTCAGGGTACTTTGGAGGCAATGCAATCTCTTACTCTCCCGCGATCCAGGAGTGCATCACGTAGAGTGACCACTAGCCCTTCAGCTCTGTCACTGCACCTCCGCGCTTCGCCACGACAACGGTCGAGATCCCCTTCCCCGGGCACACATCCAACTCTGTTATCATCAACCAACAGTGCACCACTGCCACCAAGGCCCCGACTTACTACATCTCGATCCTTCACACGTTCTCCGTCGCAGCAGCGGCCCCGAAAGACTGTAGAGGAGTTGGAAGATGAATATCATGATTCAGACGAGGAACTTCCTGAAGATGCAACGCTATGGAACGTACCTATCTCTCCACGCCCTCCCCAGCAGCGACCTGGAAGCAGAGGCCCTAGCCCCGATCGAAGGAGCCCTGGTCCTCGACCGATTCCGCTGTGCCATTCGACGTCAGCTCCACCATTATCATCACCTCCAACAACAACAACAACAACAACAACAACAACAACAACATCACCACCAACGTCAGCCAGGCCGCAGAGACCGAAACTGTCAAGAGCAAGCTCCCTGGGCCCTTCTCGGACGCAAGCTCTGCCTCGTTCCCCGCGTATCAACTCGTGGAATCTGGTCATGTCTGAGCTTTCTGAGGAAGCAAAAATATTGACTGAAGCGCTGGAATTCCATGCTGATGCTGCGATACAGAAGCGCGAAGAAAGTCTTCAAAGTGGAAAGTCATCTACTAGATCTAGTCTGGAGCAGGGGAAACGTGAATCCAATGGCATGATTCAGCTTCCACCCTTGCAGAAATCAAATATCATGATTGACCCCCTCCCCATAAGCAAGGAGAAAGAAAAAGTTTTATCGCGAACACGACCAAGCTGGCTTCCTCCCAAAGACCCAAAGGAGGAAAAGAAGCATTTATTGGAGTATAAGCGTATGATGGCCCTCTCACGTGAAGCGGGTAAGTGATCTTCCTGTTTTCTCCATACATTGAGAGTATTTGGCTGAATTTTAGTTGATCGTAGACAAACGGAAAGCTGCGGAAGCTGCTTCTGCCCAGTGTAAGAAGGATGATACCCGCAAGACATTGCAGCGCATCTGGGATGACTATGTCTTCCCTGATTGGGACCGCGTTATATCGGAACATCGCACTAGGGAGCTGTGGTGGCGTGGAATTACGCCCCGTTCCCGAGGAGCTGTCTGGCAACGTGCCTTGGGAAATGACCTTGCTCTAACGGAGGAGACTTACGTCAAGGCTCTCGAAAGGGCTAATCATATTCAAAAATCAACGGATGACAATGCAAGTGATACAAACAAAAAGATGAAAGAGTGGTTTGCGGGTATTCGCCGGGATGCATCAACAGCATTCCCGGACCTTCATTTATTTGGCGAAGATGGACCGCTACGCGAAAATCTTGTGCACGTACTTGACGCATATTCAATGTACAGAAGTGACGTTGGCTATCTGTACGGCATCCATGTAAGTTGACAGGCCCATCTGGCAATATTTTTCATATTGAGGTATTATTAACAACCCATATAGACCATTGCTGCTCTTCTCCTGCTCAACCTCCCAACGCCTGCTGCTACATTTCAGACACTGGCCAATGCCCTCAATAAACCCTTACCGCTGGCATTCCTTACCGCAGATCCCGGCGCCATGTCTCGCGCTTACTCTCTGGCCTCGACGTCGCTGCGCCTGAAGTATCCACGCGTGTCCAACCACCTGTACGAGAATATGTACCTATCCGACGAACAGATTTGGGGCCCTATGTTCCAAGCCCTCTTGACAAATGGCTTGGACCTGGAGCGTCTTAGCCGTGTGTGGGATTGCTGGGTCTTTGAGGGCGATCGAATAATTATTCGCGCTGCTGTCACCATCGTTGGGTGTGTAGAGACTACCTTATTGAATATCCTGCCTGGAGATGAGGGGCAAAGAACCTGCATGAGGATCTTGGGATGGGGCTCTAAGCATGTCGCAAGGGGTGGACGAGTCGATTCTGCCGAATTGGATCGTGTCGACGCTAATGGCAATGGCGGCGCAAGCGGCAACAGCAATAGCAACAATGGCAATGAGTTGAGCAGATATTGGATACTAAATTTTGCTGGCGACGAGGATGCGTTCATGGGGATGGTTCGGGTTGCGCAAAGGACTTGAACCGTCGTTCGGCTCCTACATAAGGCACAAATCCGACCTGCAGGCTCATTACCGGAATTCTTCCTTATAATGAATGGCCTTTATCCCGCCGCCCTTCCCCACCATCCCTTTCTTACCCGCAGCGCCTTCAGTTTCATCTTCGCCCATTTTTGAATATCCTTCCCTTCTTTGTATTATTTTTTTGCCAACTAGGACTCATTCTTCTTTGGCACTGTACACCTGAATTCGCCCTACCTTTTATGATTCATGATACCACACTTCTTTTTTTTTTTTTTTTTTTCCCTAGTTTCTATGGCTACACTTCATGGTATTTGGTACTTGGAGACATTGGAGACACGGAGGATATATCCGCCTATCTTTCTCCTGATCATTTGTTGCCCCCGTCCCATTATTATGCGTGCATTTATACATTTCTCCGTCCAGCTGTTCTTATTGCTTAATATGCAGTATGTCGCAGGCATGCTCGCACATATGTGAACCGTGGCTCGCACCAAACCACATTTTCAACTATTGTCTATTATTAATGTTATTATTGTTAGGGAAGAAACGGGGTTTCATTCTTTTTTCGTGTTCAGTCCACGTTGGCAACCCTCATCACGTTGATATTGCTCCTCTTCCCAACCTCTTTCCCTAATAGCCAACCTTCTTGAATATCTATAACACTCTTACCATCTTACACTGTATTTGACTACAATTTGTAATATTTGATAATTATTACCGTGTATTATTTTTTTCCCCCTTTTCCCGCTCTCTTTTGAATTTTACACGCTACTGGCTCTCGTGGGAGCACCCATTTCCTCTCCCACCACGTTTTTCAAACCCGATCCTTTGTTGTTTCATGTTGGTTCCTCTATCTATGTAGGCCGGTCAGTCACGCATCATTCTCAACGCAGATCTGAAATGGCGCGCAGGTTGTGCTGAAGGAATTTCGTATGATAAATATGATAGGAACAATAACTTCTTACAATTTTTAACAAAGGATTGTATTGATAGAGTAACGTAATCAACAAGTTAGACTTTATTATCAAGTACAAGATATTTAAATTGGTTGAGAAATTAACTGCTGATACTTATATTCTGAGTTAAAACTGATTCTAAGTTCTGACAGCAAGCTTATTCTATAACATAATTGACAAGCAAGTAGACTGGCCACCGGGACCATGAATTTCACATTTGGTCTCATTTGGTCTGGTCTCATACATTTCTTGATGTGAATCCCACTGGGACTAATCATTAAAAAAACATACAAAGTGACTATATATCAGATCTCAAAATGAGACTATGACTTAGAAAAAATAAGAAAGTGATTTCATTTAATTTCATTTAGTCTCATTCTTTATATAAAGTTACTATTTTTAAACATTTTAAGGTTTTTTTTAGACTATTTTTAATTTTTTAAAAAGTAACACTTTTTAATAATACTTAAGATTTAAAGTCATTTAAAGTAATAAGAATAATTTAAATTAAGAAGTAAAAATCATAGTTTTATTTAAAAAATATAATAAGAGTAAATAGTAAGTTTTACTGAAATAGTATAAAACTGCTATTTAATCTTAAAACTGTGTAATAAGATTAGTTAAATTAATAATAAGACTATTAAATATTCTAGTTCTAATCTTAGACACAGTTATATAGTCAGTCTATAAGTAATTAAGTTATATAAGTGAGTCAGTTACTTTTCATTATTTTATATATTTATAATTAAATATAATTAATAATTAGACTGATTATGTAACTATATCTGAAATCAGAACTAGAATATTTAATAGTTTTATTATCAATTTAATTAATCTCATTTCACAGTATTAAGATCAGAGAGTAGTTTTATACTATTTTAGTAAGACTTACTATCTACTGTTGTAATATTTTTAAAATGAGATTATAATTTTCATTTCTCAATTTAAATTCATTTAATTACTTTAAATGACTTTAAATCTTTCTTAAGTGTTATCAAAGATTATTACTTTTTAAAAAATTAAAAATAGTCTAAAGAAAATCTTAAAATGACTAAAAATAGTTACTTTATATTAAGAATGAAATTAAATGAAATTAAATAAACTCACTTTCTTATTTTTTCTAAGTTATAGTCTCATTTTAAGATCTGATAAATGATTACTTTACATGTGTTTTTACTAATTAATGTTACACTCTCAGTCATGTTAAAACTCTGTTATAGTTTTATACAGCTTATTACTTCTCTGTAAATAATTTTATTTCTTTTACAGACTATTTGAACTGGTTTTCAATCACTCTATAATATTATTCAGATGCAATGTAGAAAGATCTGATTGATAAATATAAAAATCTCACTTCTATATAAGATTAGTAAATTACTTCTTTTATAATAGTAAGATACTACTGAGGTATTACTTCAGCTATTCTCACTTATAGAATAGAAGAGAGATATTTACTTATTATCTATATTAAATAGCTAGATACTATTATTATTATTATTATTATTATTATTATTATTATTCTTTCATTATACTTATATACAAGCAGAGCTTATAATGAGTTCTTATATAATATTAAATACAAATCAAGTGTTAATTATACAGAAGAAATTACAGATGTTGAGATCATATCAAGATAATAAAAACATAGAAAATACAAAGAAGTGATAATTAAATACATGTGATAATAACTTCTTATTTCAGAAACATAGAGTGATTTATTGAAGTGATTTATATATCTCTGTATTTATTAGAAATCTGAGGTGCTTGAGTTCGGAATTTAATATATTCTCTGCAGGTTTCAAACTCATATGCCTTGGTTTCTCACGTCAAGGCGCTATCAGATGGCCACATTTACTATTCAGTCATCAGGGCAAATAGCTAGATACTGATTTCATGTTAAAGAAGTTAGTGATTCATTTTTCTTCTACTGATAATATATACAAGAGTTACTGCATTTCTCATGCAATCTTCTTAATATACTAAGTACTATATCTATGATATTCTTGCAATAACTCTGTAGCTCACAAGCTTATTATTTGAATAAGATAGTTAAGTTTACTAAAACAGATTCTTAGATAACTATCTACATATTACTACTAATTAGTTACTATGTCAGTTCTATTATATTATAATTTAAATCACTTAATCTGATTATAAGTTTGAATCAGTCATACTCTATTAACAGACTGATATAATTTTATACACTTATACTAAGATTAATCCGATCTTACTCTCTGAAAGAAACTTTATAACATTCTCTAAAGTGAATATATCTTTACTCTGACAGAAATCTGAGATTTCTGAACTTACTGTATATTTTAGTATAATTTCTTTAACTACTCTATCACTGCTGCAGCCTCTATACTTCTATATCTATTATAAGAATAGAAAGATTAAGATTGAACATTCTTCAAATTATAAGAAAAATATATTATCTGAATTTCATAACTTTATCTGTATTCTTGAAGAAAAATTCTTCCTTAATCTGAGTCAGTTTAATACTTATGAGATATAAGTAATATATACTGTTAATCTTTCTAAAGATCTCTCTGTAACTACTTAAACTATTATGAAGAGAGAGCTTAAGTATATTAATACTATTATGACTTGAGAAGAATTCAAAGACTTTCTACTGAATCAGATTATAGATTACTATAACTGTAGCTTTACAGTAGTGCAGTAGTTCAACTTATTATATTAATTTAATGAAAAGAAATCTTCTGATTTCAATACAAGATTTGAAGAATATTGAGAGAAATTAACTGATAATTTGAATTAATTAAAGATATAGCTTTATCTTATAAAGCTGACTTAAAAGATGTAAATAATAATATCACAGTATCAGAGTTCATTAATTAATTACACTAAGCTTGTTAACTTAACTTCTCAGATTTATTTGAATAATTAATACTTTGAGAAAAAGACTAATAAGATCTCTTCTAAGTAATTAATAATACAATCTAAATAGTACTGTGACAGCTTCAGTGCACATAATATAAAGAAAAATTTCAAGTATTTTAATTCTTCACTTACTGTAAAGAAATATTAAAAAAGACTTGATAAAGATCTTTATTTTAACTGCAGAGCTAGTGATTACTATACTAATAATTATAAGAAGTCAAAGAAGAAAAGAAATCTAGAAGATATCTTCTTAAAATTAACTCTTCTTCTATCAAATGTATCTGTAGAAGATAAAGAAGAGAAAGAAATAAAGAATTAATAATTCTTATATCTCTGAGTTCATGTTATAATCATAATAAATACTCTGAAGAAGAAGATATCAGTGAAATATTTAGTTAACTGTGAGATAGATATTAACTTCATATTCTATTTCTTTTCTTTAATACAGAATTGAAAGAAGACAGATTCATCAGATTATATAAAATTTACTGATGAAATAAAATATCATTATTTTAACATAATTCAAGTGAAGTATGTAATTATAGACTTAGAAGAAATCTTCAAAGAAAGCAGTCTGCTTCATCATACTATTAATATTATAGATGAGAATGTCATTCTAGATCTTTTATAGTTGAGAGAAAACAATTCTCTTTATTATTATTATTATTATTCTTCAATTATAGATGTATACAGTCAGAGACTATGATATCTATCTGAGAACTTTTAGTTCTCAGGGTTTTTCCTATATCTGTAAAGTTAACTATTATACATTCATCAATTTCAGATATGCAAAATCAGAAAATTTCAGCTCAGAATACAAAAACTGTTCACAAATTACAGTATTTTAACATCTTCTAATACTTTGAAATCATTTGACAATATCATGACAAAAGAAAAGAGAACACAGTCTTAAAGATAGACACATTAAATAGATAGATAGAAAGAAATTGAAAGAAACAGATAAAGTAAAGAGAGACTGTAATAAAACAAATTATTAAAAGATAGTATATAACTGTTTTAACAGGTTATATCTGATTAGACTGGCCGCTGGGACCATGAATTTCACGTTTGGTTCCATTTGGTCTGGTCTCATACATTTCTTGGCGTGAATCCCGCTGGGACTAATCATTAAATAAACATGCAAAGTGACTATATATCAGATCTCAAAATGGAATCATGACTTGAAAAAAATGAGAAAGTGATCTCATTTGGTCTCATTTAATCCCATTCTTGGCATAAAGTTACTATTTTTAGACATTTTAAGGTTTTTTTTAGACTATTTTTAATTTTTTAAAAAGTAACGCTTTTTGGTAATACTCAAATGAGATTTAAAGCCATTTAAAGCAATAAAAATAATTTAAATTGAGAAGTGGAAATCATGGTCTCATTTGAAAAATGTGACAAGAGTAGACAGTAAGTCCCACTGGGACAGTATGAGACTACTATCTAATGTTAGAACCGTGTAATGGGATCTGTCGAATTGACAATGAGACTATCAAAAATTCTGGTCCTGGTCTCAGACACGGTCACACGGTCAGTCTATATCTGATTGATTTTCTTCTCTTCATATTCAGATATTTCTGAATTCAGTCATTTTATTATAGCTGCTTGAGTTACAGATAGAAAGTCTATTAAGTATTTAATTCCTGTCTCAGTTGAGAATAAGAATCTCATATTTAATTAATTTAGATTATACTTCTCTTTCAATCTGACTTTAAGACTATTTTATAATACACAGTGTATTACAATATACTCAGAATTCTTATTTATATTATAGAATGAGTATTCTATTAAATTAAATCTATCATCAAATCTTTATATACAAGATTTAAAATAGTTATATTCTAGTTTCAGCTGTATTATAGATGAGAATATTTTCTTTTTATATTTGATTAAACAAGATTTTCACTTAAGTTTTATTTCAAATCTTGAATAATGTATTCTCTTCTTGTATTTCTGTCAGCTTTTATTTCACTTATCTAAATAAGATTCTTTTATCTTTCTCTTTAGAAAAGATTAGAATATAATTTTTTGAATAGATCTGCTTAATTCTGAACTCTTTTTTACTGCTGAATCTGTCAATTCATTACTATGAATATTTATATAAGTAGAGCAGATGAATTATCAGTTTTAATATTCTTCTCTTTTGAATTTTTAAAACAGAGTTTAAAATCAGTTTAAGATTCATTTAATTATTATAAATCTAACTATTTCTAAGTCTTTTTAAAGCAGCTTAACTATCAGAGAATATTTATATCTCTTTCAATCATTTTCTTATTTATGAGATTTTATTTCATAAGTATGAAAGCTTTTTCTAGTATAAATAGTTCAGTATCAAAGTCTTCAGATTCATACTCTAATTTACAGAAATATGGGATAAAATGAATATTATCTTCAGTATAAGCAATATCTGCATCTAATCTATTCAAATTCTCATTTTTTAAATTATCTGAATAAATTAGCAAAGAGTCTTTTATATTGATTGTAAAAATTCTCTTCAAATACTGTTTATATTCTCTCTCTTTAGATAGTTCATTTATTTATAAGTCTATAAGAGATTCAAGCTTTTCTCTTCAGACAGATATCTTCTCATAATCAACATTTTCAATATTTAATAAAGAAAATTAATTTTTAATCAGTGAGTATAGTCTATAGAGTTAAGAAGACATTTTCTTTGAAGAATTATTTTCATTTCAATTACAAAATCTATTTCAATTCAGTTCATTTTCAGAGTAGTTAATAAGAATGAAGAAGAGACTCTTTCTCTGATTATATAATTTAAGCTTATCTTTATAACTCTCAGAGTATAGTTTATACAGATCTTTTCAAATCTAATTGTAGAAGAACAAATTAAAGCTTCAATTTTCATTACTTTAATAGAAGATGATTTAAATACTCTCAGAATTCTTCTCAAAGCTCTGTTTTACAGATTTTGAAAGAGTTCAGTGAAATTTTCTTGATTATTTTATTAAGCTTAAACTTCATAATCAGTTACTGAGATAATACAGACTATATATAACTATCTCATAGCCTGAAAGAACAGACCTCTCTCTATATTTAATAGTTTGATTATATTATTTAATAGTCTTTCTATCTTAACAGTTCTCTGTTGAATATAATATTTAAAATTCAACTTAAAGTTTAATCATACTTCTAATCATTTAATATTTGAACTGAGTTTAATCTCTTTATTTAAAAGAGTTAGAGATAGTTCTTTCTCATTGAATCTAGAAAAGAAATGCATTAACTCAGTTTTATTCATATTAAATTAAATTTAATTAATATCTGCTCTAACAAAGATTTTCTTTACAGCTTTTTCAATTACTTTTAAATTCTCTTTAATTCTTTTTGAGCTGTAGACTAGATTAATATCATTTATATAACTCAGAGATTGCACTATTTTCATATTTCTATTTTTGAATAGATATACAGTGTATATTATAAATGAAATGAGTGAGATTGAAGATTCTTACAGTACTTCTATTTTTATCTCAGTCTTGTCTTATTTTATTCTATCAAAGAAAAGTTATATCTTTCTTTTAGATATAAAACAGTTAACTCATTTTATTAGAGAAAGTAATAGTTTTAACATCTTCAAAGTCTGAATTAACTTTGACTTTGAAACATGATTAAATACTTCTTTTATATTAATAAAAACTGCAGTTGAGATCAGATCTTCATACCTTACTATTTAAATATTATAAATAACTGAGAGAATAGTGTTAATTACAGAACATTGTTTTCTATCTCTTATTTATTCACTAAATAAAAGAGAATTACTAATAGAGCTTATAAAAGATAGTTAAGTAACTATTATCTTTTCTAAAACCTTTTCTAGACAGTTCAATAGAGATATTACTCTATATAACTTAGAAATTGAAGTTTTTCTATTAGGTTTTACAAGAATCACTTCAGTGAGTTCTCTTCAGCATTCAGAATGATATTCATTTTTCAAGAGATTGAAAAAGAGCTCAAAGTACTTATTCTTTAAGTAGAAGTATGTATTTTGAATAATTAAGTGATTAATTGAATTAGGCTCTGCAGCAGTTTTAACTGAACTTGAGAAGATAGCAGACTCTAATTCATCTTATGTAAGATTAGATTATTCTCAGTTATTTTCATTAATATAGTTGAGAAGTAATATATTCTTTTTCTCTGAATCTGAATCTGATGAGTTTTGAAAGAGAATTCTTATAAAAGCTTAATATTTTTTCTCAAAAGAGTTTACTATATATACTTCATTCTGAAACTCATATTCTATGAGTGAAAGTTTTGCTACACTTCTTATTTTAATATAGTTAAAAGCTTTAAAAACTTTCTTTTCTTATACTTCTTTAAGAAATTTATTCCAGCAGTCCGTTTTAACTTTTTTAATATCTGAAAAATATTCATGTCTGACAGTTTTAAACTCTATATCAGATATTATATCATTATTTCACTCTCTTCTAACTAGACTGGCCGCCGGGACTATGAATTTCACATTTGATCTCATTTAATCTGATCTCATACATTTCTTGGCGTGAATCCCGCTGGGACTGGCTATTAAAAAAACATGTAAAGTGACTATATATCAGATCTTAAAATGAAATCATGACTTGAAAAAAATGAGAAAGTGCTCTCATTTAATTTCATTTAGTTTCATTCTTAGTATAAAGTTACTATTTTTAGACATTTTAAGGTTTTTTTTAGACTATTTTTAATTTTTTAAAAAGTAATGCCTTTTGATAACACTCAAATGAGATTTAAAGTCATTTAAAGCAATAAAAATAATTTAAATTGAGAACTGGAAATCATGATCTCATTTGAAAAATGTGATAAGAGTAGACAGTAAGTCTCACTGAGACAGTATGAAACTACTATCTAATGTTAAAACCGTGTAATGAGATCAGTCAAATTGATAATGAAACTATTAAAAAATCTGGTCCTGATCTCAGACACGGTCACACAGTCAGTCTACTTCTAACAGTAGTTAATTGTTTTCTTTTAGATGAGATATTCTCATTTTATCAAGATTTTGAATACTCAGAAGACTTTCTCTTTAAAATATTATCTCTAATACTTAATAAATAATAGATATAATGAGCTTCACTCTATTCTTAAGCATTTTATTTAAGATATCTTGATCAGAATTTCAATATAGCTTACTTTGTCTTTGAAATTTTAATAGTTTTATACTTTCTTTAACTGTCTTTTAATCAGCTTTTTCAAAGTTAAACTGATTAAAGAGAAGAGAATTTTCACTCATTTATTCTTCACTCAGTTTAATATTAAATTGAATAATCTCATGATATGATTCTGATGTCTTATTTAAATTAATAAATCAGTTTACAAGTCTTTTTTTCATTAGATTTTATAATATGAAGATTAGATCTATGATAGATTTCTATTTTATATCTTTTTTAAAGAATGTTTATTAATCAGATTTATTAATTAAATCTATTAAATGCTCTAAGATTTATTCAATCAGTTTATCAGCTTTTACTACTCTTTTACATTCTGAATTTTATCAGAGATAATATGCATTGAAATCTTCTACAATTATAGAGTTTCTTAATAAAGTTATGTTCACAAATTCTCTCTTAATTATTCAGATAATGTTATTTTTCTTCAATAACTTTTTATTATAGATATTTATAAGCTATATAGTATTAAACTTATTCTCTTTATCTATAGTATCACTCATCAGAATATCAGAGTCAGATATAATATTAAATCTTAGATTAAATTAATATCTTGATCTCTTTCTTTTATAGATTATTACTCTTAACTTTATCTCAGACTTTTGAGATAGAAAATAGTAGTAGCTTTATTATTATTATTATTCTTCAATTATAGATGTATGCAGTCAGAGACTATGACATCTATCTGAGAATCTTTAGTTCTCAGGGTTTTTCCTATATCTATAGAGTCAACTATTATACATTTATCAATTTCAAATATGCAAAATCAGAAAATTCCAGCTCAGAATACAAAAACTGTTTACAAATTGCAGTATTTCAACACCTTCTGATAGTTCGAAACCATTTGAGAATATTATGACAAAAGAAAAGAGAATATAGTCTTAAAGATAGACACATTAAATAGATAGAGAAAAGAACAGAAGAAAACAAGTACAGTAAAGAGAGACTATAACAAAACAAAATTATTAAAAGATGATGTATAGCTGTTTTAACAGACTATATCTAGTCAATTTCCACCTCTTCATATTCAGATACTTCTGAATTCAGTCATTTTCTTGTAGCTGCTCTAGTTTCTGATAGAAAGTCTATTAAGTATTTAGTTCCTGTCTCAGTTGAGAATAAGAACCTCATATTTAATTGATTTAAATCATACTTTTTCTTTAATCTAAACTCTGAGACTATTGTATAATACATAATGCATTACAATATGCTCAGGATTTTCATTCACATTGCAGAATAAAGCACTTTGTTGAATCAAATCTATCATCAAATCTTTGTATATAAGATTTGAAATAACCATGTTCTAGTTTTAGCTGAAATATAGATGAGAATATTTTCTTTTTACATTTAATTGAACAAGATTTCCACTTTGATTTTGTCTCAAATCTTGAATAATGTATACTCTTCTTTTGTTTCTGCCAGCTTTCATTTCACTTATTTAAACAAGATTCTTTTATCTTTCTCTTTATGAAAGACCAGGACACTGTTTTTTGAATAGATCTGCTTAATTCTGAACCCTTTTTTACAGCTGAATCAGTCAATTCATTATCATGAATATTCATATGAGCAGGAACTCAATGCAGATGAATTATCAGTTTTGATATTCTTCTCTTTTGAATTTTCAAAACAGAGTTTAAAATCAGTTCAAGATTCATTTGATCATTATGAATCTGACTATTTCTAAGTCTTTTTAAAGCAGCTTGACTATCAGAGAATATTCATGTCTCTTTCAAATCATTTTCTCTTTTATGAGATTTTATTTCAATCAGTTTGAAAGCTTTCACTATTGCAAATAGTTCAGTATCAAAGACTTCAGATTCACAGCCTAAATTCCAGAAATCTGAGATAAAATTAATATTATCTTCAGTATAAGCAATGCCTGCGTCTAATCTATTCAAATTCTCATTTTTTAAGTCATCTGAGTAGATCAGAATAGAGTCTTTTATATTAATTGTAGAGATCTTCTTTAAATGCTGTTCATATTCTCTCTCTTTAGATAGTTCACTTATTTGTAAGTCTATGAGAGATTTTAGCTTTTCTCTCCAGAGAGATATCTTCTCATGATCAATTTTCTCAACATTTAATAAAGAAAATTGATTCTTAATAAGTGAACATAGTCTATACAGTTGAGAGGGCATTTTCTTTAAAGTATTATTCTCATTTCAATCAAGAAATCTATTCTAATTCAGTTCATTTCCTGAGTTAACTGATGAAAATGAAGAAGAGACTCTTTCTCTGATTATATAATTTGAGCTCATCTTCATGACTCTCAGAGCATAGTTCATACAGGCCTTTTCAAATTGAATAGTAGAAGATGGAATTGAAGCTTCAATTTCCATTGCTTTAATAGGAGATGACTTGAATGCTCTCAGAATTCTTCTCAAAGCTCTGTTTTATAGACTTTGAAAGAGTTCAGTGAAGTTTTCTTGATTGTTTCATTAAACTTAAACTTCATAATCAGCTACTGAGATAATACAGGCTATGTATAACTGTCTCATAGTCTGAAAGAACAGACCTCTCTCAGTATTTAATAGTCTGATTATACTATTCAGTAGTCTCTCTGCCTTGATGATTCTTTGTTGAATATGATATTTAAAATTCCGCTTGAAGTTTAATCATACTTCTAGCCATTTGACATTCAAACTGGGTTTAATCTCTTTATTCAAAAGAGTTAGACTTAGTTCTTTCTCATTAATCCTGGGAAAAAAGTGAATTAGCTCAGTTTTATTCATATCAAATTGAATTAGATTGATATCTGCTCTAATAAAAGATTTTCTTTGCTACTTTCTCAATCACTTCTAAATTCTCTTTGATTATCTTTGAACTGTAGAGTAGGTCAATATCATCTACATAACTTGAAGATCTCACTATTTTCATCTCTCTATTCTTGAATAGATATGCAGTGTATATTGCAAATAATACAGATGAGATTGAAGATTCTTATGATACTTCTATTTTTATCTCAGTTTTATCTTGTTTTCTTCCATCAAAGAATAGTTGTATAATTCTTTGAGACATGAAACAATTGACTCATTTTATTAGAGAAAGTTGCAGTTTTAACATCTTCAAAGTTTGAATTATCTTAGACTTTGACACATGATCAAATGCATCTTTTATATCAATAAAAACTACAGTTGAGACCAGGCCTTCATACTTTGCTACTTGAATATCATGAATAACTGAGAGAACAGTATTAATTGCAGAACATTGTTTTCTATCTCTCATTTATTCATTAAATAGAAGAGAATCACTAATAGAGCTTATAAAAGATAATCTAGTAGCTATTATCTTTTCTAGAATTTTTCTCAAACAGTTCAACAGAGATATTACTCTATATAACTTAGAAATTGAAGTCATTCTATTAGGTTTTGCAAGGATTACTTCAGTAGCTTCTCTTCAGCATTCAGAATGATAACCATTTTTTAAGAGATTTAACAAGAGCTCAAAATATTCATTCTTCAAGTAGGAATATATGTTTTGAATAGTTAAGTGATTAATTGAATCAGGCCCTGCAGCAGTTTTAATTGAACTTGAGAATATTGCTGACTCTAGTTCATCATATGTAAGCTCAGGCCATTCCCAGTTATTTTCATCAATATATTCATGAAATGACATATTCTCCTCTTCTAAATGTGATGAGTTTTGAAAGAGAATTCTCATAAAAGCTTGATATTTTTCCTCAAAAGAATTTACTGTATATAATTCATTCTGAAATTCATATTCTAAGGTTGAAAGCTTTGCTACACTTCTTGTTTTAGTATAGTTGAAGACTTTGAAAACTTCTTTTTCTTATACTTCTTCAAGAAATTTGTTTCAGTAATCTGTTTTGACTTTTTTAATATCTGAAAAATATTCATTTTGAATAGCTTTGAACTCTTCATCAGATATTAAGTGATTCTTTCAATCTCTCTTAGCAGTGACTAATTGCTTTCTTTTAGAAGTGATATTCTCATTTCATCAAGATTTGAAATACTCAGAAGACTTTTTCTTTGAAATATTTTCTTCAATACTTGTTTGAAGAATAGATGTAATCAGCTTTACTCTATTCTCAAGCATTTCATTTAATATATCTTGACTTTGATTTCAATAGAGCTCACTCTGTCTTTCAGATTTCAGCTGTTTTACTCTTTCTTCAACTGCTTTTCAATCAGCTTTTTCAAAGTTATACTAATTAGAGAGAAGAGGATTTTCACTTCTTTGTTTTTCACTCAGTTCAATATCAAATTGAATGATTTCATGACTCAATCCTGAGGTTTCATTTGAATCAATAAACCAGTTTATAAGTCTTTTTTCAATTAGATTTTGTGACATGAAAGTTAGATCTATAATAGATTTCTGTTTCATGTCTTTTCTAAAGAATATTTATTGATCAGACTTGTTAACTAAATTCATTGAATGCTCAAAAGTTCATTCAATCAGTTTATCTACTCTTACTGCTCTTATGCACTCTGAGTTTCATCAGGGATGATATGCATTGAAGTCTCCTACAATTATAGAGTTTTTTAAGAGAGTTATATTCAAAAATCCTCTATCAATTGTTCAGGTATTGTTGTTTTCTTTCAATGATTTTTCATTATAGATATTTATAAGTTGAATAGTATCAATCTCATTATCTTTATCTATAATATCACTCACTAGAATGTCAGAGTCAGATATGATATCAAATCTCAGATTAAATTGATATCTTGATCTTTTTCTCTCATAGATTGCTACTCTTGATTTTATCTCAGATTTTTCAGGAAGAAAGCAGTAATAGCTTGAATGAGAAATGATGTACTTTGACTCAGTATCAAAGTTTGATTCTTGAAGAAGTATAAAGTCAACTTTTTATTCAAATGCAATCTGAAGACAAGAATAAATGCAATTTGAGTTTCTATTCACATTGTTTTGAATAAATGTGATTTTTGAAGAGTTTTTAAACTTTTTTTGTTGTTTTTGTTGTACATTCATACTAAAAGAGAGTGAAGATATAGTAGAATCTAATCACTATCATCAGATAGTAAATTATAACTATTTTGAAAAGCAGGAATCTCAACTGCTTGCATTCTATCTAGTTTATCATCAGAGTCATTTCTCGATTCTCTAATCTTAACAGATGTTTGAGAATTCAAATTCTGTTTACATTTAGCTGAAGAATTGAAGTTTGAAGATCTAGATAGTTGAGAGTTTCTTCTTTTTAAGCTTGCAGTTGTGGATTTACTAGCTTGACTTTTCTCTTCAGTTTTAGATTCACTTTGAGCTTCATCTTTTCTTCAGTTCTTCTGAGTTCTTGAAGTAAATACACATTCTTTTGAGCTAGATGCATGTTTTTCTTTGTAATTGAAGCACTTAAGCAGAGTATATTGACATATTTCATCTCTTTTTGAGCATGTTTCACATTTATGCTCACTAGTTTTGTGATCTCTAGCACAGAATGCGCATTTTGAGTCTCTGAAACAAGAGATTGCAAAGTGTCCATATCTTTGACAGTTTGAGCACTGTGTTTGAGCTTTGAGATTCATTCTTGAATCTTTGTATTCATGAACTCTCATTTTCAAACCTGTTACTCTTACTTCAGAGATTCTTGATTGTTCAAGTGTCTTTGTATACACTAGAACAGAGGCATTTCTTCTACTCTATCTGAACTCAATTGAATTAAGCTATACAGGCTCTTTTCTCAGTTGAATAGAATTGTATTCTTCTAATTTATTTTTAAGAAGCAGCATTTCTTCCTCACAGTCAAAAATTTCAACTGAAATATCATGAAGAATGAATTTGTCTCACTTTTCATCTCTTTCAGATAGAATTGTTGTATTCAGTAGAGATTCTATTACTGATTTTCAGAGATTCTCATTCTGAATGAGAAATTCTGCACTGAATTCAGACATTGTAGTCAAAATAATAGAATTTTCAAAGAAAGATGACTCAATTGAAGCTATGACTGGTTTTTAAACTTCAATATCAGTCATTAACTGAGAAAAGAACTGCTGATTAATTTCATTTCTAATTCTGAAAATAAGATTTGAGTTTAGCTTGTTTTTTTGCAAGCTCTTCTGATTTGAGACTTTGAGAATAAGTCTTCTATTTCTGAAGATTTGAAAGTTCTTCTCTTTTTGCATTTCTTTTTTTTTCTTTCTATGAACAGAGATCTGAGTAATATTCTTCTCAGTTTTCTCAGAATTTTGAGCAGATTTTGAACTAGCAGGTTTGAAGACAGCAGATTCTACTACTTGAGCATATGTTTTCTTCTGATTTGAAGAAGAAGATGAAGAAGTAGAAGATGAAAAAGAGTCAGTGACTGTACTGAAAGATTTCAATGTTTTTTGAATTATGTTTGAAATTTCAAGTTTGAACTTGATCACTTCTTGTAGTTATCTAGTCTGAGCATGAAGAATTAACAGAACTTCTTCATTCTTCTCACTCAGACACTATTTTCCAAGAATTTTACTTGCTTTTTCCAGTTCCTGTATTTCAAGAACTTGTTGTTTCTCTATTTCTTTCTTCTTTCTTCTCTTTAGAATTTCAATCTCAGGAATGGAATCTGAGAAAACATCTTTTTTCACATCAACTGAGTGTACTCTTGAACTCATTTTACTCACTGAATGAAAAGTTGGTCAGACTGTTTCAATTGAGAGATTTATCAGTCTATTTTCAAATGAAAAGTTGATCAGACTGTTTCAATTAAGAGATTTATTAATCTATTTTCAAATGAAAAAGTTGATCAGACTGTTTCAGTTGAGAGATTTATTAGTCTATTTTCAATTGAAAAGTTGATCAGACTGTTTCAAAAGAAGAATGAAAGACTTTTGTGTATAAAACACCTGATTTTTTTCACACTAGTTCAGTAACTAGGTTAGATTTTTGAAGAGAATCTAATAAACTCAAAGTGATTTTTAAGATAAATCAATAAAATCTTTACAAACTCTTTCTTGAAATACAGTGAGGAAAAGTATGATATCAATTGATAGTAAATCAGATGATATGACAGTTTTTGAGAGAAAAACTGACAAAAAATAAGTCAATTTTTTGCAGAGAAATTGATTAAAACTATTTAATTTTATTCTAAATCATTTAATTCTTCTCACACAACAAGTGTGCAACTTAAATCAGTTAATAAAGAGTGTAAAAGAGAATTAAGTATTAATGAAAGCTCTTCAGTCACTGAAAAAGTAATTCTTACTTAAAAGAATATGAAATTATGACAGAAAATAACTCTGTTTTTAATTCTTTATCAGAATATTGTGTAAAATTCAGAGAAAAACATCTTACTTTTTCAAGAGAAGTAAAAAACTATTTCTAAAATCTTTTTTTTTTGCATTAACTTCTGCAGAAGAATGAGATAGAAACTGCTAAGATATACACTACTATATACTCTCTATCAAGACTTTCTCTCTTCAGAGTCTTGATATTATAGAGAATATAAGTCTGTTTCTATATAATAATGTAAATATTGTCAGCAGGATGTAGAGAAACTGATTATTTATATCTCAAAATAGAAGACTTTATCAATGATTATATTAATATAGAGTTAATTCTTAAATTTAATAGAAATCTGATGTTACTGTTCTCAATCTCTTGCAGAATCTATTGAATATTGAGATATTATAACTAGATTTAATATATCTCACTGTGCAGGGATCAAAGGCTCAGTCAGACCTTGAAATATACTGATTTTATAGTTGTCATGTCTGTTAATTATGTATTGAGTACAGTTACTGAGGTATCTTTTTGTACTTTTCTATTGAAAATGAACCAGATTGAGAGGGGTGATACAAGAGTGAGACTCAGTGTTGATGTCTAGATACACTGAAGACAGACTGTGAAGATTGCACTTCAGAAATGACTGTTGATTATATACTTGATATTATCACTGAGATATCTTTTTGTATTTTTCTGCTGAGGATGAGCCAGATTAGAAAGGGCGGTACAAGAGTGAGACTTGGTGTTGATGTTTTGAAACATCAAAGATGAACAGGGTTTTCACAGAGATCACTTCTCAGATATCTTCACAACTACAGATCAGGGATCTTCCAAAATTGAGAAGATTGATGCATATGACTAGGTCTCTTCACCTTACAATTTGTATGGCAATTTGGCCCGGGGTTGTGGTGTGATAGGGGAGAATGGGGGATAATCCCATGCAGGAGTTTCGAACGATGTCTGGTTCACATTTGGCTGGATAACTCCACCACCACACAGGGTATGCGGTCGGCGATGGGGTCAAAATGCTCGTATGATCGAGGGCTTTTCGATGGATCTATCAGCGGGTTCTTATTCGAAAAATCGAGCGAGTTCGTGGTGGAGCGGTTTGTCGAATAAAGCTGAGTAGTAGCTTGAATGTAATATAGCAGAACCGAAGCAGTGACTAGTCAGTGGCATCACATAGAGGTAGTTGTTTGAGAAGCTGTATAAGTGAGCTTAACTATCTTGCTTGAATAGCGAGCTTGTAGGCTACAGAGTTATTGCAAGAATATCACAGATATGATACTTAGTATACTAAGAAGATTATATAAGACACACAGTAACTCTCATATATCTTTCAGTAAAAGAAAAAACAAATTACTGACTTCTTTAATGAGAAGTCAGCATCTAGCTATTCTATATAGACAATGAGTGAATACTCTTCTCTCATTTTATGAGTGAGAATAGCTGAAGTAATACCTCAGTGATATCTTATTGTTAAGAAAGAGTAATCTACTGATCTTATATAGAAGTGAGATTTTCATATTCATTAATTAAATCTTTCCATGATATATCTGAATGATATTATAGAATAATTGAAAACTAGTTCAGATAATCTGCAGAATGAATGAAATCATCTACATAAAAGTGATAAACTGTGTGAAATCACAGTGAGATCTTAACATAATCAGAAGTATGATAATGCTCTTCTCTTTAAAAGTATAGTCTTAATACTCTCAAGATTATCAGATTAGAAATTATCTTTATTGTATAGTAATGATTACTAATCAATTGACAGTGTGTATACTATACAAAGAAATAGATGAGTTTTTCTGCTAACTGTGTAGATCTTTCTTTTTTCATCTTCATTCAAATCAAACACATGATAAGTGAGTTTCTTATATATCAATTTGAAATGTGAAAAATATAGTTAATAAATAACTTACAGATCTCTTAATATATTCTGCTCTATATATGAAATTCTCTGCAAAAGTGATGTGTTTTTAGAGACAAAGCTAACAGTAGTGATAGAATTTTTTCAAAAAGATTCTCTCTCTCTGTGATACATTTTTTCCCCCTCTCTCTCATCTGTAATAGTGAGTACATGAGAGCATCATTCTTGAAAGATAATAAGAGACTTATTCTGACATTTTCTATTGAGTAATAAATATCTTCATGGTGCGGCCGCAGCCTTCATAATCATCAAGAAAGCCAGGTTGAAGACAGAGACAGCAGTGTCACTGAGCTGCAGAAGCATCACTTTCATTGTCATATCTTCTTCTTCTTCTTCTGCTTCTTATATAATCACAGTGATAGTCACTGTGCTCTGCAGTGAGCTGTCATCTCTTCTGCTGATTGATTTGTCTGTGTTCAGTTCTTTCTCTGTCTCTCTCATCACTGTTGTAACACTGCCCTTTCTCTCAATCAATATAATGATGTATGACCCTGTGTAATCATTCAGAGAGAACTCTGAAGAGAGCTTGATTCTGAGAATAACAGCTTTAAGAAGCTCAATCTGTAGTTTCTCTTTCATGGTATGTCTGAGCCCTGCTCAGAATACTGCTGAGTTAAGTCTGCAGAATTCTGTGATTTCTTTATCTTCTCTCTGTAAGAAGGCTCTGATGCAGTCTCTGACTGACACTGCTACTTGTCTGCACTGTGTTAAACAGCTGAAGAAGAGAGAGATTCTGTATATTCATCTCTTCTCTCACTCTCATTATTTTCATTATATCTGCAACAATAACTTCTATCTCTCTGTAAGTATTATCTACTCTATAAGAAGATGTTGTGTCAGCTCTGACAAGAAGCTCAGATACTCAAGCAGTACAGAGTAAGAGTCTCAGAGCTTTAAGTGTTAATAGATTTTATCAAGACTGAGAAGATCTCTCTTACTCATCTGCAAAAGAAGATGAAAGTGTGAATCTTCAAGATAAAAAAACACCTCAGAATAACTGATCTTAAGAAGAGATTAGTTAGCACTGCTATTAAAAGCACTGTGAAGATCAATCACTGATTAAAGAGAATCTCACTTCAATTGAAGCAGATAACTGAGATACTTTGTAAGTTAATAAGTTAATATTTTATACATTTCTTATACTCTTCTGTGACACTGCAGTACTAACTTCTCAGCAGATAAAGATATCAGTGCTGAAGACTTCAACAGTGAAGAATGAGTTTAATGAGAGTGTAATTATTAATGAGTAGACTCTGAGATTCTTTCTTTTTACTTTTTCAGTGAGCTGTAGCTCTATTAGAATAGCAGCAGTCTGCAGATTGATAATATTAATATTTTTATTAGTTTTCAATATCTCTTTTCTCTAATCACTTCAGGAATTTTTATACTTGTATAGTCTTATTAAACTTCTAAAAAACTCTTTGAGAGAAAATAGAAGAAGAGTGCTACAGAGTCTATAAGACATCAGCTCATCATTACAAGATCATCTCTAAAAAATTCTTTAAGAAAAATGAGAAGTCTTAAGCAGTATTTCTTATTTAACATCTCTGACATGTAACAGAGCAGTCTCTACTAGCTATCTCATAGCTTACAATCTCTTTCTCAGCATTTTTCAAATACTCAAGCAGTTCTCACAAATTCTCTGACAATAAATAATCTTCTCATTTAATGAGATATTGAAGCTTGCTGTAATATATTCACTTATTCAATATTTTCTTCATAAGATATTCAGTATCACTCTCAATCTCAATGTCATCTGACTGAGAGAGCTCTATCTCAAGACATTGCTTATAGAGCTTCAAATAGAAAATATGAAAAATAGAATGAATTGATTTCAATTCTGTGAGTAATTTCAACTCATATGTCTGCTTACTCATCACTCTTATTACTGAGAAAGGTTCTAGTCATCACTCACTGAGCTTCTTACACAGTCTCATTATCTTGATATTCTTTGCTGAAAGTAGTACTTGATTCTCTATTAAGAACTTCATTGAAAGATATTTTCAATTATAGTATTTTATCTACTGCTTCTGAGTGCAGCAGATGCTTTTCATCACCTTCTCATAAATTTTATTTAAAAGTTTCAATCTTACTTTTACTTCTAACACTGATAAATACTTTATTCTCTGTATCTGTTCAATATTCTGACTGTCTATTCTTCTCTTTGAAACATTGTTCACAATGTCACTGAGTAATGAAGAATTATATTCATAACAAGTATAGAAAGAAGATATCTTTAAGGTTGCATTCTTTGCATTATTATATATGATTTCAGTGATCAGAAGATGTTTGAGTCAATCATTCTGATAATATAAATAGAACACTTAAAGATGCTGTTCTAGTGTCTGATTCTGATATTCAGTCTGATTATCTGTCTGCAGATGAAATACAGTACTGAGGAGACATCTTATTATAAGATGATAGTAAAAAGCTGATCAGTATTTGCTGATGAAGAGGAATTCTTGATCTATTATTAACAATTTCAGAGCACTGTGATCACAAATGATGATATCTAAAAATAGATCAGTCAATTCAGAGGCTTTAATCTTTTTATAAGTAGAGATATATCTGATTATCTTCATGAAGTGATTAACAATAACTAAGATTAAATCATATTCTTTGACTCTTGTCAACTTCAGCAGGTCAACTATGAAATTCATTAATAGATTCTGTTATAAGCTCTTTGAAACAGACAGTGACATCAACTTATCATATTACTTATATCACAGAATCTTTATTCTTTGACAGATATTACAAGTCTCAACATACTCTTTGACATCTGCTTGAAGCTTGTCTCAAATGTATTTACATTTTAGAAGCTTCTCAGTCTTCTCTAACTTAAAGTGTTCTGCATAAGAATTATCATGATAAATTCTCAATAACTTCTGATGCACTGCTCTGCTACAAGTGATAAAGATTGAATTATTCAGCAGTAGAAGTTCACATTCTTCTAGTTATCAGTGACTTGATTTCTTAGCAGCACTGTGACACTGTCTCACTCAGAGTCTGTCTCTTTCAAGTTCAAACTGAATTCTTTCTTCTTTAACTTCTGAATTCAAGCTGCAGTAGAGACATTCTTCTTCTATAACTTATCAATGAATTTTAAAAGTAGTCAGATTAAAAGATTGTAGATCATTTCATTCTTTGTCAATTCAATGATTGCAAGATGTGATATAAGAAGCTCATAATCTTCAGTATCAGTTCTCTGCAGAGACCTGAGTTCTCTTTTATCTTCTATACTAGATCACACAGCTGTCTCTTCAGCACTGTTTCTGAGCTTCAGAGAATCTCAACTCTCTGCAGTCAGCTTCTTCTGCAGTGATAACAGAGATTCTTTTATAGAATTCTTCTTCACATCAATGATATTATAATCAGGCTGTCTAGACAGTGTATCAGTAGAGTTAAGCCAATCTGAACAGTATCAGATATAGAAATCATACTCTGAAAGCAGCTTCACTCATCTTGCTTGATGTTCTGTCAAGCTCTTTGTTATCAAGAAATAATGAAGATTTGCATAATCAGTGACAACTTGTACTGAGTACTTACTATTCTGAAGATAATGTTGTCAGATCATAAAGAATTCAACAATTGTTAACATCTTCTGATTATAAGTATTATACCTTCTCTGCATAAGTGATAACTTCTTGAAGAAGAAGATCACTGATCTTTATTCACAGTATCTTATAGACTTCATAAAAAAGTCTTCTCTCACAGATAATTCATTGTCTGTTTTCTCAGAAGTAATTATTCTCTGATTCTTTTAATATTGAAAGATCTTCAGTGTCAACTGTGAAAAGATTTCACAGACTTCATTTCTGAATGCATCAGTCTCACACTGACTGAGTAAGTTAAGATCAAAGTGATTCAGCATCATAGCATCTGTGAAAGCTTGTTTCAATTCTGCAAATACCTGTACAGTGCCTTGAGTGAGAGTAAATGATCTCATTTTTCTGTCTTTCACACTTCTCTTTAACAGATCTGTAAGAGAGGCAGTAATTCATGAATATACATAGATGAATCATCTGTAGAAATTCACAAATTCTAGAAACATCTGCATCTCACAGTATGTTCACAGCATCAGTCATTTCTTAATGACAGAGACTCAGCTTCTGTTCATTGAAATGTCATTCATCTTAATAACATAATCTAAGAAATCAATCTTCTGCATGTAGAATGAGTATTTTTCAGTGTTTATATAGAGTTGATACTGTCTCAAGCAACTCAACACTTCTTGAACATGAGTATCATATTCTTTCTCTGATTTTGAGAAGATTAAAATGTTATTCAGATATACTATACAGAAGACATTAACAAGGCCTCACAGCATCTCATTTATATAGATCTGAAAGATGGCTGAAGTGTTACAAAGATCAAAAGATAAAACAAGATATTCAAAATTACTGTTCTTGATATGAAAAGCTGTTTTTTAAATATTATCTTTATTAACTCTGATTCTATGATAGACATTCTGTATATCAATCTTTGAGAACATTCTTGCTTCAGATAATTGATTGATCATCTCATTAATTAATGATAATGAATAGTGATTCTTAATCATCATCTTATTGAGATCTCTGTAGTCTACACATAGATGTAGCCTATCATTCTTCTTAGATATAAAGAGTATAGATGTCTCTGCTGAACTCTTTGATAAATGTATTCAGTTCTTTGATTACACTTCTTCAAGATATTTGCACAGAACATTCAATTTCTTTACAGACAGATTGTAAAGAGATCTGTATAACATTATTACACTGTCTTCAAGATAAATCTTATATCATATCTTGATATCAGAAAACTTCACTACTTCTCTTTCTGAAAAGACATTCTTAAAATCTGTAAAGAGATGTTATATACATTCATCTTCAATGATAGATACTGCTGCTAATCTTGTAGTGAGAGTGATAACTTCTTTATCTGTCTTCAAGTCTCAATCATCTGCTATGCAGTATATTAACTCTATCTTTTTCTCAAGATTCTTCTGATGAAACTCTTCAGATTTCTCTATCACTGTCTCTTTATCAGTGAGACAGTACTGTCACATCTGAGTGACTCAGTCAATGAGAGAATTGTTTTCTCTCAATTATAGAAGATCTAGAATGACATTCTTATCTATAATGTTAACTGTGTAAAGAAGTAGACTGCTCTTCTTAAAGATTTCTTCTGAGTCTGTAATCACACACTTCACTTGAATTATGTCAAAACAGTAATATTTTATTTCATTGATAAATTTCACATGATCTGATAAGTCTATCTTCTTTCAACTCTTCATTAAAGAAAAGAAATAGAATATGAAGTTAGTATCTACTCTGAAGTTAAGTAGATATCTCACTGATATCTCTCTGTTCAGAGTATGCATTGTGATCATAACATGAACTCAGAGATGTGAGAATTGTCAATTCTTTTCTTTCTCTTCTTTATCTTCTGCAGATACATTTGTCAGAAGAGAAGTCAACTTTAAGAAGATATCTTCTCAGTTTCTTCCCTTCTTCAGCTTCTTACAATTATTAATATAGTGATCATCAGCTCTGCAGTTGAAATAGAGATCTTTGTCAAATCTTTTTTAACATTTCTTCACAGTGAGTGAAGAATCAGAATACTTGAAATTCTTCTTTACTTTCTTCACACTGAAGCTGTCATGACATTATTTAGATTCTATCATTGATTGCTTAGAAGAAGTCTTATTAATCTTTTTCTCAGAGAATTAATTATTTAAATAGATTCAGAAAGCCAGGTTGACAAGCTCAGTGTGATTAATTAATGAACTCTGATATTATAATATCATTATCTGCACCTTGTGAGTCAGCTTTGTAAGATAAAGCTGTGTTTTTAATTGATTTAAATCATCAGTCAATTTCTCTCAATATTCTTCAAATCTTGTATTGAAATTAAAAGAATTCTCATCATCTCATTGATATAATAAGTTGAATCACTGTACTGCTGTGAAGCTGCAGTTGCAGTGATCTTTAACTTAATTCAGTAGAAAGTTCTTGAATTCTTCTTAAGTCATGACAGTATTGATACACTCAAGCTCTCTCTTCTTGATGACTCAAGTAGTCACAGAGATGCCTTCAAGAAGGTTGACAGCATATATTACTTATATCTTGTGAGTATTATACTGGCTCAGGTTAAGATGAAATTTTCATTCAAGAATATGAGTAAAGCTGTGAAATTCAGACAAGATGTTTCTCTTATATCTTGAAGAATCTCTGACCTTAATCTCTTTATCTCCATGATAGATGTAGGTGTGTAGAGGCTGCGGCGGTGACAGAGCAGTTGAAGAGCTCATGTCAAAATGTGCAGTGAGTTCAGAAATCTCAGATTTCTGTCAGAATAGAGATATACACACTCTAGAAGATAATGTAGTGTTTTTCTCAGAGAATGAGATCAGATCAGTCTCAGTGCAGGTGTATGAGATCATATCAATCTGTTAGAGCTTGACTGATTCAAACATATAATCAGATTGAGTGATTCAAATTGTAATATGATAGAACTGAAGTGATAACTAGTCAGTAGCATTATATAGAGATAGTTATTTGAGAAGTTGTATAAATAAGCTTGACTATCTTGCTTGAATAGTGAGCTTATAGACTACAGAGTTATTGCAAGAATATCACAGATATAATACTTAGTATACTAAGAAGATTGTATGAGACATGCAGTAACTCTTGTATATCTCTCAGTAGAAGAAAAAACAAATTACTGACTTCTTTGATGAGGAGTCAGTATCTAGCTATTCTATATATATAATGAGTGAATACCCTCCTCGCATTTCATGAGTGAGAATAGTCAGAGTGATACCTCAGCAGCGTCTCATTGCTAAGAAAGAGTAATCTGCTGACCTTGTATAGAAGCATAGTTCTCATATTCATTAATCAGATCTTTCTATGATATATCTAAATGATATCATAGAGTGGTTGAAAACCGGTTCAGACAGTCTGCGGAATGAATGAAATCATCTGCATGAAAGCAATGAGCCGTGTGAAACCGCAGCGGGACCTTAGCGCGGCCAGAGGCGTGACATTGAATAAGAAATAATATATTTTTACTCAGTATTAAAATTCAGTTTCTGAAGTAGTATAAAATCAACTTTTTATTCAAATGTAATTTGAAAATAAGAATAAATACAATTTGAGTTTCTATTCTCATTATTTTGAATAAATGTGATTTGTAAAGAGTTTTTAAACTTTTTTTATTATTTTTATTATATATTCATACTAAAAGAGAGTAGAGATAGAGTAGAATATAATCACTATTATCTAATAGTAGATTATAACTATTTTAAAAAGTAGAAATCTCAACTGCTTATATTATATCTAGTTTATTATCAGAGTTATTTCTGAATTCTCTAATCTTAATAGAAGTTTGAGAATTAAATTTCTGTTTATATTTATCTGAAGAATTGAAGTTTGAAGATTTAAATAGTTGAGAGTTTCTTCTTTTTAAGCTTATAGTTATGAATTTACTGATTTGACTATTCTCTTCAGTTCTAGATTAACTTTAAGCTTCATCTTTTCTTCAGTTCTTTTGAGTTCTTGAAATAAATATACATTCTTTTAAGTTAGATGCATGTTTTTCTTTACAATTAAAGTATTCTTAAACTTCTGTTAAGATTAGAGAATTGAGAAATAACTCTGATAATAAACTAGATATAATATAAGCAGTTGAGATTTCTACTTTTCAAAATAGTTATAATCTACTATCTGATAATAGTGATTAGATTCTAATCTATCTCTACTCTCCTTTAGTATGAATATATAACAAAAATAATAAAAAAAGTTTAAAAACTCTTTAAAAATCACATTTATTCAAAATAATGTAAATAGAAACTCAAATTATATTTATTCTTATCTTCAAATTATATTTGAATAAAAAGTTGATTTTATACTACTTCAGAAGTAGAATTTTAATGGTGAGTAAAAATATATCATTTCTTATTCAAGCTACTACTACTTTCTATCTCAAAAGTCTGAGATAAAGTCAAGAGTAGTGATCTATGAAAGAAAGAGATTAAGATATTAATTTAATCTAAGATTTTTCTATCTGACTCTGATATTCTGATAAGTGATATTATAGATAAAGAGAATAAGTTTAATACTATACAGCTTATAAATATTTATAGTGAAAAGTTATTAAAGAAAAATAACAATATCTGAACAATTAATAGAGAATTTCTGAATATAACTTCATTAAGAAACTCTATAATTGTAGAAGATTTCAATACACATCATCTCTGATAAAATTCAGAATATAAAAGAGCAGTAAGAGCTGATAATCTGATTGAATAAATCTTTAAGCATTTAATAGATTTAGTTAATAAATCTGGTCAATAAACATTCTTTAGAAAGAATATGAAACAGAAATCTATTATAGATCTAATCTTCATATCATAAAATCTAATGAAAAAAAGACTTGTAAACTGATTTATTGATTCAAATGATATCTTAAGTGAAATACTTAAGAATAGAGTGAAGCTCATTACATCTATTATTCTAATAAGTATTAAAGATAATATTTTAAAGAGAAAGTCTTCTGAGTATTTAAAATCTTAATAAAATAAGAATATCACATCTAAAAGAAAACAAGTAGCTACTACTAGAAGAGATTAAAGAAATAATGTAATTTCTAATAAAGAGTTCAAAACTGTCAGAAATGAATATTTTTCGGATATTAAAACAGCTAAAACAGACTGCTGAAATAAATTTCTTAAAGAAGTATAAGAAAAGAAAGTTTTTAAAGCTTTTAACTGTACTAAAATAAGAAGTATAGTAAAACTTTCAGTGTTAGAATATAAGTTTCAGAATAAATCATATACAGCAAACTCTTTTAAGAAAAAATATCAAGCTTTTATAAGAACTCTCTTTCAAAACTTATCAGATTCAGATTTGAAGAAAGAGAATATATTACCTCTGAATTATATTAATGAAAATAACTGAGAATGATCTAATCTTACATAAGATAAATTAGAGTCAGCTATCTTCTCAAGTTCAGTTAAAACTGCTACAGAGCCTGATTCAATTAATCACTTAATTATTCAAAATATATACTTCTACTTAAACAATGAATATTTTAAGCTCTTTTTCAATCTCTTAAAAAATGAATATTATTCTGAATACTGAAGAGAAGTCACTGAAGTAATTCTTGTAAAATCTAATAGAAGAACTTTAATTTCTAAGTTATATAGAGTAATATCTCTATTAAGCTGTCTAGAAAAGATTTTAGAAAAGATAATAGCTACTTAACTATCTTTTATAAGCTTTATTAGTAATTCTCTTTTATTCAGTAAATAAATGAGAGATAGAAAACAATATTCTGCAATTAACACTGTTCTCTCAGTTATTTATAATATTCAAATAACAAAGTATGAAGATCTGGTCTCAACTGCAGTTTTTATTGATATAAAAGAAGTATTTAATCATGTTTCAAAGTCAAAGTTAATTCAGACTTTAAAGATGTTAAAACTGCTAGTTTCTCTAATAAAATGAATTAACTATTTTATATCTAAAAGAATCATATAACTTTTCTTTGATGAAATGAAATATAACAAGACTGAGATAAAAATAGAAGTACTGTAAGAATCTCTAATCTCACTTATTTTATTTACAATATACACTGCATATCTATTTAAAAATAGAAATATGAGAATAGTATAATCTCTGAGATCTCAGATATATGAATAATATTGATCTAGTCTACATCTTAAAAATAATCAAAGAGAATTTAGATATGATTGAAAAAGTAGTAAAGAAAATCTTCATTAGAGCAGATATTAATTAAATTTAATTTAATATGAATAAAACTGAGTTAATTCATTTCTTTTCTAAATTCAATAAGAAAGAACTAGCTCTAACTCTTTTAAATAGAGAGATTAAACTCAGTGTAAATATCAAATGATTAGAAGTATGATTAAACTTCAAGTTGAATTTTAAACATCACATTCAACAAAGAACTATCAAGACAGAATGACTATTAAATAACATAATTAGACTATTAAATATAGAGAGAGGTCTATTCTTTCAGACTATGAGACAGTTATATATAATCTGTATTATATCAGTAGCTGATTATGAAGTTCAAGTTTAATGAAATAATTCAGAGAATTTCACTGAACTCTTTCAAAGTCTCTAAAACAGAGCTTTGAGAAGAATTCTGAGAGCATTCAAATCATCTTCTATTAAAGCAATGAAAGTTGAAGCTTTAATTTCTTCTTCTACTATTAGATTTGAAAAGACTTGTATAAACTATACTCTGAGAGTTATAAAGATAAGCTTAAATTATATAATCAGAGAAAGAGTCTCTTCTTCATTTCTATTAATTAACTCTGAAAATGAACTGAATTAAAACAGATTTCTTGATTGAAATGAAAATAATTCTTTAAAGAAAATATCTTCTCAACTGTACAAACTATGTACACTGATTAAAAATCAATTTTCTTCTTTAAATATTGAAAAAGTTGATTATGAGAAGATATCTTTCTGAAGAGAAAAGCTTAAATCTCTTATAGACTTATAAATAAGTGAACTATTTAAGAAGAAAGAATATGAACAGTATTTGAAGAGAATTTCTATAATTAATATAGAAGACTCTATTCTGATTTATTCAGATAACTTTAAAAATGACAATTTGAATAAATTAAATACAGATATTACTTATACTGAAGATAATCTCAATTTTATCACAGATTTCTGAAATTTAGACTGTGAATCTGAAGTCTCTGATACTGAACTATTTGTAATAGTGAAAGCTTTCAAACTCATTGAAATAAAATCTCACAAGAGAGGAAATAGTTTGAAAGAGATATGAATATTCTCTGATAGTCAAGCTGCTTTAAAAAGACTTAGAAATAGTTAGATTTATAATAGTGAAATGAATCATAAACTGATCTTAAACTCTGTTTTAAAAATTCAAAAGAGAAGAATATCAAAGCTGATAATTTATCTATACTGAGTTTCTGCTCATATAAATATTTATGACAATGAATTGAGTCAATTCAATTGACTGATTCAGCTGTAAAAAAGAGTTCAGAATTAAGCAGATCTATTCAAAAAATTATGTTCTGATCTTTTATAAAGAGAAAAATAAAAGAATCTTGTTTAGATAAGTAAAATAAAAGCTGGGAGAAATAAAAGAAGAGTATACATTATTCAAGATTTGAAATAAAACTCAAGTGAAAATCTTGTTCAATTAAATGTAAAAAGAAAATATTCTCATCTATAATACAGCTGAAACTAGAATATGACTATTTCAAATCTTATATACAAAGATTTGATGATAGATTTAATTGAATAGAAGGCGCATTCTGCAATGTAAATGAGAATTCTAAGTATATTATAATGTACTGTGCATTATACAATAGTCTCATTGTCAGATTACAAGAGAAGTATGATCTAAATCAATTAAATATGAGATTTTTATTCACAACTGAGACAGAAATTAAATACTTAATAGAATTTCTATCAGAAACTCAAGCAGCTATAATAAAATGACTGAATTCAGAAATATCTGAATATGAAGAGAAGGAAATCAATCAGATATAGTCTGTTAAAACAGCTATATACTATCTTTTAATAATTTATTTCATTACAGTCTCTCTTTACTTTATCTGTTTCTTTTAATTTCTTTCTATCTATCTATTTAATATGTCTCTCTTTAAGACTGTGTTCTCTTTTCTTTTGTCATGATATTGTCAAATGATTTCTAAGTATTAGAAGATGTTAAAATACTGCAATTTGTAAACAGTTCTTATATTCTGAGCTAGAATTTTATGATTTTCCATATCTGAAATTGATGAATGTATAATACTTAACTTTACAGATATAGGAAAAACCATGAGAACTAAAAGGTCTCAGGTAGATGTCATAGTCTCTGACTGCATACATCTATAATTGAAGAATAATAGTAATAATAATAGAATTGTTGTATTTAACAAAGATTCTACTGCTGATTTTCAGACATTCTCATTCTGAATAAGGAATTCTGCACTGAATTCAGGCATTATAGTCAGAATAATGAAGTTTTCAAAGAATGATGACTCAATTGAAGCTGTAACTGATTTTTGAACTTTAATATCAGTTATCAACTGAGAAAAGAACTGCTGATTAATTTCATTTCTGATTCTGAAAATGAGATTTGAGTTTAGCTTGTTTCTTTGCAAGATGTTCTGATTTGAGACTTTGAGAATAAGTCTTCTATTTCTGAAGATTTTGAAGTTTTTCTCTTTTTGCATTTTTTTCTTCACTTTTTTATGAATAGAAGTGTGAGCAGTATTCTTCTCAGTTGTCTCAGGATTTTGAGCAGGTTTTGAGACAGCAGGTTTAGAGACAGCAGATTCAGCTGCTTGAATGTATATTTTCTTCTGATTTAAAGAAAAAGAAGAAGTAGAAACAGAGAAAGAGCAAAATAATAAGTCAGTGATTATACTAGAAATTTTCAATGTTTTTTGAACTGTATTTGAAATTCCAAGTTTGAACTTGATCATCTTCTGTAGTTATCTAGCCTGAGTATGAAGAATTAACAGAACTTCTTCATTCATCTCACTCAGACACTGTCTTTCAAGAATCTTGCTTGCTTTTTCAAGTTTCTGTATTTCAAGAACTTGTTATTTCTCTATTTCTTCTTTCTTTCTTCTCTTCAGAATTTCAATCTTATAAATAGTATGTAAGAAAGCATCTTTTTCCACATCAACTGAGTGTATTTTTGAACTCATTTTTCTCACTCAATGAAA
This sequence comes from Blastomyces dermatitidis ER-3, assembly GCF_000003525.1. Taxonomy (NCBI): domain Eukaryota; kingdom Fungi; phylum Ascomycota; class Eurotiomycetes; order Onygenales; family Ajellomycetaceae; genus Blastomyces; species Blastomyces dermatitidis. The sequence goes on along the minus strand of NW_025544780.1, from coordinate 3,568,621 downwards.
AGTTGGTCAGACTATTTCAATTAAGATATTTATTGAACTCTTTTGAAAAGTTAGTCAGCCTGTTTCAATTAAGACATTTCTAAGTCTGTTTTCAATTGAAAAGTTGGTCAGACTGTTTTAAATGAAGAATAAAAGACTTTTATGTATAAAACACCTGATTTTTTTCACACTAGTTCAGTAACTAGATTAGATTTTTAAAGAGAATCTAATAAACTGAGATTGATTTTTGAGATAAATCAATAAAATCTTTACAATCTCTTTCTTAGAATACAGTGAGAAAAAGTATGATATCAATTGATAGTAAATCAGATAATATAACAGTTTTTGAGAGAAAAACTGAGAAAAAATAAATCAATTCTTTACAGAGAAATTGATTAAAACTACTCAATTTTATTCTAAATCATTCAATTCTCCTCACACAACAAGTGTGCAACTCAAATAAGTTAATAAAGAGTGTAAAACAGAATTAAGTATTAATGAAAGCTCTTCAGTCACTCAAAAATTAATTCTTACTTAAAAGAATATGAAATTATGATAGAAAACCACTCTGCTTTTAATTCTTTGTAAGAATATTGTATAAAACGCAGAGAAAAACACCTTACTTTTTCAAGAGAAGTAAAAAACTATTTCTAAGATCTTTTTTTACATTAACTGCTGCAGAAGAATGAAATAGAAACTGCTAAGATATACATTACTATATACTCTCTATCAAGACTTTCCCTCTTCAGAGTCTTGATATTATAGAGAATATAAGTCTATTTCTATATAATAATATAAATATTGCCAGCGGGATATAGAGGAACTGGTTATTTCTATCTCAAAATAGACGCCTTTGTCAATGATTATATTAATATAGAGTTAATTCTCAAATTCAATAAAAACCTAGTGTTGCTGTTCTCAATCCCTTGCAGAATCTATTGAATATTGAGATATTAAAACTAGATTTAATATATCTCACTGTGCAGAGATCAAAGGCTCAGTCAGATCTTGAAATATACTGATTTTATAGTTGTTATATCTGTCAATTATGTATCAAATACAGTTACTGAGGTATCTTTTTGTATTTTTCTGCCAGGGATGAACCAGAATGAAAGAGGCAGTACGAGGATGAGACTTGATATTGATGTCTTGATGTCTTCATACATAGTATTTCAGATGATTAAATGAAACTTCTTCTTTCACAGATTTATATTTATTTCTCTTAAGAGATCTGAGAGTGATGCAGATATTTTTATAAAATTCTTAATAAATCTGTGATAATATAAGATTAACTTAAGAAACTATTGTATATAATGTATATTTCTTAGCTGCAGTTAATTCATTATAATATTCAATTTCTCTGAAATAAGATGTATACAGTTATCACTTACTATATATTCTACAAACTTCAACTCTTCTGTTTTAAATATACACTTTGTTAATTTGATATAGAGCTTATACTCTGTCAGAGTTATAAGCACTTTGTTAAGATGCTTCAGATATTCATTGTATAAATTTGAGAAGACTAGAATATTATTCAAGTATATGAGATATGAGATTTCATTCTGTTTATAAAGAATTATATTCATCATTATTTAAAAGATAATAGATGCATTTATCAGACTAAATAGTATTATCAGAAATTTGAACTTCTCTTATAGTATATTAAATGTGATTCACAGTATTAACAGTTCATCTATACACATCTGTTAATATTCTGAGAGAAGATTGATCTTTGATAGATATCAGACTGTGTCGGGCTGCGCCTGATCAATTATATAGACTATTTCATTACACTTCACAGATTTCTACCGCTCCGATTCTCAGTCACTGATTCTCAGCTGAAAATCTATGAAATTCCTATTCTTCCGCTCTGAAGCTTCATTGTATATGAAAACCCCTATTCTTTCACTCTGAAGTTTCACCGTGTATGTCATCACATACATGTATAAATATTCACTTTAATTGTCAATTCTCACACTTTCTCTTTCTTTTCTTCTTTAACATTTTTCACTTTAATATATAAGACCTCTAAATATTATACTGATCTATTCAGCATAGATCTCTTACACTTGAAAAACATTTATTGTCTTCTTATTAGAAATGATTAACTCACTGAGATATCTGAATACATATAACATATAAGAAATAGAGAAACAGTTAAACAGTTAAGTTAACACTGAGTTCTTAGATAGAAGCTTACTCATCAGTTACTCTGACTCTGTAATAAAATCTTATAAAGAGAGTAAGATCTTATAAGAGAATATCAGTGAAAGATCTGAGAGTTCTGACACTTCAGATGTATAAGATATTTATATAATTACACTTTCACAGATATCATACATCCGATGATTGATATAATCATGTTTAATAATAATATGAGAGAACTCTTGAACATGAGTATAGATGTGATATCACAGTGACTCTGAGTAATGTTGAAATTACAACAGCAATAGATAGCTGATATGCATATAACTTAATAACTTCAATACAAGAAAATTCAACAATTAGCTCAACAAGAAACTCATGAAATTTCAACATCTACAGAATCAAATACAAAAGTGCTAAAAGAATACTTAGATACTCTCATATATTTCAATATTTTCAATCTCACTCTCTACTCATCATGAAGAATGAAAATGCTTGTGAAGCTGAGTGTAGATGAAGATGTCATCAGTTTACTAATTAATCAAGATTGATATATCAATAGACAATTCAAGAATCATATGAAACAGAAGTTTCATTCATGAATAAAAGCATGTGAACCAGTATTGCGAATATCTGATAACATTATCAAATATCTTAATATTCTGTTCTCAGACACTGTCATGTAATAGAAAGTATTAGATTAATTACAGAGTGTCTCACAGAGAAATACTTCTCTTATAATATTCATCTCTGACTTTGACATCAAGATTCTAGGAGCAGATGATCAATCTTGAGAGAATTGAATGAAGATTAGCATGCTTAAGAAGACATTAACTTTCAAACTCTTACAGACTCTTGTAAGTGTAGATAAAAACCAGACTTATGAAGATTTCTGCATACAACTCTGAACATTGAATGATTATCTTATCAAGCTCAAGAGTATACAGAACAGTGATAGAAGATGTTACATTTATACACCTGTACTGAGAAATAACTCAGTCACTTATACATCTGTACTGAGAAATGACAACAATGATGCAGATGTTATGAATTAAGTAGACTTGAATATCTATATATAAGCAAGAATCTTCACTATCTGAACAGGCTTTTAAGTTTCTGAGATCACTTCTGAAGAAGTCACTGACTGATATCAATAAGAGATATATATTAATTGTAATTGATCAGAACACATCACTTTCAACTACTAATCAGTCTATATACCTCCTCACTCAAGAGAAAGATCAGTATCTCCTTGTTCAAAGAATAAGTCAACACCTATTCATGTCAATCACATTGCATTGAAGAAAGATTTGAAAGACAACTATGAAGATATTCTGATGAAACAGGGAAAAGATTAGCTTCTGTTCAAATTTGCAAACAGAAGCTTAAAGAGATTGAATGACAACAATTTGAAGAGAAAATGACAATGAATGCAATTCTTGTATCTACTGTGATCAATAATATATACGATATGAAGGCTATGATAGACAGCAGTCTATGTTATTATACAATGATTAAATCTTCAGTTGTAAAATGTTATAACCTTCAGTATATTCTCTTATTAAAACCCTGACTCCTTGCAGAATTTGATAATTTAAAAGACATTCACACCTGTTATATAATGAAACTAAACATAGATGTTAGAGAATATCAATATGAAGATGCCTATGTATATGAAGTTGATAATCTTGACTATAATCTTATGCTAGAACTTGTCTGACTATCTGAATAGAGTATCTTGTTGAATGTTTAAAATAGAAGTTTAATATTCTCTAATAATGATAGAATTCATGAAGATGATATTTATAAGACTATGAATCTTACACAGATCTCTGCGAATGCTTATAAAATGCTCTGAAAAAGAAGTCATCAGTGAGATCACTGATAAAGTCACTGACAGCAGAATCATATATCAATCTATTCTATCAATCTGACTAATATTAAGCAGGCTCTAGAGAAGTTAATCTGTACTATAATAACAGATTCTCACACAAAACTCTCTCAATAATATCATGAATATCTAGATATCTTCTGACAAGATAACATTATGAATATACTCTCTTTACTTTACAAGGCTCAGAAGTGAATTACAGTATTAAGTTAAAAAAGAAGAATGATAAGAACTCTAAGTCATTTTAAGACCTTCTTTATAATATATCTTGAGATGAACTTCTTCTTCTTTGAAAGACACTCAATGATCTGTTAAATAAGAAATTCATATATATTAGTAACTCTTCTACTGCAGCTTCTATTCTCTTTGCAAAGAAATTAGATCAAGAACTCTGATTCTGTGTGAACTATTAAGATCTGAACAGATTGATAAAGAAAGATCATTATTTCTTATCTCTTATCAATGAAACTCTAGTATGTATCAGATAAGTCTGATAATGTATAAAGCTAGATATTATCGCTATATTTCATAAGATTTGTATCACTGAAGAAGCTGAATGACTTACAGCATTCTGAACATATTATAATCTCTTTGAATAAGTAGTCACACTCCTTGAACTGACTAATATTCTCAGTACATTTCAGAAGTGTATCAACTGAGCACTCTGAGATTTTCTTAATGAGTTTATATCTGTATATCTAGATGACAATGTTATCTTCACTGATGAATTCAGAAAAGAACATCAAGAACATGTATGAAGAGTATTACAATGATTATAAGAGACAGAACTACTGATAGCTATTAATAAGTGTTGTAAGAGGTCTACGCTGAATAGATCAGTATAATAAATAGAACTTATATAACAAAGAGAAAAACATTAGAGAAGAAAAGAAAGAGAAAGTGTGAGAATCAGCAATTGAAGTAGATATTTATATGCATATGTAGTAATGTACGCAGTGAGGCTTTAGAGTGAAAGAATCTATACGCGTTTATGACAGCTGAGAATTGGTGATTGAGAATGACTGAGAATTGAAGTGTATGTGTTCATGATGACTGAGAATCAGTGATTGAGAATGACTGAGAATTGAAGTATACATGTTTAAGAATGAAGCAGTTGAAATCTGTGAAGTGTAATGAAATAATCTATATAATTGATCAGGCACAGCTTGCTACATTAGTTTTCTCTTTTCAGAAGCAGTTCTTATCAGTCAGAGACTGCTGTTTCAGATAATATAAAACTCAGAGTTCAGGTTAATTGATTATAGCTAACTCATTTTATGAGATATTATCAGCTGTGACTGTATAATCTCTTATTGAGAATCTCTTCAATCTCTCACTCAAGCTCATTATCTTCTTCTATGATCTCTGACAGCTGTCAGTTAAAAGTCAGTTGAGAAGAGAACAGGTCAGTGATAATGCAGTGAAGCAAGCTTGTGTGAAAGATATTATAAATCTCTGATAATATATCAAGACAGTAGTTATAACTATCTAGAACTTCGATTACTTTATATCTAATATAATGATAATCTAGTGTATAAGATAAACATATAATTCATATATTCTTAAGATTTAATCATATCAGATCTTCTATTCTATATTGTTCAGTAAGATCTCAGTGAATATTAATTTAATCTTCTTAATTCTGTTTAGTACTCACTATGAAGGCTTCTGCTCAATCACAGACATCTCAGAGTTTAATTACTATGTTATCAGTGATCTGAATCAGACTGTAAGAGTTCAGTATAAACTGTGTAATCTCTAAAAGATCTAATATCTTCATGTGATAACTGTGTGTAAGAAAGAACAGACTTATATCTGTTAAAATAGCATCTTAATCATTGATAGCAATCTCTGTGTGTAGAAGAAGATCATATCAATCATCTTATAAGTAATTGCAGAACTTACAAAGATAATTCTTTACAGTCTGAATTATTCATTCTGACATATCATTGATCTTAGAGTGATAGACAGTTAACATACAGTGTATAATCTTGAGAACTTGATAGATTCTTATTCAGAGAGTACTTACAAATTAATAGCTCTGATCTGATACTATAGATCTTGACAATTCATACATCTGATAGAATAAGCTCTGTAGAAAAGCTTCAGTGACTTATTCAGTATTTATTTTATTATAAGATTTCAATATTATATCTGTACTTAATTAATTCACAATAATCAGAATATTTCTACAATCTTTACTCTCAGAGAGATTAACAGTGAAGTTAATTATCACATCTCATCTGATTCTATCAGAGATATCAAGCAGTTTCAGCAGACCTTTTCTACAGTTCTTTCACAAGATGATAGAAGAATAATGATTGCAGTTTCAGACAAAGCATCTGATACTGTTTAATATCTCAGATCAGTAGAACTCTCAGAAGATTATTTTATACAGTTATTCATAGTTTGAATAATTAGTTATACATGAATCATGCACCTCTTGCATTATTGAGATATGTAAGAGTTTAGAGTAAGAGACTCAGTATCATTCATAGAATCATAGAGTATTATTACCATCAATTAAATATTCTGAGATATCAGTTCTTATACATAGTTCTGAGGGAAATCAGATTGCTTCTTGATATACTGCTTTGATAAGTGCTTGAAGAAGTTTATCAGTTTGAGCTGTTATATATCATAATTCATTTAGTGTAGATTCAGAGAATGTTCTGATCAGTGAAGTATATATAGTGTTATAAGTAATCTCATCATGATCAACTAATATCTTCAGATTTAAGAGTCAGTGTTCTCAATTCATTCAGTATGTATCTATTATATTAAACAGCATATCTTGTTCTTATCATAAGAGAGTATCTGTCATTGAGTTCTGACTACTGAGGTGATAGTGTATTGTAAAATGAAAGTGACTCAGAAACTCTGATTATTGTATCTATCATTCAGTGAGTTTATAGATCATTGTGAAGTATTTGAGATTCTTATAATCTGTGATTATCTGGAATTCAGAGACACTTTGAAGTTCTGAGTTTTATTCTTCTAGACAGTGTATAATTGTGAGAAGTTTCTTATCATAGATCTCATAGTTGTATTCAGTGAGACTCAGTTTCTTACACATGAAGACATATGATTATAAGACATCTTTATCATTATATTATAATATAGCTTCTTCTGTAACATAGTCAGAGAAGTCAGCTTCAACAACTGTTTCACAATCAGAGTCAAATATCATTAGTAGAGAGATATTGATAAACATCTTCTTCATCTATATAAATGCAGCTTCAGTATCTGCTGATTACTGAAATACTGACTTCTTTCTGATAAGTTCTGTAAGTGATCTCATGATATCTGAGAAGTTTCTTATAAATCACTGATAGAAGTTGACAAATTTGATGAAGCTTCATACATCTTTCATAGTATGTGAAGCTTCTCATTCAAGAATGATGAAGACTTTCTCAGAATTCATTCAAATTCTCTTGTCAGCTTCTATGATAAAACCTAGATATTTGATACTCTTGACTTCAAAGTCACACTTGTCAATATCTGTTGATAGTTCTGCTTCTTATAATCATTGTAATACTTTTCACACATGTTCTTGATATTCTTTTCTGAACTCATCAGTGAAGATGAGAATGTCATTGAGATATGTAAATTCAAATTCATTAAGGAAATTCTGAAGTGCTTAGTTAATATACTTCTGAAATGTACTGAAGACATTGATCAGTTCAAAGAGTGTAACTATTCATTCAAAGAGCTCATAATATGTTCAGAATACTGTAAGCTATTCATCTTCTTCAGTGATATGAATTTTATGAAATGCAGTGATGATATCTAGTTTTACAAACTATTAAGCTTGTTAAATGCAAGCTAGGGTTTTATTGATAAGAGATAAAGAATAGTAGTCCTTCTTAATTAATCTGTTCAATTCTCAATAGTTCACACAGAATCAGAGTTCTTCATCTGATTTTTTTACAAAGAGAATAGAAGCTGCAGTGAAGAAGTTATTAACATGTATAAATCTCTTATTCAACAGATTATTGAGTGTCTTCTGAAGAAGAAGAAGTTCATCTCAGAACATGTTATAAAGAGAGTCTCATGATGATTCAGAGTCTATACTATTCTTCTTTTTCAACTTAATACTGTGATTCACTCCTGGACCTTGTAAGAGAGATAGATTTGTAGCATTATTATCTTGTCAGAAGACATCTAGATATTCATGATATTATTAAGAGAGTTTTGTATGAGAATCTGTTATTGTAACACAGAATAACTTTTCTAGAGTCTTTTTAATATCAGTCAGACTGACAGAATATATTGATACATGATTCTACTATTAATGATTCTTTCAGTAACTTCTTTTTCTGAGCATTTTATAGATGTTGACAGAGATCTGTGTCAGATGCATAGTCTTGTGAATATCATCTTCATGAACTCTATCATTCTTAGAGAATATTAAGCTCCTGTTTTAAGTGTTCAATAAGATGTCTTATTCAGATAGTCAGGGCAGTTCTAACATAAGATTATAATTGAGATTATCAACTTCATATACATAGACATCTTCACATTGATGTTCTCTAATATCTATGTTCAACTTCATCATGTAACAAGTACAAATGCCTTTTAAGTCATCAAATTCTGCAAGAAGTCAGGGTTTTGATAAGAGAATACACTGAAGATTGTAATGTCTTACAACTGAAGATTTTATCATTGTATAGCAATATAGACTGCTGTCTACCATGGCTTTCATATTATACATATTATTAATCACAGGAGATACAAGAATCACATTTATTGTCATTTTCTCTTCAAATTATTGTTATTCAATCTCTTCAAGCTTCTGTTTATGAATTTGAACAGAAGCTAATCTTTTCCCTGTTTCATTGAGACATTCTTATAGTTATTCTCTGAATCTTCTTCTTTCAATGCAATGTGATTAGTGTGAACAGACATTGATTCATTCTTCAAGTAAGAAAGCACATTTACTGATCAGCAGTTGAAAGCAATGTGCTCTGATTAGTTATAGTTGATGCACACTTCATATTAACATTAATCAGTGACTTCTTCAGAAGTGATCCCAGAAACTCAGAAGCCTGTTTAAACAGCAGAGACTCTTTCTTATATGTAGATATTCAAATCTACTCAATTTATAATATCTGCATCATTGTTATTCTTCAGTGCAGGTGTATAAGTGACTGAGATATAACATCTTCTACTGCTGTTCTATATACTCTTGAGCTTAATAAGACAGTTATTTAATGTCTAGAGCTGTGTGCAGAAGTCTTCATAAGTCTGGTCTTTATCTACACTTACAAGAGTCTGTAAGAGTTTGAAAGTCAATATCTTCTTAAGCATGTTAATCTTCATTCAATCTTCTTAAGATTGATCACCTGCTTCTAGAATCTTAATGTTGAAGTCAGAAATGAATATTATAAGAGAAGTGTTTCTCTGTCAGAAGCTCTGTAATCAATTTAACACTTTCTGTTGCATGATAGTATCTCAGAACAGAATATCAAGATATTTAATAATATTATCAGATGTTTACAACACTGATTTACATGCTTTTATCTATAAATGAAACTTCTATTTCATACAAATCTTCAATTGTTTATTGATATATCAATCTTGATTGATTAATAAACTGATGATATCTTCATCTACACTCAGTTTTGCAAGCATTTCCATTCTTCATAATAAGTAGAGAGTGAGATTAGAAGTATTGAAATATGCAAAAGCACTTAAGTGTTTCTTCAGCACTTTTGTATTCAATTCTGTAGATATTGAAATTGCATGAGTTAATCATTGAATCTCTTCATATTAAAGTTGTTAAGTTGCATGCATATTAGCTATTTATTACTATTGTAATTTCAACATTGCTTAGAGTCACTGTAGCATTGTATCTATGCTTATATTTGAGAGTTTTATATTATTATTCGACATGATTATATTAATTATCAGATGTATAATTGTATGAATATCTCATATATCTGAGATGTCAGAACTCTCAGATCTTTCACTGACATTCTCTTTATAAGATTTTATTACAGAGTCAGAGTGACTGATGAGCAAGCTTCTATCTAAGAACTCATTGTTCACTTTAACTTGTAAGAGGCCTACGCCGAATAGATCAGTATAATATTGATAGGTCTTATATAACAAAGATAAAAACGTTAAAGAATGAAGGAAAGAGAAAGTGCGAGAATCAGTGATTGAGGTGGATATTTATACATGTATGTGGTGAAGCTTCGGGGCGGAAGAATATACACGCGTTTGTAGCAGCTGAGAATCAGTGATTGAGAATGGCTGAGAATCAGAGCATACATGTTTATGGCAGCCGAGGATCAGTGATTGAGAATAGCTGAGAATTGAAGTGTACATGAAATCTGTGAAGTGTAATGAAATAGTCTATATGATTGATCAGGCGCAGCCTGCCACATTAGTCCCCTCTTTTCAGAAGCAGTTTTCATCAGTCAAGAACTGCTGTTTCAGATAATACAGAACTCAGAGTTCAGATTGATTGATTGTAGCTAACTTATTTCACAAGATATTATCAGCTGTGACTGTGTGATCTCTTATCAAGAATTTCTTCAATCTCTCACTCAAGTTCATTATCTTCTTCTATGATCTCTGGTGATTGTCAGTCAGAAGTCAGTTGAGAAGAAAATGAAGTGATGACAGTGTGATGAAGCAAGCTTGTATGAAATACATCATGAATTTCTGATGATATGTTAAGATAATAGTTGTGACTATCTAGAACTTGTGTTACTTTATATCTGATATGACAGTAATCTAGTGTATGAGATGAATATGTGATTTGTATATTCTTAAGATTCAATCATATCAGATCTTCTATCTTATATTGTTCAGCAGAGTCTTGATAAACATTGATTTGATTTTCTTAATCTTGTTTCACTGTTGTCATGAAGAGCTCTGCTTAATCACAGGCATCTCAGAGCTTCATTACTATATTATCAATGATCTGAATTGAACTGTAGAGGTTCAGTGTAAACTGTGTAATCTCTAGAAGATTCAACACTTCTATGTGATATTCATGTGTAAGAAAGAATGAGCTTACATCTGTTGAAACAGCATCTCAACTGTTGATAGTGATCTCTGTGTGTAGAAGAAGATCATATTAATCATCTTATGAGTGATTGCAGAACTTATAAAGATAATTCTTTACAGTCTGAATTATCTACTCTGATGTATCATTGATCTTGAAGTGATAGACAGTTGACAGATAGCATATAATCTTGAGAACTGAACAGATTCTAGTTCAGAGAGTGCTCATGAATTGACAGCTCTGATCTGATACTATGAATCTTAGCAATTCATGCATCTGATAGAATGAGCTCTGTAGAAAGACTTCAGTGACTTATTCAGTATTCATCTTATTACAAGATTTCAATATTATATCTTTACTTAATTAATTCATAATGATCAGAATGTTTCTACAATTCTTACTCTCAGATAGATTGACAGTAAAGTCAATCATCACATCTCATCAGATTCTATCAGAAATATCAAGTGATTTCAGTAGATCTTTTCTACAGTTCTTTCATAAGATAACAGAAGAACAGTGATTACAGTTTCAGATAAAGTATCTGATGCTGTTTGATATCTCAGATTAATAGAATTCTCAGAAGATTATTCTATACAGTTATTTATAATCTGAATAGTCAGTTATACACAAATCATGCATCTCTTGCATTATTCAGGTGTGTAAGAGTTCAGAGTGAGAGACTCAGTATTATTTATGAAATCATAGAGTGTTATTATCATTGATTAAACATTCTGAGATGTCAGTTCTTACTTATAATTCTGAGAGAAATCAGAGTGCTTCTTGTTGTACTGCTTCAGTGAGTGTTTGAAGAAGTTCATTGATTTGAGCTGCTGTATATCATAGCTCATCTAATATAGATTTGAGAGAAGTTGAGATATCAGTGACAGTTCTAATTGAAGAAGCATGTATAGTGCTGTGAGCTGTTTTATCTTGATCAACTAGTATCTTTGAATTCAAGAGTCAGTGCTCTCAGTTCATTCAGTGAGTATCTGTTACATTAGATAACATATTTTACTCTCATTATGAGAGGGCATCTGTCATTGAGTTCTGACTGTCAGGACAGTAGTGTATCATAAAATAAAAGCAGCTTAAGAACTCAGATTATCATATCTGTTGTTCAGTAAGTTTACAGATAGTTATGAAATATTTAAGATTCTTATAATCTATGACTATCTCAAACTCAGAGACACTTTGAAGTTCAGAGTTTCATTCTTCTAAACAGTGTATGATTGTAAGAAGTTTCTTATCATAGATCTTATAATTGCATTCAGTGAGACTCAGCTTCTTAGATATGAAGACACATGATTGTAGAATATCTTCATTATCATATTACAATATCACTTCTTCTGTTACATAGTCAGAGAAATCAGCTTCAATAACTATCTCATAATCAGAATCAAAGATTATTAGCAGAGAAGTATTAATGAACATCTTCTTCATCTATATAAATGCAGCTTTGATATCTGCTGATCATTGAAATACTGAGTCTTTCTTAGTGAGATCTGTAAGTGATCTTATAATATCTGAGAAGTTTTCATATAAATCACTGATAGAAGTTAGTAAATTCAATGAAGCTTTGAACATCTTTCACAGTACACAGAGCTTCTCATTCAAGAATGATGAAGACTTTCTCAGAATTTATTCAAATCTTCTTATCAGCTTCTATAATAAAACTCAAATACTTGATACTCTTAACTTTAAAATTACACTTATCAATATCTATCAGTAGTTCTGCTTCTTGTAGCTGTTGTAATATCTTTTACACATATTCTTGATATTCTTTTCTGAATTCATCAGTGAAGATGAGAATATTATCTAGATAGAAAGATACAAACTTATCAAGAAAATCTCAGAGTGCTCAGTTGATATACTTCTGAAATGTACTGAAAATGTTAGCTAGTTCAAAGAGTATGACTATTCATTCAAAAAGATTATAACATGTTTGAAATGCTGTAAGTCATTCATCTTCTTCAGTGATATGAATCTTATGAAATGTGATAATGATATCTAGTTTTATAAATTATTGAGCTCATCTGATCTGTGCTAGAATTTCATTGCTAAGAGATAAGAGATATCAATCTTTCTTTGTCAATCTGTTCAGATCTCAGTAGTTCATGCTGAATCAGAGTTCTCTTCCTAGTTTCTTTGTAAAGAGAATAGAGGCTGCAGCAGAAGAGTTACTAATATATATAAATTCTTTATTCAACAGATCATTAAGTGTCTTTCAAAGAAGAAGAAGTTCATCTCAGAACATGTTATAAAGAGAATCTCATAGCAGTTCAGAGTTCTTATTATTCTTTTTCTCTAACTTGATACTGTGATTCACTTCAGAATCTCATAAGAGAAATATGTTTATAATATTATCTTATCAGAAGACATCTAGATATTCATAATATTATTAAGAGAGTTTTATATGAGAATCTGTTGTTGTAATATGAGATAACTTTTCTAGAGTCTTTTTAATATCAGTCAGACTGATGAAATAAATTGATATATAATCTTACTATTAATGACTCTGTCAGTGATTTTAATGATGACTTCTTTTTCAGAGTATTTTATACATGTTGACAGAGATCTGTGTCAGGTTCATGATCTTGTGAATATCATCTTTATAAACTCTATCATTATTAGAGAATATCAAGCTTCTATTTCAAGCATTTAATAAGATGCCTTGTTCAGATAATCAGACAAGTTCTAATATAAGATTGTAATCAAGATTATCAACTTTATATATATAGACATCTTCATATTGATGTTCTTCTACATCTATGATCAGCTTTATCATGTAATGAGTATAAATGTCTTTTGAATCATCAAATTCTGCAAGAAGTCAGAGTTTTAATAGAGAGATATGCTGAAGATTATAATGTCTTACAACTGAAGATTTTATCATTATATAGTGACATAGATCACTGTCTACTATGATCTTCATATTATACATATTATTAATCATAGTAGATATAAGAATTGTATTCATTATCATCTTCTCTTTAAATTATTATTATTCAATCTCTTCAAGCTTCTGTTTACAAATTTGAACAGAAGCTAATCTTTTCTCTGTTTTATCACAGCATTCTTATAGTTATTCTCTGAATCTTTCTCTAATGTAATGTGATTGATGCAGACAGACACTGATTCATTCTTTAAATAAGAAGACACTGATCTTTCTCTCAAATATGAAGATATATAGGTTAATCAGTAGTTGAAAGCAATGTGTTCTGATCAGTTACAGTTAATACACACTTCACATTGACATCAATTAATGACTTCTTCAGAAGTAATCTCAGAGACTTAGAAATCTGTTCAGATAGCAGAGATTCTTGCTTATATATAGATATTTAAGTCTACTCAATTCATGATATCTGCATCATTGTTATTTCTCAGTATAAGTGTATAAGTTACTGAGATATAACATCTTCTGTCACTATTCTGTATATTCTTAAGCTTGATAAGACAGTTCTTCATTGTTCAGAGCTGTGTGTAGAAGTCTTTATAAGTCTGATCTTTATCTATACTTACAAGAGTCTGTAAGAGTTTAAAAGTTAATGTCTTCTTAAGCATGCTAATCTTCATTCAATTCTCTCAAGATTGATTATCTGCTTCTAGAATCTTGATATTGAAGTCAGAGATAAATGTTGTAAGAGAAGTATTTCTCTGTCAGATACTCTATAATCAATCTAATACTTTCTGTTATATGACAGTGTCTCAGAACAGAATATCAAGATATTTCATAATATTATCAGATATTTATAATACTGATTCACATACTTTCATTCATGAATGAAACTTCTGTTTCACACAATTTTTCAATCATTTATTGATATATCAATCTTGATTGATTAATAAATCAATGAAATCTTCATCTACACTCAGTTTTATAAGCATTTTCATTCTTCATGATGAGTAGAGAGTGAGATCAGAAGTATTAAAATATACAGAAGTATCTAAGTATTCTTTCAGTGCTTTTATATTCAATTCTGTAGATGTTGAGATTGCATGAGTTTCTTATTATGATAATTATTGAATCTCTTTATATTGATATTGTTGAGTTGCATGCATATCAGCTATTTATTATTATTATAGTTTCAACATTGCTTTAAGTCACTGTGATACTGTGTCTATGTTTGTGTTCAAGAGTTTCATATTATTATTAGACATGATTATATCAATCATTGAATGTATAATATCTGTGAAATCTTAAGAAGTGTAATTGTATGAATATCTTATATATCTGAGTGTCAGAACTCTCAGATCTTTCACTGATATTCTCTTGTAAGATCTTATTACAGAGTCAGAGTGACTGATAAGTAAGCTTCTATCTAAGAACTCAGTGTTCACTTAACTGTTTAACTGTTTCTCTATTTCTTATGTATTATTACATGTTTGAATATCTCTCAATGAATAATCATTTCTGATGAGAAGATAATGCATGAATAATTGTTTTCTAATAAGAAGATAATGAACATTTTTATAGTGTAAAAGGCCTATGCTGAATAGATCAGTATAATATTGATAGGTCTTATATAACAAAGATAAAAACATTAAAGAAGGAAAGAAAGAGAAAGTGTGAGAATCAGTGATTAAGATGAATATTTATACATGTATGTGATGGAGCTTCAGGGCGGAAGAATATACACGCGTTTGTAGCAGCTGAGGATCGGCGATCGAGAATGGCCGAGAATCAGAGCGTACGCGTTCGTGGCGGCCGAGGATCAGCGATCGAGAATGGCTGAGGATCGGAGTGTACGTGGAATCTGTGGAGTGTAACGGAATAGTCTATATGATTGATCGGGCGCAGCCCGCCACATAACTGATTGTTTCTCTTTCTTACATGTTATTATGTATTCAGATATCTCAGTGAGTAATCATTTCTAATGAGAAGATGATACATGAATAATCATTTCTAATAAGAAGACAATGAATATTTTTCTAGTGTAAGAGACCTACACTGAATAGATTGATATAATAAATAGAACTTATATAATAAAGAGAAAAACATTAGAGAAGTAAAAAAAGAGAAAGTGTGAGAATCAGCAATCAGAGTGAATATTTATACACATATGTGATAGTGTATGCAGTGAGGCTTCAGGGTAAAAGAATCTATACGTGTTCATGGCGGCCGAGGATCAGTGATTGAGAATGGCTGAGAATCAGAGCATACATGTTCGAGAATGAAGCAGTTGGAATCTGTGAAGTGTAATGAAATAGTCTATATGATTGATCGGGCGCAGCCCGCCACAAGTGTAATTTTGAAGTCAAGAGTATAAAATATCTAGGTTTTATTATAGAAGCTGATAAGAGAATTTGAATGAATTCTGAGAAGGTCTTTACTATTCTTGAGTGAGAAGCTTCATATACTGTGAAAGATATATAAAGCTTTATTGAATTTACTAACTTTTATCAGTGATTCATATAAAACTTCTCAGATATCACAAGATCACTCACAGAATTTATTAAGCAGAATTCAGTATTTCAGTGATCAGTGAATACTGAAGCTGTCTTCATATGAATGAAGAAGATGTTTATTAATATCTCTCTGTTAATAACATTCAATTCTGATTATGAGATAGTTGTTGAAGCTGATTTCTCTGACTATGTCACAGAAGCAGCTATATTATAATATATGAATAAAAATGTCTTATAATCATGCACTTTCATGTCTAAGAAACTGAGTTCTGCTGAATGCAATTATGAGATCTATGATAAGACAGTTCTCATAATTATACACTGTCTAGAAGAATAAGACTCTGAATTCTGAAGTATCTTCAAATTTAAGATAATCACAGATTATAAGAATCTTAAGTATTTTATAATTATTTATAAGCTTACTGAATATCAGATGCAATGATTCAAGCTATGAAGCTGTTTTCATTTTACTATACACTATCACCTCAGCAGTTAGAACTTAATGACAGATACTCTCTTATAATGAGAGTAAGATATGTCTTCTGATATAATAGACATCTGTTGAATGAACTGAGAACACTGACTCTTAAATCTGAAGATATTAGTTGATCAAGATGAAACAACTTATAACATTATACATGCTTCTTTAATTAGAACACTTTCTCTCTGAATCATCACTGACACTGATATCAATATCTTAACTTCTCTTACACTGAATAAACTGTGATATATAACAGCCTGAGCTGATGAACTTCTTCAGACTCTCACTGAAGCAGTATAATAAGAAGTGTCTTAATTTTCTTCAGAACTATGTATAAAGATTGACATCTTAGAATATTCAATCAATAGCAATAATACTCTATGATTCTGTGAATGATGTTAAGTCTCTCAGTCTAAACCTCTACACACTTAGATAATGCAAGAGATGCATGATTCATGTATAATCAGTCATTCAGATTGTGAACAACTGTATTAAATAATCTCTCAAGAATTCTACTGATCTGAGATATTGAATAGTATCAGACACTTTATCTAAAACTGCAACTGTTGTTTCTCTATCACTTTATGAAAGAATTGTAGAAAAGATCTGCTGAAGTTACTCAATAACTCTGATAGAATCTGATGAGATGTGATAATTGACTTCACAGTTAATCTCTCTAAGAGTAAGAATTGTAGAAATGTTCTGATCATTGTGAACTGATTGAGTAAAGATGTAATACTAGAATCTTGTAATATAATAAATATTGAACAAGTCACTGAAGCCTTTCTATAGAGTTTGTTCTATTAAATACATGAATTGTTGAAATCTATAGTATTGAATCAAAGCTGTCAATTCATAAGCACTCTCTGAACAAGAATTTGTCAAGTTCTTAAGATTATACACTATTTATTAACTGTCTATCACTCTGAGACTGATGATGCATCAGAATAGATAATTCAGACTGTAAAGAATTATCTTTATAAGTTCTACAATAACTTACAAGATAATTAACATAATCTTCTTCTACATGCAGAGATTGCTATTAATAATTAAGATACTGTCTTAACAGATCTAAGTCTGTTCTTGATTACACACAGTTATTACATGAAAGTGTTGAATCTTCTAGAGATTACACAGTTCACAAAACCCCGGTGGCCGAATGATTAATGCGGCCACCTGGTAGCGCCTTGATGTGGGAAACCAAGATGTGTGGGTTCGAAACCCGCAGGGGATACATTAAATCCGGAACTCAAGCACCTCAGGTTTCTAATAAATACAGAGGTGTATAAATCGCTTCAATAAAATCGCTCTATGTTCCTGGGCTGGGAAGTTATTATCACATGTATCTAATTGTCACTCCTTTGTATTTCCTATGTTCTTGTTATCTTGGCATGGTCTCAACACCTGTATTTCCTCCTGTATAATCAACACTTGACCTGTATTTAACATCACGCAAGGACTCATCATAAGCTCCGCTTGCATATGAGTATAATGGAAGAATAATAATAATAATAATAATAACACAGTTAGACTGGTCGCCGTGATCATGAATTTCATGTTTGATTCCATTTGATCTGATCTCATACATTTCTTAGCGTGAATCCTGCTGAAACTGGCTATTAAAAAAACAGGTAAAGTGACTATATATCAGATCTTAAAATGAAACCATGACTTGAAAAAAATGAGAAAGTGATCTCATTTGATTTCATTTAGTCTCATTCTTGGCATAAAGTTACTATTTTTAGACATTTTAAGGTTTTTTTTAGACTATTTTTAATTTTTTAAAAAGTAACACTTTTTGATAATACTTAAATAAGATTTAAAGTCATTTAAAGCAATAAAAATAATTTAAATTGAGAAGTGAAAATCATGATCTTATTTGAAAAATGTGACAAGAGTAGACAGTAAGTCTCACTGAGACAGTATGAAACTACTATCTAATGTTAAAACCATGTAATGAAATCAGTCGAATTGATAATAAGACTATTAAAAAATCTAGTTCTGATTTCAGACATAATCACACAATCAGTCTAAACACAGTTCACACTAAACTCTCACAGTCTGATTCAGATTACTGATAACATAGTAATGAAGCTCTGAGATGTCTGTGACTGAGTGAAAGTCTTTATAACAAGTACTAAAAAAGATCAAGAGAACTGAATTAATGTTTACTAAGATTTCACTGAGTAATATAAGATAAAAGATCTGATATAATTAAATCTTAAGAATATACAGATTATTCACTCATCTCACACACTGAATTATCATTATATAAAGTATAAAGTAATAGAAGTTCTAGAGAGCTATAACTATTATCTTAACACATTATCAGAAATTCATAATATCTTTTATACAAGCTTGCTTCACTGCACTGTCACTGATCTATTCTCTTTTCAACTGACTTTTAACTGATAGTCATGACTCATCAGAAATCATAGAAGAAGATAACAAACTTGAATAAGAGATTAAAGATATTCTTGATAAGAGATCTCACAGCTGTGACTGATAATATCTTGTGAAATAAGTTAGCTATAATCACTTGATCTGAACTCTGAGTTTCATATTATCTGAGATTACAGTGTGGTTCAGAAGAACGTACGACCGTCGGATAATAACGCGGCCGCTTCCGAACTACTAGCATACGCATACGAGTGTAAAGGGGCCATAGCAGCTGCTAATTATTTTAGTGTATGATACTACAATATATAAGAAGCCGGTGTACACCTGTTATTATTATTATTATTCTTCCATTATACTCATATACAAGCGGAGCTTATGATGAGTTCTTGCGTGATGTTAAATACAGGCCAAGTGTTGGTTATACAGGAGGAAATACAGGTGTTGAGACCACGCCAAGATAACAAGAACATAGGAAATACAAAGGAGTGACAATTAGATACATGCGATAATAACTTCCCAGCCCAGGAACATAGAGTGATTTTATTGGAGCGATTTGTACACCTCTGTATTTATTAGAAACCTGAGGGTGTACACCTGTAATTGTACACTGACTTAAGCAACCTTTGAATCACATCTGATAGCATGTCTAAAAATTGATGAGAAGCACAGGCTTCTTCAGAGCATGATAATTCTGTCTATGAAGTGATTTATAGTTATTATATCAGTGTGGTTCTAGAATGTCTCAAAAGATAGCATATAAAGAGCAGTAAGTGAAAGAGCATTCAATTGATACTGCTTCACTTGTTAAGGAAAAACTTCACACCCAGGTGAAAGCCATGTATGAGATGCGAACAGATAAGATGTGAGAAAAGAAATGAGAGCAGTGAACCAGATTTAAAGAAGACTGCTCTTCACTCAAAGAGATAAAAGAGAGAGTGATCATCATTGAAGTTGTATAATGATAACAGAAATTATATAATGATATAGTGATATAACAATAGACATTATATAATCAATGAGAAATCACTGAAATGAATACCTTCTCTAGCTGATATAAATAACACTCTTCTCTGCTATCTGAACTGAAAGATATGCAGAACCTCTCAGAGAATTTACTTAAAGCAGTAAGAAAAGTAACTAAGACTGCTGAACTGAAAGTAAAGCTCTGTATATATACAAGAATTCTAAATGAGATTGAGGCCTGATGTATGCAGTGACAGGCTGAGATGAAAGTTAAACAACAATTGACATTCACTGCAGATCAAGCATTTACTATGAAGAGCTTCATCAATGCAATCACTATTATCAATAAGAATAGAGAAAATCAGATCTTAGACCTGCAGCAGAAGATTGAACATTTACACAGACAGATAACTATACTGAACCTGAAGATTTCATCATAATCATTCATAATCTCTTCAGAAGTATACACATTATCAGAGATCACTGCATAGAATGAGAATCTGAGTATAAGATACATCAAGCTGAAAGATCTGCTGAAATTATCAAGCTTCAATGACAACTGAAAAAATGATGCTGTAATCAGCTGACTAAGTCAGATGCAATCATATTATTGAATTGAATATAAACTCACAGACAGGCAGTCAATAGAATTTTAACAAGTCTTAAGATCTGTTATATTTCTATATGAAAAAGCAAAGTTATTATAAATAACTGATGAAAAGATAAATCTTACAGATCTGAAGTAATATTCATTCTCATAAATATAAAATAAGTTTTTCAAATGAATCTTACACAACTTTGAGAAAGTGAATATATAAGATAAGTATTATAAACACTTCACTGAGTGTAGACAAGTGAGTAATTTTACAATATACTTTATACACTTCAGCTTATACTATCTCACATTGAATGAAAAGCTTTTAACATCTTTCTGTTTACAGATCTTCATTCATAATCTTACACTTAAGTTAAGAGTAGAATGAAAATGCTTAATCTCACAGTCAGACATAGTGAAGAAAGTATATAATATTCTCATTATACAGAAACAAGCAAGTCAATTACAACAGAAAATACTGTAATCAAGTATATCTCAGCAAAGAACAGATAATCAGACTTCTACAACACAAGTCACATACTCAGACATAATAAATCTAGATCTGAATGTCATCACTAAAGTACTGAATCTCTCAAAAAAGAGATTCTCTGAGTGAAAATCTTGATATCATGAGCATTGAGCTTGCTTCAACTGCAGACATTAAAATCATAATATAAAAGATTACACTCAGCATACACAGTCAAGAGAAGTAAGAGAGTCAAAAAACTAGCAGAATCAGTGAGCTTAAAGACACTCACTGATATTCTATGAAAAGTCTTCAAAGTGAAAGAGATGCCTGCATTAGATGACTCTCTGAATTCTATAAATACAAAGAAGAAGCAGGCTTCTGAATGAGATACAGATGAGAATGATGAAGTGAACACTCATCTCAATACCTTAAGATCTGAAATGTTAATGTATAGAGAGCACTTGAGTAAGAATTGAGAGATGACTGCAAAAGTGTTAGCAGATACAGAAGCTTCTATACAATATATTGATAATTATATAATTCAAAGATTGAAAGAGGTCTGCTGAGTGAAGAATTCTCAATATATAAGATTATCTGATAATCAATATTTAATATCATCTGCAAGAGTAAGAGTTTCCTTGCACTTCAGAGAATGATCTTGCTATATTTGAGCATGAGAGCTGCAGAACATGAAATACAATCTTATTCTCAGACTCAATTGATTTCAAAGATTCAATTCACAGATTCAATAATATATATATCATATGCAGTTGACTAATAGAAGAAAAACAGTTCATACAATTCTATCAACTGATATGAGAAGAACATTTCACATCTCTAATATAGAAGAATTAAATCTGCTTACATACTAACAAGTAAAGAGAATGATTTATAAGACCTCATCTGAAAGCATTCTGTATGTCATACAGAACCTGAAAGTGAAGAAAATCAAGATAAAAGATATACAGAAGAATAAGCATATGAAGAAGCTTCTGAAGAAGCATGAGAAGATCTTCTGAACAGATCTTTCACTGAAATTGCTGTCAGAACAAGAATTTGTACATGAGATTGACATGAGAGACACAAAACCAGTCAATCAGAATGCATACTCTCTGTCACAAACATATCTCAAAGAACAGAAGTATCAGATCACAGACCTTCTAGAACATGATCTTATACAATTCTCATCAAGTGCATGAGGCTTTTCAGTTCTATTCATGAAAAAGGTAAGTGAGAAGTGATGAATGTATATTAATTATCAAGCACTTAATAAGCTTATAATCAAGAATGAATATTCACTGTCACAGATTCAACAACAGTTGAATACAGTTGAAAATACTTAATATCTATTAAAGATTAATCTTCTCTCAGAATACTGACAGATCTGTGTAGATGAACTGTCAGTTCTGCAAACTGCATTTAATATATAATGAGAGAAGTTTAAATTCCTGATAATATTATTCAGTCTGATAAATGCATCTGTCATCTTTCAAACAATAATGAATATAATTCTTTATAAACAGAATGAAACCTTATACCTCATATATCTTAATAACATTCTAGTCTTTTCAAACTCATACAACAAATATCTGAAGCATCTCAATGAAGTGCTTATAACTCTGACAGAGTATAAGCTCTATATCAAATCAATCAAGTGTGTGTTTGAAATGAAAGAGTTGAAGTTCATAGAACATGTAGTGAGTGATAACTGTATATATCTCATTTCAGAGAAATTGAATGTCATAGTAAATTAGCCGCAGCTGAGAAATATACATTATGTATAACAGTTTCTTGAGTTGATCTCATATTATCACAGATTCATCAAGGATTTCACATGAATATCTGCATCACTCTCAGATCTCTTAAGAGAAACAGATGTAAATCTGTAAAAGAAGAAGTTTCATTCAATCATCTGAAATACTGCATGTGAAGAGGCTTTTCTCACACTGAGAGAATATGTAACAACATTCTCAGTGCTTATTCAATCAGATCATGATAAATCTTTCTACATTGAGACAGACACATCTGAATGAGCTATCAGAGATGCTCTTCTACAGATGAGTAAGAACAGCAAGCTGTACTCAGTGATATATAATAGTAGAAAACTATCAGACACTGAGCTCAATTACTCAGTATATGAAAAGGAATTGCTAGTAATCAAGCACACACTGGCATTATGAAATAGATATATTGACAACAAGTATATAATAACAGTGATCACAGATCACAAAAGCCTCATCTATCTATAATCAATGATAAAATCTTTCAAATGCTTAGCACATTGAATCTCAGTGTTTTAAGTATATAATCTTCATATTAAATACTGAAAGGGATTGAACACTGTGATATCTGACACAATCAGTCACAGACTCAATTTCATGAGTGAGAGTTCTGTGAATCAGGTATAAGAAATGTTTGTATTAAACACACTGAGAGAATGCAAGAAATCAGAATAAGTGAACACTATGATTTCTTACTTAAAGAATGACAAGATGTCAGATGACAAGCATCTCATGAGAGTAGTAGAAGAGATGCTTCTGAACTTCAAGCTGAGAAAATTGAGAAACAAAAATAACATTGTGCTTTACTGTGATCTAGAATACACAGAAGCTCTCTATATAGAATCTTTATTTTAATACAACTTGATAGCTCACATGCACAAGGAATTCAGTCACTTAGAAAGCCCTGAACTCATGAGTATACTCAAATCAAGAGTATACTGGCCAAGCATGATCAAGGACATTCAGGCGTACACTCAGAAGTGTCTGAATTATCAGGTCATGAAAGAATCTAAGAAAGAGTTAGAACACAAGAAAGTGCAATATCAGATGAAGTGTACAATACAATCATTCAAATGATGAGAGATGAATCTCATAGATATATTATCACAGACATCAAATGAAAATCAATGAATAATCACTGCTATTGATTATACTACTGACTGGCCAGTTACAAAAGCAGTTTCAGAGACAACAGAGAAGATGATAATAAAGTTTCTACATAATAAGATCTATATTAACTATAAAATGCTGTGCAAGATTTTAACTGATAATGATGCAAATCTCATAGAAGAAGTGATGAGGCATTTCATAAGTCAGTTACAGACAAGACATTGTAGAACAATGTCATATCATCTGCGAACAAACAGGAAGATGAAACACTTGAATGAAATCTTGAGCAACATGCTGACAAAATATCTAGTGAGCAAGCCTATGAGACTATGAAATGAATATCTCAGACAGATGCTATTGACCACGCGGATTTGACAGTATGCAGTCTCTAAGCATTCATCATTCTACCTGTTGTATGAAGTACATTCACACATTCTGAAGAATGCTTCAGAAAAGATGAGAGAGAAAATAGCAGTCACAGACACAACAGTTACAGACACAGAACCAAGATTGAAAGAGATCAGTCACACACATGCAAAAGCTAACAAGTTACTTCTGAACTGAGCAATTCAATCAAAAAGAATACAAGACTCACTTGTTAAAGAATCAAGTCTCAAGATGAGAATATGAGTTCTTATATATAATAAGAGTTCTGAGAAGTTTCAATCTAGATGATTTGAGTTATATAAGATACTCAAATCACATTCTCTGAGAATATACACATTGAAAGAATCAGAGAAACAGATCTTATACAACTTAATCAATGATTTATAACTTGTGAAAGCAAAGATATAAGACTTAAGCAGATTATAATTATTCACAGCACTATCATCAGTATTGAAAAAGAAGAAGCTTATAATTGAAAAGTCTCACAAAGTAAGAGAAATTATAGACACTTACAAATCAGATAATCTTACTTATTCTGATCTTTTCACAATTATAAGAAAAGAATGAGAAGCAATGAAGAAATCAGGTAAATATCACACTTCAATAAGTAATGAAACTGTAGTCAGTCATACAATAATACATCACAGATAGCAGATATAACACAGCAAAGAGCAGTTTTAAAGCAGCAGACTTGCACATGAGTCAGATCACAGAAGAAAAAGAAATTCAGAGTTGAATTTAACTATTTACATCAGTTCAATTGCAGAGATCATAGAGAATGAATTATCTGAAATATTCACAGATACATGAGATCAAGTCATCTCAATCTCTGAAAATACTTAGAGATTGAATGAGATTAGTTTCAATGAGCTGTTCACTGTAGTAGTCTGAGTGAGTGAAGAGAGACAGTATAATGCATGAGACAGAATCATAAAAGATGAAAGCTGTCAAATCTAGTCACTGAACACTGTATCATATAGAGATTATGTAAGAGTGATAGCTAGTAGATAAAGAAAAAGTGTAAGAAAAGAAATAATGAATTAATCATCAACTGTAAGAGTCAGCTGCAAAAGACAAATGTTATTATATACACTTTATTCATTTTTATACATCATATATTTAATCTATTTCCAACATCACATCACCTGAAAAACATTAAAAAAAGGAAATCTCAAAACTTGAGATCTGCAAGAAATTCAAGGGCTGTAAGCTGCTCTTATAACAACACTGTACATGTCTTCAATTCCTCTATCACTCTGTGTACAACATTAATGTCATTTATCACAAGATTGACTGGAATGTCAATATAGAAATGCATATATGTATGTGTAGAGAAATTGAAGAAGAGTGCAGAATCTGCAGAATCAGAAGTCAGAGCAGAAAGAATGAAGACAGAAGAAACAGAAGAAGAAGAAGATACAGAACTGAATAAATAACAGTAGAAGTCACTCAGTACTGAACACTTACAACTCAGTGTGTGCACAACCTTCTCTGCAGAGAAGAGAGAGAAAGTGATGAGAGAAGCTTGAGAGTGAGAGAGAGTAGTCTCAGCAGTGTTATCATCTTTAATTAGAATGATCTCTGACACTGAAGCAACTAAGAACTATTGTTAGCATATGAAAATTGTAAAAGCAGAGATAATAATTACTGAATAAACACTCACTGGTCTTAGAATTGTATGCATAATTACAATATGTACAAGGCTTCTCAGAAAGAGAGAGAGAGATATGAAAGAATACAGAAAGCAGAACACAGCATGCAAACAGCTCATTCTTATAATAACATCTCAGATAAGATGTATAAGTCTTATATCTGTAGATGTAAAAGAGTACAACATCTGTATTCTCATTTCTGAAAACACAGATATCTTTTATCTGCATTATAAAGTCAGATAATAGACATCAGAGAATAGACTGATACAGATCTATCATTCTGAAGAAATTCATTAGAGTAGATATCTTCATAATATTGAACTTTATAGTTATAAAAAGTTTCTTGATATCTGTGAATATCATAACTTTATACACAGTAAAACTCATAACAATTTTCTCTAAGAACAGAAAAATCAGTATCAGAAAGAAAAAGATGAAAAAGAAAAAGACTTATAATCTCAACACTGTTAAGAGAGAGAGTGATTCTCTGAGATGAACAGACAATTGTCTCATCATAAATACTTAAAATAAATGTAATAATTAACATCTGTAATTAAGCATCAGATAGTCATGTTATACATCATCTTCATACAATAGATTTTTCTAGAGGTCAGTAAGAAGAGTGAGAGTGTATGTGCTGAGAAACATAATTCATCAAGTCTACATAACATCTTCTTGAAACAGGGAGAGCTGATAACAAAAGCAGAGATGACAAAACCAGGGAAAGCAGAAGTAGTGAGAGTGAGAGTCACAGGAACAGAGGTAGCGGGAGCGGGAGAACCAGACACAGAGACAGGTGTAGAAGATTGAGAGGAAGCGGCAGAAGAAGCAGAGAGAAATACAGAAGACCTGGTCACACATGATATGAGCAATTTCTTCATTATCATGTTCTTCAAGTTCTTGATCAATGATTCAACATTGAGTTCACTATTATTGATAAATGCAGATCTGTCAACATATGAAGATTCTACATGAATAAAAACAAATATATCAGCATCTATGTTCATGCAAAATCATGTCAGAAAACATGATCAGAAACCTGCTGAGAAGAAGAAACAGTTGAGAGTATATAAGAAGATGAAGAAGATATGTTATTCATAATAATACATCATTCTGATAATTATTAGAAGATAAACAAGTTCTGATCATGTTTTATAACACATTATACTTACTGCTAACAAACTGCCTGATATAGACACTATAATAACACTTGTTATAAGAATGAGAGATCATTGTCAGAAATGTGTATAATGTGATAGATGAATATATAGAAAGAGTTGAACAGAAGAAGAAGTAGAAATCTTAAATAATGATAATATTTAATGATGATGATGATGATGAAGATAATTGAAGAATGAAAAAAGTTAGTAAATAAGTAATGTAATATAGTGAAAGTTTCTTTATAAGAGTGTATACAGAATACTAGCTGAATCAGAGATAGACTGACCGTGTGACCGTGTCTGAGACCAGGACCAGATTTTTTGATAGTCTCATTACCAATTCGACTGATCTCATTACATGGTTTTAACATTAGATAGTGGTTTCATACTGTCCCAGTGAGACTTACTGTCTACTCTTATCACATTTTTCAAATGAGATCATGATTTTCACTTCTCAATTTAAATTATTTTTATTGCTTTAAATGACTTTAAATCTCATTTGAGTATTACCAAAAAGTGTTACTTTTTAAAAAATTAAAAATAGTCTAAAAAAAACCTTAAAATGTCTAAAAATAGTAACTTTATGCCAAGAATGGGACTAAATGGAACCAAATGAGACCACTTTCTCATTTTTTTCAAGTCATGATTTCATTTTAAGATCTGATATATAGTCACTTTACATGTTTTTTTGATAGCCAGTCCCAGCGGGATTCACGTCAAGAAATGTATGAGACCAGACCAAATGGGATCAAATGTGAAATTCATGGTCCCGGCGGCCAGTCTAATCAGAGATAGGTCACATGATTGTGAAATGCTAGTGATGAGCTAATCTGCATGAAGCTAGAGTGTATGATATGATCACATGAGTGTGACTGAATCTGGTGGGAGAGAATGTGGTTCAGAAGAATGTATGACTATCAGATAATAACACAGCCACTTCCGAACTACTAGCATACGCGTATGAGTGTAAAGGGGCCATAGCAGCCGCTAATTAATTTAGCATATGATATTACAATATATAAGAAGCCGGCGTACGCCTGTAATCGTACGGTGGCTTAAGCAACCTTTGAATTACAACAGCTCTTGACTAATGAGAGCTATATATAATTAAGAAAGAAAGAGAGAGTTAATGTGACAGACTGCATCTGATTAATTATATAGACTATTCTATTACACTTCACAGATTTCTATCACTCTGATTCTCAGTCACTGATTCTCAGCTGAAAATCTATAAAATTTCTATTCTTTCACTCTGAAGCTTTACTGTATATAAAAACCTCTATTCTTCTATCTCAAAGTTCCACTGTGTACATTATTACATATATATATAAATATTCACTCTAATCACTGATTCTCACACTTTCTCTTTCTTTTCTTCTTTAACATTTTTCACATTGTTATATAAGATCTAAAAATATTATATCAATCTATTTAGCATAGACCACTTACACAGACATTTCTGACTGTATTTAACTGTTGTTGAATCTGTGATAATAAGTATCTGTTCTTGATTATAAGCTTATTAAGTGCTTGATAATCAGATTAACCGCTCCATCACGAACTCGCTCGACTTTTCGAATAAGACCCCGCCGATAGATCCATTGAAAAGCCCTCAATCATACGAGCATTCTGACCCCATCGCCGACCGCATACCCTGTGTGGTGGTGGAGTTATCCAGCCAAACATGAACTGGATGTTGTTCGAAACTCCTGTGTGGAATTATCCCTCATTCTCCCCTATCACACCACAATCCCAGGCCAAAGTGCCATACAAATTGTAAGATGAAGAGACCTAGTCATATGCATCAATCTTCTCAATTTTGAAAGATCTCTGATCTGTAGTTGTGAAGATATCTGAGGAGTGATCTCTGCGAAAACCCTGTTCATCTTTGATGTTTCAAAACACTAATGCCAAGTCTCACCCTTGTACTGCCCTTTCTAATCTGACTCATCCTCAGCAGAAAAATACAAAAAGATATCTCAGTGATAATATCAAGTATATAATCAACAGTTACTTCTGAAGTGCAATCTCTGCAGTCTATCTTCAGTGTATCTAGACATCAACATCAAGTCTCACCCTTGTTCCACCCCTCTTAATCTGGCTCATTTCTGACAGAAAAGTACAAAAAGATACCTCAGTAACTGTACTCAATACATAATTAGCAGACATAATAACTATAAAATCAGTATATTTCAAGATCTGACTGAGTCTTTGATCCCTGCACAGTGAGATATATTAAATCTAGTTTTAATATCTCAATATTGAATAGATTCTGCAAGAGATTGAGAACAGTAACACTAGATTTCTGTTGAATTTGAGAATTAACTCTATATTGATATAATCATTGACAAAGTCTTCTATTTTGAGATATAAATAATCAGTTTCTCTACATTCTGCTGACAATATTTACATTATTATATAGAAACAGACTTATATTCTCTATAATATCAAGACTCTGAAGAGAAAAAGTCTTGATAGAGAGTATACAGTAGTGCATATCTTAGCAGTTTCTATCTCATTCTTCTGCAGCAGTTAATGTAAAAAAAAGATTTTAGAAATAGTTTTTTACTTCTCTTGAAAAAGTAAGATATTTTTCTCTGAGTGTTATACAATATTCTTACAAAGAATTAAAAACAGAGTTATTTTCTATCATAATTTCATATTCTTTTAAGTAAGAATTACTTCTTCAGTGACTGAAGAGCTTTCATTAATACTTAATTCTTTTTTACACTCTTTATTAACTGATTTGAGTTGCATACTTATTTTGTGAGAAGAATTGAATAATTTAGAATAAAATTGAATAGTTTTAATCAATTTCTCTGTAAAAAATTGATTTATTTTTTGTCAGTTTTTCTCTCAAAAACTGTCATATTATCTGATTTACTATCAATTGATATCATACTTTTTCTTACTGTATTCTAAGAAAGAGATTGTAAAGATTTTATTGATTTATCTTAAAAATCAATTTTAGTTTATTAGATTCTCTTTAAAAATTTAACCTAGTTAGTGAACTAGTGTGAAAAAAATCAGATAGTTTATACACAAAAGTCTGTTATTCTTCTTTTGAAATTATCTGATCAACTTTTCAATTGAAAACAGACTTAGAAATCTCTTAATTGAAACAGTCTGATCAACTTTTCAATTCAAAAGAGTTTAATAAATATCTCAATTGAATTAGTCTGATCAACTTTTCATTGAGTAAGAATAATAAGTTCAAAAGTACACTCAGTTAATGTGAAAAAAGATGCTTTCTCAAATACTATTTCTGAGATTGAAATTCTGAAGAGAAGAAAGAAAGAAGAAATAGAGAAACAATAAGTTCTTGAAATACAGAAACTTGAAAAAGCAAGTAAAATTCTTGAAAAGCAGTATCTGAGTGAGATGAATGAAGAAGTTCTGTTAATTCTTCATACTCAGACTAGACAACTACAGAAAGTGATCAAGTTCAAACTTGAAATTTTAAACACAGGTAAAAAAACTTTGAAAATTTTTAATATAATCACTGACTCTTCAGTTTACTCTTCTTTCTTTTCTACTTCTTTCTCTTCTTCTTCTTTAAATCAGAAGAAAACATATGCTCAAGCAGCTGAATCTGCTGTCTCTAAATCTGCTGTCTCTAAATCTGCTATCTCAAAACCTGCTCAAAGTTCTGAGAAAACTGAGAAGAATACTGCTCATACTTCTAGTGATAGAAGAGTGAAGAAAAAAATGCAAAAAGAGAAAAATCTTCAAATCTTCAGAAATAGAAGACTTATTCTCAAAGTCTCAAATCAGGACATATTACAGAGAAATAAGCTAAACTCAAACCTCATTTTCAGAATTAGAAATGAAATCAATCAGCAGTTCTTTTCTCAGTTAATGACTGATATTGAAGTTTAAAAACCAGTTATAGCTTCAATTGAGTCATTCTTCTTTAAAAACTTCATTATTTTGATCACAATGCCTGAATTCAGTGCAGAATTCCTTATTTAGAATGAGAATCTCTGAAAATCAGCAGTAGAATCTTTGTTAAACACAATAATTCTATCTGAGAGAGATGAAAAGTGAGACAAATTCATTCTTCATGATATTTCAGTTGAAATTTTTGACTGTGAAGAAGAAATGTTACTTCTTAAAAATGAGTTAGAAGAATACAACTCTATTCAACTGAGAAAAGAGCCTGTATAACTAAATTCAATTGAGTTCAGACAAAGTAGAAGAAATGTCTCTGTTCTAGTATATATAAAGATAATTAAACAGTCAAAGATCTCTGAAGTAAGAGTAACAGGTTTGAAAATGAGAGTTCATAAATACAAAGACTCAAGAATGAATCTCAAAGCTCAAACACAGTGTTCAAACTGTCAAAGATATGAATACTTTGCAATCTTCTGTTTCAGAGACTCAAAATATGCATTCTGTATCAGAGATCACAAAACTAGTGAGTATAAATGTGAAACATACTTAAAAAGAGATGAAATATGTTAATACACTTCACTTAAATGCTCTAATTGCAAAGAAAAACATGCATCTAGCTCAAAAGAATGTATGTTTACTTCAAGAACTCAAAAGAACTGAAGAAAAGATGAAGCTCAGAGTAAATCTAGAACTGAAGAGAATAGTCAAGTCAGCAAACTCATAACTGCAAGCTTAAAAAGAAGAAACTCTTAACTATCTAAATCTTCAAACTCTAATTCTTCAGCTAAATGTAAACAGAATTTGAATTCTCAAACTTCTGTTAAGATTAGAGAATTGAGAAATGACTCTGATGATAAACTAGATATAATACAAGCAGTTGAGATTTCTACTTTTCAGAACAGTTATAATCTACTATCTGATAATAGTGATTAGATTCTACTCTACTCTCTTTTAGTATGAATATATAATAAAAACAATAAAAAAAGTTTAAAAACTCTTCAAAAATCACATTTATTCAAAATAATGTGAATAGAAACTCAAATTGTATTTATTCTTGTCTTCAAATTACATTTGAATAAAAAGTTGATTTTATACTGCTTCAGAAGCTGAATTTTGATGCTGAGCAAAAATATGTTATTTCTCATTCAAGCTATTACTGCTTTTTATCTCAAAAGTCTGAGATAAAGTCAAGAGTAGTGATCTATGAAAGAAAGAGATCAAGATATCATTTTAATCTAAGATTTGATATCATGTCTAACTCTGATATTCTGATGAGTGATATTATAGATAAAGAAAATGAGTTTAATACTATACAGCTCATAAATATCTATAATGAAAAGTCCTTGAAGAAATATAATAATATCTGAACAATTGATAGAGAATTTCTGAACATAACTTTATCAAGAAACTCTATAATTGCAGAAGACTTCAATGCACATCATCTCTGATGAAATTCAGAATGCAAGAGAGCAGTGAGAGCTGATAATCTGATTGAATGAATTTTTGAGCATTTAATAGATTTGATTAATAAGTCTGATCAACAAACATTCTTTAGAAAAGATATGAAACAGAAGTCTATTATAGATCTAATCTTCATATCACAAAATCTAATGAAAAGAAGACTTATAAACTGATTTATTGATTCAAATGAGACATCAGAATCTGATCATGAGATTATTCAATTTGATATTGAACTGAGTGAAAAATAAATAAGTGAAAATCCTCTTCTCTCTAATCAGTATAACTTTGAAAAAGCTGATTGAAAAGCATTTGAAGAAAGTATAAAACTGTTAAAATCTGAAAGATAGAATGAGCTATATTGAAATTCTGATCAAGATATCTCAAATAAAATGCTTAAGAATAGAGTGAAGCTTATTACATCTATTATTCTAACAAGTGTTAGAGATAATATTTCAAAGAGTAAATCTTCTGAGTATTCAAAATCTTGATGAAATGAGAATATCTTATCTAAAAGAAAAGAATTAGCTACTGCTAGAAGAGATTGAAAGAATGATGTAATATCTGATGAAGAGTTCAAAGCTGTCAGAAATGAATATTTTTCAGATATTAAAAGAGCTAAAATAGACTACTGGAATAAATTTCTTGAAGAAGCACAAGAGAAGGAAGTTTTTAAAGCTTTTAACTATACTAAAACAAGAAGTGTAGCAAAACTTTCAGCCTTAGAATATGAGTTTCAGAATGAATCATATACAGCAAACTCTTTTGAGAAAAAATATCAAGCTTTCATGAGAATTCTCTTTCAGAACTCATCAGATTCAGATTCAGATTCAGAGAAAGAGAATATATCACTTCTCAACTACATTGATGAAAATAACTGAGAATGACCTGATCTTACACAAGATGAATTAGAGTCAGTTATCTTCTCAAGTTCTGTTAAAACTGCTGCAGGTCCTGATTTAATTAATCACTTAATTATTCAAAATACATATTCCTACTTAAAGAATGAATATTTTTTGAGCTCTTTTTCAATCTCTTGAAAAATGAATATCATTCTGAATGCTGAAGAGAAGCCACTGAAGTAATTCTTGCAAAACCTAATAGAAAAACTTCAATTTCTAAGTCATATAGAGTAATATCTCTATTGAACTGTCTAGAAAAGAGTTTAGAAAAGATAATAGCTACTCAACTATCTTTTATAAGCTCTATAGATGATTCTCTTTTATTCAGTGAATAAATGAGAGATAGAAAACAGTGTTCTGCAATTGACACTGTTCTCTCAGTTATTCATGATATTCAAATAGTAAAGCATGAGAGTCTGGTCTCAACTGAAGTTTTTATTGATATAAAAGAAGTATTTAATCATGTTTCAAAGTCAAAGTTAATTCAGACATTGAAGATATTAAAACTGTCACTTTCTCTAATAAAATGAGTTAACTGTTTTATATCTAAAAGAAGTATACAACTCTTCTTTGATGGAATGAAATAAGACAAGACTGAGATAAAAATAGAAGTATCACAGATATCTTCAATCTCACTCATTTTATTTGCAATATACACTGCATATCTATTCAAAAATAGAAATATGAGAATAGTGTGATCTCTGAGTTATATGAATGATATTGATCTAGTCTACAGCTCAAAAACTATCAAAGAGAATTTGAAAGTAATTGAAGAAGCTGTAAAGAAAATCTTTGTTAGAGCAGATATCAATCAAATTCAATTTAATATGAATAAAACTGAGTTAATTCATTTCTTTTCTAGACTCAATGAGAAAGTACTATCTCTAACTCTTTTAAATAGAGAGATTAAACCCAGTGTAAATGTCAAATGATTAGAAGTATGATTAAACTTCAAGTTGAATTTTAAATATCACATTCAACAAAGAACTGTCAAGACAGAAAGACTATTGAACAACATAATCAGACTATCAAATACAGAGAGAGGTCTATTCTTCCAGGCTATGAGACAGTCATATATAGCCTGTATTACATCAGTAGCTGATTATAAGGTTCAAGTCTGATGAAATAATCAAGAGAATTTCACTTAACTCTTTCAAAGTCTGCAAAACAGAGTCTTGAGAAGAATTCTGAGAGTATTCAAGTCATCTTCTATTAAAGCAATGAAAATTGAAGCTTCAATTTCTTCTTCTGCTATTAGATTTGAAAAGGCTTGTATGAACTATGCTCTGAGAGTTGTAAAGATGAGCTTAAATTATATAATCAGAGAAAGAGTCTCTTCTTCATTTTCATTAATTAACTCTGAAAATGAACTGAATTGAAATAGATTTCTTGATTGAAATGAAAATAATTCTTCAAAGAAAATGTCTTCTCAACTGTACAGACTATACTCTCTGATTAAAAATCAATTTTCTTCTTTAAATGTTGAAAAAGTTGATCATGAGAAGTTATCTCTCTGAAGAGAAAAGCTTGAATCTCTTATAGACTTATAAATAAGTGAACTATCAAAAGAGAAAGAATATGAACAGTATTTGAAGAGAATTTCTATAATCAATAT
The DNA here is from genome assembly GCF_000003525.1 of Blastomyces dermatitidis ER-3. Lineage (NCBI taxonomy): Eukaryota > Fungi > Ascomycota > Eurotiomycetes > Onygenales > Ajellomycetaceae > Blastomyces > Blastomyces dermatitidis. Next base: position 3,533,312 of record NW_025544780.1, on the reverse strand, counting down.
AAAAGACTCTATTCTGATTTATTCAGATCACTCAAAAAATAAGAACTTGAATAGATTAGATGCAGGCATTGCTTATACTGAAGACAATATCAATTTTATCTCAGATTTCTGAAATCTAGACTCTGAATGTGAAGTCTTTGATGCTGAACTATTTGTAATAGTGAAAGCTTTCAAACTCATTGAAATAAAATCTCATAAAAGAGGAAATTATTTGAAAGAGACATGAATATTCTCTGATAGTCAAGCTGCTTTAAAAAGACTTAGAAATCATCAGATTCATAATGATCAAATGAATCTTAAACTGATCTTAAACTCTGTTTTGAAAATTCAAAAGAGAAGAATATCAAAGCTGATAATTCATCTGCACTGAATTCCTGCTTATATGAATATTCATGACAATGAATTGGCTGATTCAGCTGTAAAAAAGAGTGCAGAATTAAGCAGATCTATTCAAAAAATTGTGTCCTGATCTTTTATAAAGAGAAAAATAAAAGAATCTTGTTTAGATAAGTGAAATGAAAGCTGGCAGAAACAAAAGAAGAGTATATATTATTCAAGATTTGAATCAAAACTCAAGTGAAAATCTTGTTTAATTAAATGTAAAAAGAAAATATTCTCATCTATAATACAGCTGAAACTAGAACATGGCTATTTCAAATCTTATATACAAAGATTTGATGATAGATTTGACTCAATAGAATGCTCATTCTGCAATACAAATGAGAATTCTGAGTATATTGTAATGCACTGTGCATTATACTATAGTCTCAGAGTCAGATTGAAAGAGAAGTATGATTCAAATCAATTAAATATGAGATTCTTATTCTCAACTGAGACAGGAATTAAATACTTAATAGACTTTCTATCAGAAACTCAAGCAGCTACAAGAAAATGGCTAAATTCAGAATTATCTGAATATGAAGAGGAGGAAATCAACCAGATATAGTCTGTTAAAACAGCTATATACTATCTTTTAATAATTTGTTTTGTTACAGTCTTTTTTTATTTTTATCTTTTTCTTTCAATTTCTTTCTGTCTATCTATTTAATGTGTCTATCTTTAAGACTGTGTTCTCTTTTCCTTTGTTATGATATTGTCAAATGGTTTCAAAGTATCAGATGATGTTAAAACACTGCAATTTGTAAACAGTTTTTATATTCTGAGCTGGAATTTTCTGATTTTGCATATCTGAAATTGATGAATGTATAATAGTTAACTTTACAGATATAGGAAAAACTCTGAGAACTAAAAGTTCTCAGGTAGATGTCATAGTCTCTGACTGCATACATCTATAATTGAAGAATAATAATAATAATAATAAGTGCTTGATAATTAATACATATTCATCACTTCTTATCTGTCTTTTTTATGAATAGAACTGAGAAGTCTCACACACTTGATAGAAATTATATATAAGACTATATTCTAGAAGATCTGTGATCTGACACTTCTGTTCTTCAAGATATGTTTGCAACAGAGAGTGTGTATTTTAATTAACTGATTTCACATTTCTTATATTAATCTCATGTATAATTTCTTGTTTCAGTGACAGTTTTGATGAAAGATCTATTTAAAAGACCTTCTCATACTTCTTCAGAAGTTTCTTCATATACTTATTCTTCTATATATTCTTTATCTTGATTTCCTCTGCTTCTGAGTTCTGTATAATATACAGAATACTTTCAGATAAGATCTTGTAAATCATTCTCTTTACTTATTAATATATATGTAGATTTAATTCTTCTATATCAGAGATGTGAGATGTTCTTCTCTATAAGAGATCTATGCTGAATAGATTGATATAATATTTATAGATCTTATATAACAAAGAGAAAAACATTAAAGAAGAAAAGAAAGAGAAAGTGTGAGAATCAGTAATCAGAGTGAATATTTATATACATACACAGTGACATACACAGTGAAACTTCAAGGTGAAAGAATAGAGGTTTTCATACATAGTGAAGCTTCAGAGTGAAAGAATAGAAATTCTGTAGATTTTTAGCTAAGAATCAGTGACTGAGAATTAAAGCAGTAGAAATCTGTGAAGTGTAATAAAATAGTCTATATAATTGATCAGGCACAGCTTATCACATTAGTCCTCTTCTTCTTTCTTAATTGTATATAGCTCTCATCAGTCAAGAGCTGTGATTAGACTGACCGTGTGACCGTGTCTGAGATCAAGAACCAGATTTTTTGATAGTCTCATTACCAATTCGACTGATCCCATTACACGGTTTTAACATTAGATAGTCGCCCGGTGGCGTAGTGGTTAACTACGCTATCATGGAGCCTCAATTAGCGGCCTTCCCCCCCGGGGAATGAATGTCAAGAGAGGGCAGGTTCGAACCCTGCAAGGGTTCATCTTAATCACAGCTTTCACTGTTAAGTTATAAAACAGTATCAGAGGCTCTCAGGTGCACTATAGTGAATCATTATCAAGCTTAAGATGTTCATTCCAGAAATTCTCAGATACTAATTCTCACTGATCTTAGAATTAACAGCTTTCTGAGTGCTTCAAGTTAGATCAGTACTAGAGTGATTGAGATCTAGAGTGTCTGCAGAATAGTGAATTATTATCAAACTTAACTGATCATGTCTCATCTCTCTCACTCTAGACACTCACTTTCAGAGAATGAGATTTAAAAACTATCTGATTAGAACACTCTGAGCCTAGCAAGAACCTAGATGAGATAAGATCTAGATACTCTTAATAGGTGATTAGTATAAGCAAGATCATGACAGTCAATTGATAGGCTGAAATGCTGAGATTGATAGTTGAAAGACTAAAGACTTAACTAGAATTGAGTAGCTCTGATATTATTCTTAGTAAGAATCTCACTTATGAATAAGCTAGTTACAGAAGCTAGCTGAGTGACAGCTCTTTAGAGAAAATGATAATCTCTGAAGCAGGTCTGAGAGAACAGAGACAGTGATCAGTTATATAGAGTGTTAAAATATATATATAGCTTAAGATGTAAACTGTAGAGATCTTGTTCTGTAACTCTCTTTACTATACTTATTTCTTTCTATTCTTTTCTATCTATCTATTTAATGTGTCTATCTTTAAGACTATATTCTCTTTTCCTTTATCATGATATTTTCAAATGATTTCAAAGTATTAAAAGATGTTGAAATACTGTAATTTATAAACAGTTTTTGTATTCTAAGCTGAAATTTTCTGATTTTACATATCTGAAATTAATAAGTGTATAATAGTTGACTCTATAGATATAGAAAAAACCCTGAGAACTAAAGATTCTCAGATAGATGTCATAGTCTCTGACTGTATATATCTATAATTGAAGAATAATAATAATAATAACATTAGATAGTACTCTTATACTGTCTCAGTGAGACTTACTATCTACTCTTATCACATTTTTCAAATAAGATCATGATTTTCACTTCTCAATTTAAATTATTTTTATTGCTTTAAATGACTTTAAATCTTATTTGAGTATTATCAAAAAGTGTTACTTTTTAAAAAATTAAAAATAGTCTAAAAAAAACCTTAAAATGTCTAAAAATAGTAACTTTATGTCAAGAATGAGACTAAATAAGATTAAATGAAATCACTTTCTCATATTTTTCAAGTCATGATTTCATTTTAAGATCTGATATATAGTCACTTTGCATGTTTTTTCGCTAGCCAGTCTCAGCGGGATTCACGTCAAGAAATGTATGAGATCAGATCAAATGAGACTAAACGTGAAATTTATAATCTCAGCAGTCAGTCTAGCTGTGATCTCAGATAATACAGAACTCAGAGTTCAGATCAGATAATTATAGCTGACTCATTTTATAAGATATTATCAGCTATGACTGCACAGTCACATATCAAGAATATCTTTAATTTCTTATTCAAGTTTATTGCCTTCTTCTATAATTTCTGACAGCTGTCAGTTGAAAGTCAGTTAAGAAGAGAACAGATCAGTGATAGCATAATAAAGCAAGCTTATATAAAAGACATTATGAATCTCTGATAATGTGTCAAGACAGTAGTTATAACTGTCCAGAATTTCTATCACTTTATACTTTATATAATGATAATTCAGTGTGTGAGATAAGTGTGTAATCTGTATATTCTTAAGATTTAATCATATCAGATCTTCTATCTTATATTACTCAGCAGAGTCTCAGTAAACATTAGTTCAATCTTCTTAATTCTGCTTAATACTTGTTATAAAGACTTCTGCTTAATCACAGATATCTCAGAGTTTCATTACTATATTATCAGTGATCTGAATTAAACTGCAGAAGTTCAGTGTGAAATATATAATCTCTAGAAGATTCAGTACTTTTATAGAATATCTGTGTGTGAGACAGAACAGACTTATATCTGTTAAGACAGTATCTCAGTCATTGATAGTAACTTCAGTGAATAGAAGAAGATTATATCAATTATTTTATAAGTGATTACAGAACTTACAAAGATAATTCTATACAGTCTAAATTATTCATTCTGATGCATCATCAGTCTCAAAGTAATAGACAGTTATTAAACAGTGTATAATCTTAAGAACTTGACAGATTCTTGTTCAGAGAGTGCTTATGAATTGACAGTCTTAATTCAATACTATAGATCTTAACAATTCATATATCTGAGAGAATAAACTTCTTAGAAAAGCTTCAGTGACTTGTTCAGTATTCATCTTATCATATGATTTCAATATTACATGTTTACTCAATTGATTCACAATGATTGAGACATTCTTATAATTCTTGCTCTTAGAGAGATTAACAGTGAAGTCAATTACTACATCTTATCAGATTCTATTAGAAATATTAAGTAATTTCAGTAGATCTTTTCTACAGTTCTTTCATAAGATAATCGCAGAATAATAGTTGCAGTTTTGAATAAAACATCTGATACTATTTAATATCTCAGATCAGTAGAACTCTTAAGAGATTATTCAGTACAATTGTTCATAATCTGAGTAACTATTTATTATTATTATTATTATTCTTCAATTATAGATGTATGCAGTCAGAGACTATGACATTTACATGAGAATCTTTAGTTCTCAGGGTTTTTCCTATATCTATAGAGTCAACTATTATACATTTATCAATTTCAAATATGCAAAATCAGAAAATTCCAGCCCAGAATACAAAAACTGTTTACAAATTGCAGTATTTCAACACCTTCTGATAGTTTGAAACCATTTGGAAATATTATGACAAAAGAAAAGAGAACATAGTCTTAAAGATAGACACATTAAATAGATAGAGAAAAGAACAGAAGGAAACAAGTACAGTAAAGAGAGACTATAACAAAACAAAATTATTAAAAGATAATATATAGCTGTTTTAACAGACTATATCTAGTCAATTTTCACCTCTTCATATTCAGATACTTCTGAATTCAGCCATTTTCTTGTAGCTGCTCTAGTTTCTGATAGAAAGTCTATTAAGTATTTAGTTCCTGTCTCAGTTGAGAATAAGAACCTCATATTTAATTGATTTAAATCATACTTCTTCTTTAATCTGACTCTGAGACTATTGTATAATGCACAATGCATTACAATATGCTCAGGATTTTCATTCACATTGCAGAATGAGCACTCTGTTGAATCAAATCTATCATCAAATCTTTGTATATAAGATTTGAAATAACCATGTCCTAGTTTCAGCTGAATTATAGATGAGAATATTTTCTTTTTACATTTAATTGAACAAGATTTCCACTTTGGTTTTGTCTCAAATCTTGAATAATGTATACTCTTCTTTTGTTTCTGCCAGCTTTCATTTCACTTGTTTAAACAAGATTCTTTTATCTTTCTCTTTATGAAAGACCAGAACACTGTTTTTTAGATAGATCTGCTTAATTCTGAACCCTTTTTTACAGCTGAATCAGCCAATTCATTGTCATGAATATTTATATGAGTAGGAACCCAATGCAGATGAATTATCAGTTTTGATATTCTTCTCTTTTGAATTTTCAAAACAGAGTTTAAAATCAGTTCAAGATTCATTTGATCATTATGAATCTGACTATTTCTAAGTCTTTTTAAAGCAGCTTGACTATCAGAAAATATCCATGTCTCTTTCAAATCATTTCCTCTTTTATGAGGTTTTATTTCAATGAGTTTGAAAGCTTTCACTATTGCAAATAGTTCAGCATCAAAGACTTCAGATTCACAGCCTAAATTCCAGAAATCTGAGATAAAATTAATATTATCTTCAGTATAAGCAATGCCTGTGCCTAATCTATTCAAATTCTCATTTTTTGAGCCATCTGAGTAGATCATAATAGAGTCTTTTATATTAATTATAGAGATCTTCTTCAAATGCTGTTCATATTCTCTCTCTTTAGATAGTTCACTTATTTGTAAGTCTATGAGAGATTCCAGCTTTTCTCTTCAGAGAGATATCTTCTCATGATCAATTTTCTCAACATTTAATGAAGAAAATTGATTCTTAATAAGTGAACATAGTCTATACAGTTGAGAGAGTATTTTCTTTAAAGTATTATTCTCATTTCAATCAAGAAATCTATTTCAATTCAGTTCATTTCCTGAGTTAACTGATGGAAATGAAGAAGAGACTCTTTCTCTGATTATATGATTTGAGCTCATCTTCATAACTCTCAGAGCATAGTTCATACAGGTCTTTTCAAATTGAATAGCAGGAGATGGAATTGAAGCTTCAATTTCCATTGCTTTAATAGGAGATGACTTGAATGCACTCAGAATTCTTCTCAAAGCACTGTTTTGTAGACTTTGAAAGAGTTCAGTGAAGTTTCCTTGATTGTTTCATCAAACTTGAACTTCATAATCAGCTACTGAGATAATACAGGCTATGTATAACTGTCTCATAGCCTGAAAGAATAGACCTCTCTCAGTATTTGATAGTCTGATTATACTATTCAGTAGTCTCTCTGTCTTGATGATTCTTTGTTGAATATCATATTTAAAATTCAGCTTGGAGTTTAACCATACTCCTAGCCATTTGACATTTAAACTGGGTTTAATCTCTTTATTCAAAAGAGTTAGAGTTAGTTCTTTCTCATTAAATCTGGGAAAAAAGTGAATTAACTCAGTTTTATTCATATCAAATTAAATTAGATTGATATTTGCTCTAACAAAGATTTCCTTTACTGCTTTCTCAATCACTTCTAAGTTCTCTTTGATTGTCTTTGAACTGTAGAGTAGACCAATATCATCTATATAACTTGGAGATCTCACTATTTTCATCTCTCTATTCTTGAATAGATATGCAGTGTATATTGCAAATAAAACAGGTGAGATTGAAGATTCTTGTGATACTTCTATTTTTATCTCAGTTTTATCTTGTTTTCTTCCATCAAAGAATAGTTGTATAATTCTTTTAGACATGAAACAATTGACTCATTTTATTAGAGAAAGTGGCAGTTTTAACATCTTTAAAGTTTGAATCATCTTAGACTTTGACACATGATCAAATGCATCTTTTATATCAATAAAAACTACAGTTGAGACCAGGCCTTCATACTTTGCTACTTGAATATCATGAATAACTGAGAGAACAGTATTAATTGCAGAACATTGTTTTCTATCTCTCATTTATTCATTAAATAGAAGAGAATCACTAATAGAGCTTATAAAAGATAATCTAGTAGCTATTATCTTTTCTAGAATTTTTCTCAAACAGTTCAACAGAGATATTACTCTATATGACTTAGAAATTGAAGCCTTTCTATTAGGTTTTGCAAGGATTACTCCAGTAGCTTCTCTCCAGCATTCAGAATGATAATCATTTTTTAAGAGATTGAAAAAGAGCTCAAAACATTCATTCTTCAAGTAGGAATATGTGTTTTGAATAATTAAGTGATTAATTGAATCAGGCCCTGCAGCAGTTTTAATTGAACTTGAGAATATTGCTGACTCTAGTTCATCATATGTAAGCTCAGGCCATTCCCAGTTATTTTCATCAATATATTCATGAAATGACATATTCTTCTCTTCTAAATGTGATGATGAGTTTTGAAAGAGAATTCTCATAAAAGCTTGACATTTTTCCTCAAAAGAATTTGCTGTATATAATTCATTCTGAAATTCATATTCTAAGGTTGAAAGCTTTGCTACACTTCTTGTTTTAGTATAGTTGAAGGCTTTGAAAACTTCTTTTTCTTATGCTTCTTCAAGAAATTTGTTTCAGCAATCTGTTTTGAGTTTTTTAATATCTGAAAAATATTCATTTTGAATAGCTTTGAACTCTTCATCAGATATTAAGTGATTCTTCCAATCTCTCTTAGCAGTGGTTAATTGCTTTCTTTTAGAAGTGATATTCTCATTTCATCAAGGTTTGAAATACTCAGAAGACTTTTTCTTTGAAATATTTTCTTCAATACTTGTTAGAAGAATAGATGTAATCAGCTTTGCTCTATTCTCAAGCATTTCATTTGATATATCTTGACTTTGATTTCAATAGAGCTCACTCTATCTTTCAGATTTCAGCTGTTTTACTCTTTCTTCAACTGCTTTTCAATCAGCTTTTTCAAAGTTATACTGATTAGAGAGAAGAGGATTTTCACTTCTTTGTTTTTCACTCAGTTCAATATCAAATTGAATAATCTCATGACCTGATTCTGAGGTTTCATTTGAATCAATAAATCAGTTTATAAGTCTTTTTTCAATTAGATTTTGTGACATGAAAGTTAGATCTATAATAGATTTCTGTTTCATGCCTTTTCTAAAGAATGTTTGTTGATCAGACTTGTTAACTAAATCTATTGAATGCTCAAAAGTTCATTCAATCAGTTTATCAGCTCTTACTGCTCTTGTGCACTCTGAGTTTTATCAGAGATGATGTGCATTGAAGTCTCCTGCAATTATAGAGTTTTTTAAGAAAGTTATATTCAAAAATCCTCTATCAATTGTTCAGGTATTGTTGTTTTCTTTCAATGATTTTTCATTATAGATATTTATAAGTTGAATAGTATCAAACTTATTATCTTTATCTATGATGTCACTCACTAGGATGTCAGAGTCAGATATGATATTAAATCTCAGATTAAATTAATATCTTGATCTTTTTCTCTCATAGATTGCTACTCTTGATTTTATCTCAGATTTTTCAGGAAGAAAGCAGTAATAGCTTGAATAAGAAATGATGTACTTTTACTCAGTATTAAAATTTGATTCTTGAAGAAGTACAAAGTCAACCTTTTTTTCAAATGCAATCTGAAGACAAGAATAAATGCAATTTGAGTTTCTATTCACATTATTTTGAATAAATGTGATTTTTAAAGAGTTTTTAAACTTTTTTTGTTATTTTTGTTGTACATTCATACTAAAAGAGAGTGAAGATATAGTAGAATTTAATCACTATCATCAGATAGTAGATTATAACTATTTTGAAAAGCAGGACTCTCAACTGCTTGTATTCTATCTAGTTTATTATCAGAGTCATTTCTCAATTCTCTAATCTTAACAGGTGTTTGAGAATTCAAATTCTGTTTACATTTAGCTGGAGAATTGAAGTTTGAAGACCTAGATAGTTAAGAGTTTCTTCTTTTTAAGCTTGCAGTTGTGAATTTACTAGCTTGACTTTTCTCTTCAGTTTTAGATTCACTTTGAGCTTCATCTTTTCTCCAGTTCTTCTGAGTTCTTAGAGTAAATACACATTCTTTTGAGCTAGATGCATGTTTTTCTTTGCAATTGAAGCACTTAAGCAGAGTATGTTGACATATTTTATCTCTTTTTGAGCATGTTTCACATTTATGCTCACTAGTTTTGTGATCTCTAGCACAGAATGCGCATTTTGAGTCTCTGAAACAAGAGATTGCAAAGTGTTCATATCTTTGACAGTTTGAACACTGTGTTTGAGCCCCGGTGGCCAAATGATTAATGCGGCCACCCAGTAGCGCCTTGGCATGGAAAACCAAGGCATGTGGGTTCAAAACCCGCAGAGGATACATTAAATCCGGAACTCAAGCACCTCAGGTTTCTAATAAATACAGAGATGTACAAATCGCTTCAATAAATCGCTCTATGTTCCTGGGCTGGGAAGTTATTATCGCATGTATCTAATTGTCACTCCTTTGTATTTCCTATGTTCTTGTTATCTTGGCATGGTCTCAACACCTGTATTTCCTCCTGTATAACCAACACTTGGCCTGTATTTAACATCACGCAAGGACTCATCATAAGCTCCGCTTGCATATGAGTATAATGGAAGAAGAATAATAATAATAATAATAATAACACTGTGTTTGAGCTTTGAGATTCATTCTTGAATCTTTGTATTCATGAACTCTCATTTTCAAACCTGCTACTCTTACTTCAGAGATTCTTGATTGTTCAAGTGTCTTTGTATATACTAGAACAGAGGCATTTCTTCTACTCTGTCTGAACTCAATTGAATTAAGTCATACAGGCTCTTTTCTCAGTTGAATAGAATTGTATTCTTCTAATTCATTTTTGAGAAGCAGTATTTCTTTCTCACAGTCAAAAATTTCAACTGAAATATTATGAAGAATGAATTTGTCTCACTTTTCATCTCTTTCAGATAGAATTGTTGTATTCAGCAGAGATTCTATTGCTGATTTTCAGAGATTCTCATTCTGAATGAGGAATTCTGCACTGAATTCAGGCATTGTAGTCAAAATAATAGAGTTTTCAAAGAAAGATAACTCAATTGAAGCTATGACTGGTTTTTGAACTTCAATATCAGTTATTAACTGAGAAAAGAACTGCTGATTAATTTCATTTCTAATTCTGAAAATGAGATTTGAGTTTAGCTTGTTTTTTTACAAGCTCTTCTGATTTGAGACTTTGAGAATAAGTCTTCTGTTTCTGAAGATTTGAAAGTTCTTCTCTTTTTGCATTTCTTTTTTTTCCTTTCTATGAACAGAGATCTGAGAAATATTCTTCTCAGTTTTCTCAGAATTTTGAGCAGATTTTGAACTAGCAGGTTTGAAGACAGCAGATTCTGCTACTTGAGCATATGTTTTCTTCTGATTTGAAGAAGAAGATGAAGAAGTAAAAGATGAAAAAGAGTCAGTGACTGTACTGAAAGATTTCAATGTTTTTTGAATTGTGATTGAAATTCCAAGTTTGAACTTGATCATTTCTTGTAGTTGTCTAGTCTGAGCATGAAGAATTAACAGAACTTCTTCATTCTCTGCACTCAGACACTGTTTTCCAAGAATTTTACTTGCTTTTTTCAGTTTCTGTATTTTGAGAACTTGTTGTTTCTCTATTTCTTTCTTCTTTCTTCTCTTTAGAATTTCAATCTCAGGAATGACATCTGGGAAAACATCTTTTTCCACATCAACTGAGTGTACTCTTGAACTCATTTTACTCACTGAATGAAAAGTTGATCAGACTGTTTCAATTGAGAGATTTATCAGTATATTTTCAATTGAAAAGTTGGTCAGACTGTTTCAATTGAGAGGTTTATTAATCTATTTTCAAATGAAAAGTTGGTCAGACTGTTTCAGTTGAGAGATTTATTAGTCTTTTTTCAATTGAAAAGTTGATCAGACTGTTTCAAAAGAAGAATGAAAGACTTTTATGTATAAAACACCTGATTTTTTTCACTCTAGTTCAGTAACTAGGTTAGATTTTTGAAGAGAATCTAATAAACTAAAAGTGATTTTTAAGATAAATCAATAAAATCTTTACAAACTCTTTCTTGGGATACAGTGAGGAAAAGTATGATATCAATTGATAATAAATCAGATGATATGACAGTTTTTGAGAGAAAAACTGACAAAAAATAAGTCAATTTTTTGCAGAGAAATTGATTAAAACTATTCAATTTTATTCTAAATTATTCAATTCTCCTCACACAACAAGTGTGCAACTCAAATCAGTCAATAAAGAGTGTAAAAGAGAATTAAGTATTAATGAAAGCTCTTCAGTCACTGAAAAAGTAATTCTTACTTAAAAGAATATGAAATTATGATAGAAAACAACTCTGTTTTTAATTCTTTGTAAGAATATTGTATAAAACTCAGAGAAAAACACCTTATTTTTTCAAGAGAAGTAAAAAACTATTTCTAAGATCTTTTTTTTTTTACATTAACTGCTGTAGAAGAATGAGATAGAAACTGCTAAGATATGCACTACTGTATACTCTCTATCAAGACTTTCTCTCTTCAGAGTCTTGATATTATAGAGAATATAAGTCTATTTCTATATAATAATGTAAATATTGCCAGCGGGATGTAGAGGAACTGATTATTTATATCTCAAAATAGAAGACTTTGTCAATGATTATATCAATATAGAGTTAATTCTCAAATTCAATAGAAATCTAGTATTGCTGTTCTCAATCTCTTGCAGAATCTATTGAATATTGAGATATTAAAACTAGATTTAATATATCTCACTGTGCAGGGATCAAAGGCTCAGTCAGATCTTGAAGTATACTGATTTTATAGTTGTTGATGTGCTGTTGACTTGTTGTTCACTGATTATGTATTGAATGCTGTTGCCAAGGTATCTTTTTGTATCATTCTGCTGAGGATGGGCCAGATTGAGAGGGATAGTACAAGGGTGAGACTTGGTGTTGAAGTCTAGATACACAGGCGACGGATCGTGGAGATTGCACTTCAGAAGAGTCTGTTGATTATGTGCTTGATATTATCATCAAGGTATCTTTTTGTATTTTTCTACCGGGGATGGGCCAGATTGGGAAGGGCGGTACAAGGGTGAGACTTGGCGTTGATGTTTTGGAACATCAAAGATGGACAGGGTTTTCGCGGAGGTCACTCCTCGGATATCTCCACAACTACAGGTCAGGGATCTTCCAAAATCGAGAAGATTGGTGCATATGGCTAGGTCACTTCACCTTACAATTTGTATGGCACTCTGGCCCGGGGTTGTGGTGTGATAGGGGAGAACAGGGGATAATCCCACACAGGAGCTTCGAACAACGTCCGGTTCACGTTTGGCTGGATAACTCCACCACCACACAGGGTATGCGGTCGGCGATGGGGTCAGAATGCTCGTATGATCGAGGGCTTTTCGATGGATCTATCGGCGGGTTCTTATTCGAAAAATCGAGCGAGTTCGTGGTGAAGCGGTTGTACTGTCATCTAATCTGAGTAACTGATTATACATAAATTATGCACCTCTTGCATTATCCGGGTGTGTAAGAGTTTGAAGTGAGAGACTCAACATCATTCATGAAATTATAGAGTGTTATTATCATCAATTAAATATTCTGAGATATCAATTCTTATACATAGTTCTGAAGGAAATCAGAGTGCTTCTTGATATACTGCTTCAGTGAGAGTCTAAGAAAGTTCATCAGTCTGAGCTGCTGTATATCACAGTTCATTCAGTGTAGAAGAAGTGATGATATCAGTATCAGTATCAGTTCAGAGAGAGACTATTCTAATTGAAGAAGTATATATAGTGTTATAAGTTATTCTATCTTAATCAATCAATATCTTCAGATCTAAGAGTCAGTGCTCTCAGTTCATTTAATAAGTGTCTGTTATATCAGAAGATATATCTTACTCTTCTTATAAAAGAGCATCTGTTATCAAGTTCTGACTGCGAGGTCAGTAGTGTATTTTAAAATGAAAGTGACTTAAGAACTCAGATTATTATATCTGTCACTCAGTAAGTTTACAGATTATTATAAAGTACTTGAGATTCTTATAATCTATGATTATTTCAAATTCAGAGATACTTCAGAGTTCAGAGTTTCATTCTTCTAAATAGTATACAATTGTGAAAAGTTTCTTATTATAGATCTCATAGTTGCATTCAGCAGAACTCAGTTTCTTAAACATGAAAACACATGATTATAAGATATCTTTATCATTATATTACAATATAGCTCTCTCTATAACATAGTCAGAGAAGTCAGCTTCAATAACTGTTTTATAATTGAGATTAAAAATCATTAGTAGAGAGATATTGATGAATATCTTCTTTATGTGTATAAATACAGCTTCAGTGTCTGCTGATCACTGAAATACTGAATTCTTTCTTATGAGTTCTGTAAGTGATTTTATGATATCTGAGAAGTTTTGTATAAATCACTGATAGAAGTATACATCTTTTATAGTATATAAAGCTTCTTATTCAAGAATGATGAAGACTTTTTCAGAATTTATTCAAATTCTCTTATCAGCTTCTATGATAAAATCTACATATTTAATACTCTGACTTCAAAGTCACACTTATTAATATCTATTAATAGTTGTGCTTCTTATAATCATTGTAATACTCTTTGCACATGTTCTTGATATTCTTTTCTGAATTCATCAGTAAAGATGAGAATGTCATTAAGATATACAGATCTAAATTTGTCAAGAAAATTCTGAAGTGTTCAGTTGATATACTTCTAAAATATACTAAGAGTATTGATCAGTTTAAAAAGTATAACTATTTATTCAAAGAGATTATAATATGTTCAGAATGCTGTAAGCCATTTATCTTCTTCAGTAATATGAATTTTATAAAACACAGTGATGATATCTAGTTTTATAAATCATTGAGTTTATTCAATACAAGCTAGAGTTTCATTGATAAGAGATAAAGAATAGCAGTTCTTCTTGATTAATCTGTTCAATTCTTAATAGTTTTCACAGAATTGAAGTTCTTCATCTAGTTTCTTTGCAAAGAGAATAGAAGCTGTAGCAGAAGAGATACTGTGGTTCGGAAGAACGTACGACCGTCGGATAATATCGCGGCCGCTTCCGAACTACTAGCGTACGCGTACAAGTGTAAAGGGGCCATAGCGGCTGCTAATTAATTTAGTATATAATATTACAATATATAAGAAGCTGGTGTACACCTGTAATCATACACTGGCTTAAGCAATCTTTAAATCACATCTGATAACATGTCTAAAAATCAGTAAGAAGCACAGACTTCTTCAGAGCATGATAATTCTGTCTACAAAGTAATTCATAGTTATCATGTCAGTGTGATTCTAGAATATCTCAAAAGATAGTGTATGAAGAGCAGTGAGTGAAAGAGCATCTAATTAATACTGCTTTACTTGTTAAGAAAAAACTTCACACTCAGACAAATGCCATGTATGCAAATGAATGAGATGTGAGAAAAGAAATAAAAGTGATGAATCAGATTCAAAGAAGACTGCTCTTCACTCAAGAAGATAAAAGAAGAGAGTGATCATCACTGAAGTTGTACAATAATAACAGAAATCATATAATGATATAGTGATACAGTGATATAGTGATATAATAATACAGTGATATAATAATAGACATTATATAATTAATAAGAAATCACTGAAATGAATATCTTCTCTAACTGATATGAACAATATCCTTCTCTGCTATCTGAATCAGAAAATATGCAGAACCTCTCAGAGAGTTTACTCAAAGCAGTAAGAAAAGTAACTGAGACAGCTGAATCAGAATTAAAGCTCTGTACATGTACAAGAATTCTGAACAAGATTGAGATCTTGTGTATGCAGTGACAGACTGAGACAGAAGTTAAATAACAATTGACATTTACTGTGAATCAAGTATTCACTATGAAGAGCTTTGTCAACACAATTATCATTATCAATAAGAATAGAGAGCACCAGATCTTAGATCTGCAGCAGAAGATTAAATGTTTACACAGATAGATAACTATACTGAATCTGAAGATCTCATCATGATTATTCATAATCTTATCAGAAGTGTACACATTATCAGAGACTGCTGCACAGAATAAGAATCTGAGTATGAAATATATCAAGCTGAGAGATCTGCTGAACCTATTAAGCTTTAATAGTGACTGAAAAAATAATACTGTAATCAGCTGACTAAGTCAGATACAATTATATTATCAGATTGAATATGAACTCACAGACAGATAGTTAACAGAATTTTAACAAGTCTTAAGATCTGCTGCATTTCTACATAAAAAAGCAAAGTTATTATAAATGACTGATGAAAAGATGAATCTCACAGACTCAGAGTAATATTCATTCTTATGAATATGAAATGAGTTTTTCAAATGAATCTTGTATAACTTTGAGAAAGTGAATACATGAGACAAGTGTTATAAATACTTCACTGAGTGTAGATAAGTGAGTGATCTTACATTATACTTCACATACTTCAGCTTATACTATCTTACATTAAATGAAGAGCTTTCAACATCTTTCTGTTTATAGATCTTTATTCATGATCTTATACTTAAGTTAAGAGCAGAATTAAAATGCTTAATCTTACAGTCAGACACAGTGAAGAAAGCATACAATATTCTTATTATATAAAAACAAGTGAGTCAATTGCAACAGAAAATACTGTAATTAAGTATACTTCAGTGAAGAACAGATAATCAGACTTCTATGATATAAGTCACACATCTGAATATAATGAATCTAGATCTGAATATCATTGCTAAAGCACTGAATTCTCTGAAAAAGAAATCCTCTGAGTGAAAAACTTGATATTACAAGCATTAAGCTTACTTCAACTGCAGATATTAAAATCATGATATAAAAGATTACACTCAGTGTGCACAGTCAAGAGAAGTAAGAGAGTTCAAAAACTAGCAGAATCAGTGAGTTCAGAGACACTCACTGATATTCTATAAAAAGTCTTCAAAGTGAAAGAGATGCCTGTATTAGATGACTCTCTGAATTCTATAAATATAAAGAAGAAGCAGACTTCTGAATAAGATGTGAATAAGAATGATAAAGTGAACACTCATCTCAATGTCTTGAGATCTGAAATGTTAATGTATAGAGAGCACTTGAGTAAGAATCAAGATATGACTGTAAAAGTGTTAGCAGATACAGAAGCTTCTATGCAATATATTAATGATTATATAATTTAAAGATTGAAAGAGGTTCACTGAGTGAAGAATTCCTGATATATAAGATTATCTGATAATCAATATTTAATATTATCTGCAAGAGTAAGAGTTCTCTTGCACTTCAGAGAATGATCTTGCTATATTTGAGCATGAGAGCTGCAGAACATGAAATATGATCTTATTCTTAAACTTGATTGATTTCAAAGGTTCAATCTACAGATTCAATGATGTACATGTTATATGCAGTTAACTGATAGAAAGAAAATGATTCATACAATTCTATCAACTAATATGAGAAGAACATTTCACATCTGTGACATCTCTGATATAGAAGAATTAAATCTGCTTATACATTAACAAGCAAAGAGAATGATTTACAAGACCTCATTTGAAAGCATTCTGTATATCATATGAGACTCAGAAGTGAAGAAAATCAAGATAAAAGATATGCAGAAGAACAAGTGTATAAAGAAGCTTCTGAAGAAGTATGAAAAGATCTTCTGAACAGATCTTTCATCAGAATTACTGTCAGAACAAGGATTTGTACATGAGATTGATATAGAGAATGCAAAACCAGTCAATCAGAATGCATACTCTCTGTTACAAACACATCTCAAAGAACAGAAGTATCAGATCACTGATCTTCTAGAATATAATCTCATATAACTCTTATCAAGCATGTGAGACTTTTCAGTTCTATTTATGAAAAAGATAGATAAGAAATAACAGATGTGTATCAATTACTGAGCACTTAACAAGCTTATAATTAAGAATGAATATTCACTGTCACAGATTCAACAACAGTTGAATACAGTCAGAAACACCTAATATCTATCAAAGATCAATCTTCTCTCAGAATACTGATAGATCTGTGTAGATGAACTGTCAGTTTCATGAACTATGTTTAATACACAATGAGAGAAGTTTAAATTTCTGACAATGTCATTCAGTCTGATAAATGTGCCTGTCATCTTTCAAATAATGATGAATACAATTCTTCATAAACAGAATGAAATCTCATATCTTATATATCTCAATGACATTCTAGTCTTTTCAAACTCATACAATAAACATCTGAAGTATCTTAATAAAGTGCTTACAACTCTGACAGAGTATAAGCTCTATATCAAATCAATCAAGTGTGTGTTTGAAATGAAAGAGTTGAAGTTTATAGAACATGTAGTGAGTGATGACTGTATATATCTCATTCTGAAGAAATTGAATGTCATAGTAAATTAACTGCAGCTGAGAAATGTACACTATATACAACAGTTTCTTAAGTTAATCTCATATTACTGCAGATTCATTAAGAATTTCATATGAATATCTATATCACTCTCAGATCTCTTAAGAGAAACAGATACAAATCTGTAGAAGAAGAAGTTTCATTCAATTATCTGAAATACTGTGTGTGAAAAGGCTTTTCTCACACTGAGAAAACATGTAATAATATTCTCAGTACTTATTCAATCAGATTATGATAAATCTTTCTACATTGAGATAGATGCATCTGAATGAGCTATCAGAGACACTCTTTTACAGATGAGTAAGAACAGCAAGCTGCACTTGATAACATACAATGATAGAAAACTATCAGGTGTCAAGCTCAATTATTCAGTGTATGAAAAGAAATTGCTAGTGATCAAGTATATACTGATATTATGAGATAGATATATCAACAACAGGCATATAATAACAGTGATTATAAATCATGAAAGCCTCATCTATCTACAATCAACAACAAAACCTTTCAAACACTTAGTATGTTGAATCTCAGAGTTTCAAGTATATAATCTTCATATCAAATACTGAAAGAGATCAGACACAGTAGTGTCTGATACAATCAGTCAAAGACTCAATTTCATAAGTAAGAGTTCTGTGAACCAGGCACAAGAGATGTTTGTATTAAATACACTGAGAGAATGCAAGAAATCAGAATGAGTGAATGCTATGATCTCTCACTTGAAGAATGATAAGATGTTAAATAATAAGCATCTCATGAAAGTAGTAGAAGAGATACTTCTGAACTTCAAGCTGAGAAAATTGAAAAATAATGTTATGCTTTATTATAATCTAGAATATGCAGAAGCTCTCTATCTAGAATCTTCATTTCAATGTGACTTGATGACTCACATGCACAAGGAATTCAGTCACTTAGAAAGTCTGAAACTCATGAGTATACTTAAATCAAGAGTATACTGATCAAGCATGACTGAGAACATTCAGATATACACTCACAAGTGCCTGAATTACCAGGTCATGAAAGAATCTAAGAAAGGATTAGAATGTGAGAAAGTACAATATCAGATGAAGTATATGATACAACTGTTTAAATGATGAGAGATGAATCTCATAGACATATTATCATGAATGTCAAATGAAAATTGATGAATAATCACTGCTATTGATTATGCTACTGACTGACCAGTTATAAAAGCAGTTTCAGAGATGATAGAGAAGATGATGATGAAGTTTCTACATAATGAGATCTATATCAACTATGAAAGACTGTGTGAGATTCTAACTGATAACAGTGTGAATCTCATAGAAGAAGTGATGAGGCATTTCATAAGCCAGTTACAGACAAGACATTCTAGAATAACATTATATTATTCACAGATGAATGAGAAGATGAAACACTTGAATGAAATCTTGAGTAATATGCTGATGAAATATCTAGTGAACAAGTCTATAAGACTATGAAATGAATATCTCAGACAGATGCTACTGACCACGTGAATTCAACAGCATGCAGTCTTCAAGTGTTCATCATTCTACCTGTTGTATGAATTGCATCCGTGCATCCCAGAGAATGCTTTGAAAAAGGTGGGAAAGAAAACAGCAGTTACAGATGCAGCAGTAGCGGTTGCAGACACAACAGTTACACACACAGAATCAAGATTGAAAGAGATCAGTCACACACATACAAAAGCTAATGAGTTACTTCTGAACTGAGCAATTCAATTGAAAAGAATACAAGACTCACTAGTTAAGAAATTAAGTCTCAAGATAAGAACATGAGTTCTCATATATAATGAGAGTTCTGTGATTCAAAGGTTGCTTAAGCCGGCGTACGCCTGTAATCGTACGCTGGCTTAAGCAACCTTTGAATCACATCTGATAGCATGTCTAAAAACCGGTGAGAAGCGCAGGCTCCTTCAGAGCGTGATAATTCCATCTACAAAGTGATTCATAGTTATCATGCCAGTGTGGTTCTAGAATGTCTCAAAAGATAGCATACAAAGAGCAGTGAGTGAAAGAGCATTCAATTGATGCTGCTTCACTTGTTGAGGGAAAACTTCACACTCAGGTGAATATCATGTATGTGAATGAATGAGATGTGAGAAAAGGAATGAGAGCAGTGAACCAGATTCAAAGAAGACCACTCTTCACTCAAAGAGATAAAAGAGAGAGTGGTCATCACCAGAGTTGTACAATGATAACAGAAATCATATAATGATATAGTAATACAGTGATATAGCGATACAGTGATATAGTGATATAATGATACAGTGATATAATAATAGACATTGTACAATCAATGAGAAAATCACTGAAATGAATACCTTCTCTAGCTAATATGAACAACATCCTTCTCTGCTACCTGAACTGAAAGATATACAGAACCTCTCAGAGAGTTTACTTGAAGCAGTAAGAAAAGCAGCTGAGATCACTGAACTAGAATCAAAGCTCTGTACATGTATGAGGATTCTAAATGAGATTGAGGCCTTGCATACACAGTGACAGGCTGAGGCAGAAGCTAAACAATAATTGACATTTGCTGCAGATCAAGTATTCACTATAAAGAGCTTCACTGACACAATTGTCATTATTAATAAGAATAGAGAAAACCAGATCTTAGGCCTGCAGCAGGAGATTAAATGTTTATACAGACAGGTGACTATGCTGAACCTCAAGATCTTATCACAATCATTCACAATCTCTTCAGAAGTGTACACATTATCAGAGACTGCTATGCAGAATGAGAATCTGAGTATAAAATATATCAAGTCAGAAGATCTGCTGAAGTCACTAAGCTTTAATAATAACTGAAAAAATGATGCTGCAATCAGCTGACTAAGTCAGATGCAATCATATTATCAGATCAAATGTAAACTCACAGACAGACAGTCAATGAAATTCTAACAAGTCTTAAGATCTGCTATATTTCTATGTGAAAAAGTGAAGTCATTATAAATGACTGATGAAAAGATGAATCTCACAGATCTGAAATAATATTCATTTTCATGAATATGAAATGAGTTTTTTAAATGAATCTTGTACAACTTTGAGAAAGTGAATATATGAGATAAGTATTATAAACACTTCACTGAGTATAGATAAGTGAGTGATCTTACATTATACTTCACACACTTCAGCTTACACTATCTCACATTGAATAAAGAGCTTTCAACATCTTTCTGTTTACAGATCTTCATTCATAATCTTATGTCTGAGTTAAGAGTGAAATGAAAATGCTTAATCTCACAATCAGACACAGTGAAAGAAGTATACAACATTTTCATTGTACAGGAACAAGTGAGTCAATTATAACAGAAAATACTGCAATCAAGTATATTTCAGTGAAGAACAGATAATCAGACTTCTATAACACAAGTTATATATCTGAATATAATAAATCTAGATCTGAATGTTATTGCTAAAGCATCAAATTCCCTGAAAAAGAAATTCTCTGAGTGGAAATATTGATATTATGAGCATCAAGCTTGCTTCAACTGTGAATGTCAAAATCACAGTGCAAAAGATTGCACTCAGTGTGCACAGTCAAGAGAAGCAAGAGAGTTGAAAAACTAGCAGAATCAGTGAGCTCAGAGACACTCACTGATATTCTATGAAAAGTCTTCAAAGTGAAAGAGATGTCTGTGTTAGATGACTCTCTGAATTCTGTGAATATAAAGAAGAAGCAGGCTTCTGAATGAGATGTGAGTGAGAATGATAAAGTGAACACTCATCTCAATGTCTTGAGACCTGAAATGTTAATGTATAGAGAGTACTTGAGTAAGAATTAAGAGATGACTGCAAAAGTATTAGCAGATACAGAAGCTTCTATACAATATATTAGTAATTATATAATCTGAAGATTGAAAGAGATTCACTGAGTGAAGAATCTCTGATATATAAGATTATCTGATAACTGATATTTAATATTATCTGCAAGAGTAAGAGTTCTCTTGCACTTCAGAGAATGATCTTGCTATATTTGAGCATGAGAGCTGCAGAACATGAAATATGACCTTATTCTCAGACTCAATTAATTTCAAAGATTCAATCTGCAGATTCAATGATGTACATGTCATATACAGTTGATTAATAGAAAGAAAACAGTTCATACAATTCTATCAACTGATATGAGAAGAACATTTCATGTCTCTGATATAGAAGGATTAAATCTGCTTACACATTAACAAGTAAAGAGAATGATTTACAAGACCTTATCTGAAAGTATTCTGTATATCATACAGGACCTGAAAGCAGAGAAAACCAAGATAAAAGATATATGAGAGAATAAGTGTATGAAGAAGCTTCTGAAGAAGCATGAGAAGGTCTTCTGAACAGATCTTTCACTGAAATTGCTGCTGAAACAAGGATTTGTATATAAGATTGACACAGAGAATGCAAAACCAGTCAATCAGAATGTGTACTCTCTGTCACAAACACATCTCAAAGAACAGAAGCATCAGATCACAGACCTTCTAGAACATGATCTTATACAACTCTTATTAAGTATGTGAGACTTTTCAGTTCTATTTGTGAAAAAGACAGGTGAGAAGTGACAGATGTGTATTGATTATCAAGTACTTAATAAGCTTATAATCAAGAATGAATATTCACTGTCACAGATTCAATAACAGTTGAATATAGTTAAAAACACTTAATATCTATCAAAGATCAATCTTCTCTCAGAATACTGACAGATCTGTATAGATGAACTGTCAGTTCTGTGAACTGTGTTTAATACAAAATGAGAGAAGTTTGAATTCCTGATAATATCATTCAGTCTGATAAATGTGCTCATCATCTTTCAAATAATGATGAATATAATTCTTCATAAACAGAATGAAATCTCATGTCTTATATATCTCAATGATATTCTAGTCTTTTCAAACTCATATAATAAACATCTGAAGTATCTTAATGAAGTGCTTATAACTCTGACAGAGTATAAGCTCTACATTAAATCAATCAAGTGTGTGTTTGAAATGAAAGAGTTGAAGTTTGTAGAACATGTAGTGAGTGATGACTGTATACATCTCATTCTGAAGAAATTAAATGTCATAGTGAATTGATTACAGCTGAGAAATGTATATCATGTACAACAGTTTCTTGAGTTAGTCTTATATTACTGCAGATTTATCAAGAATTTCATATAAATATCTACATCACTTTCAGATCTCTTAAGAGAAACAGACATAAATCTGTGAAAGAAGAAGTTTTGTTCAATCATCTGAAATGTCACATGTGAAGAGGCTTTTCTCATACTGAGAAAATATATAATAACATTCTCAGTGCTTATTCAATCAGATTGTGATAAATCTTTCTACATTGAGACAGACACATCTGAATGAGCTATCAGAGATGCTCTTCTACAGATAAGCAAGAATGACAAGCTATACTCAGTGATGTACAATGATAGAAAACTATTAAGCACTGAGCTCAATTATTCAGTGTATGAAAAGAAATTGCTAACAATCAAGCATATGCTGATGTTGTGAGATAGATATATCAATAACAGATATACAACAATAGTGATCACAGATTATGAAAGCCTTGTCTATCTACAATCAATAACAAAACCTTTCAAACACTTAGCACATTAAGTCTCAGAGTTCTAAGTATACAATCTTCATATCAAATACTGAAAGAGATCAGATACTGTAGTGTCTGATATAATCAGTTACAGATCTGATTTCATGAGTGAGAGTTCTATGAATCAGATACAAGAGACATTCATGTTAAATGCACTGAGAGAATGCAAGAAATCAGAATAAGTGAATGCTATAATCTCTCACTTAAAGAATGATAAGATGTCAGATGACAAGTATCTAGTAAAAGTAGTAGAAGAGATACTTCTGAACTTTAAGCTGAGAAAATTGAAAAATGATGTTATGCTTTACTGTGATTTAGAATACATAGAAGCTCTCTATCTAGAATCTTCATTTCAACACAACTTGATGACTCACATGCACAAGGAATTCAGTCACTTAGAAAGTTCTGAACTCATGAGTGTACTCAAATCAAGAGTATACTGATCAAGCATGACTGAGAACATTCAAGTATACACTCATGAGTGCCTGAATTGCCAGGTTGTGAAAGAATCTAAGAAAGGATTAGAATGCAAGAAAATATAACATCAGATGAAATGTATAATACAACTGTTCAAATGATGAGAGATGAATCTCATAGACATATTATCACAAATATCAAATGAAAATCAATGAATAATCACTACTATAGATTACACTACTGACTGACCAGTTGCAAAAGCAGTTTCAGAGATGATAGAGAAGATAATAGCAAAGTTTCTACACAATGAGATCTATGTCAACTATGAAATGCTGCATGAGATTCTAACTGATAATGATGCAAATCTTGTGAGAGAAGTGATGAGGCATTTCATGAGCTAGTTACAGACAAGATATTGTAGAACAATGTCATATCATCTGTGAACAAATGAGAAGATGAAACACTTGAATGAAATCTTGAGCAATATGCTGATGAAATATCTAGTGAGCAAGTCTACAAGACTATGAGATGAATATCTTGAACAGGTGCTATTAATCACACAGATTTGACAGCATGCAGTCTTCAAGTGTTCATCATTCTATCTGTTGTATGAATTCCATCCGCGCATTCTGGAGAATGCTTTGAAAAAGATGGGGGAGAGAACAGCAGTTGTGAATGCAGCAGAAACAGCAGTTGCAGACACAACAGTTGCAGACATGAAATCAAGATTGAAAGAGATCAGCCATGCATGTGCAAAAGCTAATAAGTTACTCCTGAATCAAGCAATTCAATGAAAAAGAATACAAGACTCACTTATTAAGAAATCAAGTCTCAAGATGAAAACATGAGTTCTTGTATACAATGAGAGTTCTGAGAAGTTTCAACCTAGATGGTTTGAGTTATATAAGATACTCAAATCACATTCTCTGAGAATGTATGCATTGAAGAATCAGAGAGATAAATCTTACATAACTTAATCAATGATTCATAACTTGTAAAAGCAAAGATGCAAGACCTGAGTGAATTATAATCATTTATAACACTATCATCAGTGTTGAAAAAGAAGAGACATATAATTGAAAAGTCTCACAAAGTAAGAGAAATCATAGACACTTATGAACTAGATAATCTTACTTATTTCAATCTTTTCATGATTATAAGAAAAGAATGAAAAGTAATGAAGAAATCAGATAAATATCACACTTCAATAAGTGATAAGACTGTAGCTGATTGTATGATAATACACTGCAGACAGTGAGTGTAACACAGTAAAGAGCAGTCTCAGAGTGACAGACTTGTATGTGAGTCAGATTACAGAAGAAAAAGAGATTCAGAGTTAAATTTAACTGTTTATATCAGTTTAATTACAGAGATCACAGAGGACAAACTATCTGAAATATTTGCAGATATATGAGATCAAGTCATCTTGACCTCTGAGAACACTCAGAGATCAGATAAAATTAGTTTCAATGAGCTGTTCACTGTAGTGATCTGAGCAGGTGAAGAGAGACAGTATAATGTACAAGACAGAATCATAAAAGATGAAAGCTGCTGAACCTAGTCACTAAACACTGTATTATATAGAGATTGTGTAAGAGTAGTGACTAGCAGATAAAGAAAAAGTGTAAGAAAAGAAATAATGAATTGATCATCAACTGTAAGAATCAGCTGTAAAAGATAAATGTTATTATACACATTTCATTCATTTTCATACATCACATGTTTAATCTATTTTCAACATCACATCATCTGAAAAACACTAAAAATAAAGAAAATCTCAAAACTCGAGATTTGCAAGAGATTTGAGAGCTGCAAGCTGCTCTCACAATAACACTGTATACATCTTCAATTTCTCTATCACTCTGTGTACAACATTAATGTCATTTATCACAATATTGACTGAAATATCAATATAGAAATGTGCATGTGTATATGTAGAGAAATTGAAGAAGAGTGCAGAACTTACAGAATCAGAAGTCAGAACAGAGAAGATGAAGATGAAAGAAATAGAAGAAGAAGAAGATATAGAATCAGATAAATAACAGTGAGAGTCATCTGAAACTGAATGCTTAC
Organism: Blastomyces dermatitidis ER-3; assembly: GCF_000003525.1. Lineage (NCBI taxonomy): Eukaryota > Fungi > Ascomycota > Eurotiomycetes > Onygenales > Ajellomycetaceae > Blastomyces > Blastomyces dermatitidis. The sequence continues at coordinate 3,507,267 of NW_025544780.1, read as the reverse complement.
AACTCAGTGTGCGTACAATCTTTCTCACAGAGAAGAGAGAGAAAGTGACAGAAGAAGCTTGAGAATGAGAGAGAGTAGTCTCAGTGATGTTATTATCTTCAATGAGAATGATCTATGACACTGAAGTAACTAAGATTCATTATTAGTGTATGAAAATTGCAAAAGTAGAAATAACAATTACTGAACAAACACTGACTGATCTTAGAATTGTACACACAATTACAACACACACAAGACTTCTCAGAAAGAGAGAGAGAGACACAGAGAAATGCAGGAAGCAGAACACAGTGTGTGAATAGCTTATTTTTATAATGACATCTCAGACAAGTTGTACAAGTCTCACACTCACAGGTGTAAAAGAGTACCACATCTGTGTTTCTGTTTCTGAAAACACAGATATCTTTTGTCTGTATTACAAAGTTGAATGACAGATATCAGAGAATAGACTAATACAAATCTATTATTCTGAAGAAATTCATCAGAGCAGATATTTCTGTGATGTTGAACTTTACAGTTGTAAAAAGCTTCTTGATATCTGTGAACATCATGACTTTGTACACAGTAAAACTCATAATGATTTTCTCTAAGAACAGAAAAATCAGTATCAGAAAGAAAAGATGAAAAAGAAAAAGACTTACAATCTCAACACTGTTAAGAGAAGGAAGAATTCTCTGAGATAAATAAACAATTGTCTCATCTTAAATATTTAAAATGAATGTAATAATCAGTGTCTGTAACTGAGCTTCAGATAGTCATATTATACACAGTCTTTGTACAATAAATCATTCTAAGAGTTGATAAGAAGAGTGAGAGTGTATGTGCTGAGAGATGTGATTCATTAAGTCTATACAACATCTTCTTGAAATGAGAAGAGCTGGTAACAAAAGCAGAGACAGCAAAACCAGAAGTGACAGAAGTGAGAATTGCGGGAACAGAGGTAGCAGAAGCGGGAGAATCAGACACAGAGACAGGTGTAGAAGATTGAGAGAGAGTGACAGAGAAAGAAACAGAGAGAGTGAGAAAGAATATAGAAGATCTGATCACACATGATATGAGTAATTTCTTCATTATCACATTCTTCAAGTTCTTGATCAATGATTCAATATTGAGATCATGATCATCAGTGAATATAAATCTGTTAATATGTGAAGATTCTACACAAATTGAAAACATCAGCATCTGCAGTCATGCAATACAATCAGGAAAACATGATCAGATATCACTGAAGAAAAGAGAGTCAGAGATGTATAAGAAGATGAAGAAGATATGTCATTCATAATAGTATATTCTGATGATTGTTAGAAGATAAACAAGTTCTGATCACATTTCACAACATGTTACACTTACTGCTAATAAACTACCTAATATGAGTATTACAATGACACTTGTTATGAGAATGAGAGGTCATTGCCAGAAATGTGTACAATATGATAGATGAACAGATAGAAAGAGTTAGACAGAAGAAGAGATAGAAATCTTGAATGAGATAGTAGCATTCAATGATGATAATAATGAAGAAGATGATTGAAGAATGAGAAAAGTTAGTGAATAAGTAAGGTAATATAGTGAAAGTTTCTTTGTGAGAGTGTATGCAGAATACTAGCTGAATCAGAAATAGGTCACATAATCGCGAGACGCTAGTAGCGAGCTAATCCACATGAGGCTAGAGTGTATGACATGATCATGTGAGCGTGACTGAATCTGATGAGAGAGAATGTGATTTGAAAGAATGTATGATCATTGAATAATAACACAGCTGCTTCTGAACTACTAGTGTACACATACAAGTGTAAAGGAGTTATAGCAGCCGCTAATTAATTTAGCATACAATATTACAATATATAAGAAGCCGGCGTACGCCTGTAATCGTACGCTGACTTAAGCAACCTTTGAATCACAGTTCTGAGAAGTTTCAATCTAGGTGATTTGAGTCATATAAAATACTTAAATCACATTCTCTGAGAATGTATGCATTGAAAGAATCAGAGAGATGAGTCTTACACAACTTAATCAATGATTCATAACTTGTGAAAGTAAAGATGTAAGATCTGAGCAGATTATAATCATCTGCAGTATTATTATCAGTGTTGAAAAAGAAGAGACTTACAATTGAAAAGTCTCACAAAGTAAGAGAAATCATAGACACTTATAAATCAGATAATCTCACTTATTCTGATCTTTTCATAATTATAAGAAAAGAATGAGAAGAAATAAAGAAATCAGATGAATATCACACTTCAATAAGTGATAAGACTGTAGCTGATTGTATAATAACACACTGCAGATAGTGAGTGCAATGCAGTAAAGAGTAGTCTCAAAGTAGCAGACTTACACATGAGTCAGATTGCAGAAGAAAAAGAAATTCACAGTTGAATTTAACTGTTTACATCAGTTCAATTACAGAGATTACAGAGAACAAACTATCTGAAACATTCATGAACACATGAGATTAAGTCATCTCAATCTCTGAAGATACTTAGAGATCAGATAAGATTAGTTTCAATGAGCTGTTCACTGTAGTAATCTGAGTGAATAAAGAGAGACAGTATAATATATGAGACAGAATCACAAAAGATGAAAGCTGCTGAATCTAGTCACTGAATACTATATTATATAGAGATTGTATAAGAGTAGTGACTAGCAGATAAAGAAAAAGTGTAAGAAAAGAAAAGAGATAATGAATTACTCATCAACTGTAAGAATTAACTGTAAAAGACAAATATTATCATATATATCTTATTCATTTTCATATATCACACATTTAATCTATTTTCAACACCACATCATCTGAAAAACATCAAAAATAAAGGAAATCTCAAAACTTGAGATCAGTAAGAGATTTGAGAGCTGCAAGCTGCTCTTATAACAACACTGTATATATCTTCAATTCCTCTACTACTCTGTGTATGACATTAATGTCATTTATTACAAGATTGACTGGAATGCTAATATAGAAATGTGTACACATATGCATAGAAAAATTAAAGAAGAGCACAGAACCTGCAGAATCAGAAGTCAGAGCAGAGAGAGTAGAGATAGAAGAAACAGAAGAAGAAGACACAGAATCAGATAAATAACAGCAGAAGTCACTCAGAGCTGAATACTTATAACTCAGTGTGTATAAAATCTTCTCTGCAAAGAAGAGAGAGAAAGCAATGAAAGAAGTTTAAAAGCAGAAGAGAATAGTCTCAGCAGTGTTATCATCTTCAATTAAAATGATCTCTGATACTGAAGTAACTAAGAACTATTATTAGTATATGAAACTGCAAAAGCAGGAATAACAATTACTGAATGAACACTCACTGATCTTAGAATTATACACATAATTACAACATGCACAAGGCTTCTTAGAAAGAGAGAGAGAAACACAGAGAAATGCAGAAAGCAGAACACAGTGTGTGAACAGCTCATTCTCACAATGATATCTCAGATAAGACATACAAGCCTCACATCTGTGAGTGTAAAAGAGAATGATATCTGCATTTCTGTTTCTGAAAACACAGATATCTTTTGTCTGTATTATGAAGTCAGACAACAGATATCTGAGAATAGACTGATACAGATCTATTATTTTAAAGAAATTCATTAGAGCAGATATCTCTACAATATTGAACTTTACAGTTGTGAAAAGCTTCTTGATATCTGTGAATATCATGACTTTGTGCACAGTAAAACTCATAACAATTTTCCCTAAGAACAGAAAAATCAGTGTTAGAAAGAAAAAATGAAAAATGAAAAGACTTACAATCTGAACACTGTTGAGAGAGAAAGTGATTCTCTGATATAAATAAATAATTATCTCATTATAAATATTTAAAATAAATGTAATAATCAGTGTCTGTGACTGAGCTTCAGATAGTTGTGTTATACACAGTCTTTATACAATAAATTATTCTGAGAGTTGATAAGAAGAGTGAAAGTATACACACTGAGAAATATAGTTCATTAAGTCTATACAACATCTTCTTGAAACAGAGAGAGCTGATAACAAAAGCAGAGACAGTAAAATCAGAGATCATGGGAACAGAGGTAGCAGAAGCAGAAGAACTAGACACAGAGACAAGTATAGAAGATTGAGAAGTAGCAGAGAAAGAAACAGAGAGAGAAGCAGCAGAGAAAGAAGAAGTAAAAGAGATAAGAGAAGATGCAGAAGACTCAGTTATATATAACACAGACAATTTCTTCATTATCATATTCTTCAAGTTCTCAATCAATGATTTAACATCAGGTTCACTATCATTAGCAGATACAGATCTGTTAACATGTGAAGATTCTATATGAATAAAAATAAACATATCAGCATCTGCATCTATGCAAAATTATGTCAGAAAACATAATTAGAAACTCACTGAAGAAAATGATCAGAGATGTATAAGAAGATGAAGAAGATATATCATTCATAATAATATATTCTGATAATTGTTACAAGATAAATAAGTCCTGATCACATTTCATAACATGTTACACTTACTGCTAACAAACTGCTCAGTATGAATACTACAATGACACTTGTTATGAGAACAGAGAGTTATTATCAGAAACATGTACAATACAATAGATGAACAGATAGAAAGAGTTGAATAGAAGAAGAGATAGAAATCTTGAATGAGATAGTAGTGCTTAATGATAATAATGATAAAGAAGATGATTGAAGAATGAGAAAAGTTAGTAAATGAGTGATGTAATATAGTGAAAGTTTCTTTGTGAGAGCATACACAGAATGCTAGCTGAATCAGAGATAAATCACATAATTGTGAAACACTAAGTGGTGAGCTAATCCGCATGAAGCTAGGACATATGACATAGTCATGTGAGTGTGACTGAATCTGGTGAGAGAGAATGTGGTTCAGAAGAACATATAACTGTTGAATAATAACACAGCCGCTTCTGAACTACTAGCATACGCGTACAAGTGTAAAGGGGCCATAGCGGCCGCTAATTAATTTAGCGTACAATATTACAATATATAAGAAGCCGGCGTACGCCTGTAATCGACGATTACAGGCGTACGATTACTAATCGTACGCTGGCTTAAGCTGTTGGTGATTACTACACCTACCCTAGTCACGTGTCACCTCAACCTATTCATTTAGTTGTAACTCGTGTAGTTAGATTATAACACAACACAACAATGTTATCCTTCAAGAGGTTATGAAGCCCTTATTAAGCTAATGAAAACTGCTGAAATAATGTGTCAATTGACATCTCTACACATTGTTACAAGTGTGCCTAGATGATTTATTGAGTGATTGAACTCATGATTAATCTAAGATTCAGAGAGATGCCTGACTTAATAAAAGAATATATATCTTCAAGATGGAAAAATGAGAAAACATCAGAGCAGTAAACACAAGATCTTAGATTACTATCAATATTAATAATGAATCAGAAGATGACTTCTGAAGTGTTTAAGCTGAATAATATGATTGTAAAAGAATGATCTGATAAGTTCAACAATGAATATAAAGACCTGATTGAAGATATCAGTGAGATGTCAGACAATGCAGAAGGCCTAAGTGACTAGAATAATAATAACTCTGTGAGTGAGAAGACTCACATAAGACTAGAAATTGCAAGACTTCAGCATGAAGTTAAGTGAATGAAGACAGATAGAAGTGAAAATGAAGAGCTTAGTGCAGATTTGATGAACTATCTTTAATGAAAGAGTAGAATATCTGTATTAATGAAGATTCTTAATGAATTCAGAGATTAAGTAAGATCTATAAAGAAGTCTGTTATACTCACTGACTCTGTAAATTACTCTATGTGAAAGAAAGAGATTCTGCTCACAGCAAGACAGTCTGAAATGAATGACATTCTTAATGATAAGCAGGTTAATTCTGACAAGAATGTCAGTATAAATATGCAATGTTTTTGATCAGAACAGAATATCTGACTATACAATTACATATGATCTGTGATTATTCTGCAGGTCAAATCTCACTTTATTATACTCAAGAAGTCTCAACTATCTGCTTATTCTCTATGATCTGTCATAGAGAATAATTTCACTGAGAGGCCTGCTGTCTGCAGAACTTGCCTGTTTCAAGAATTGATTGAGATGACATTAAAATCAAAGAATTCTGATCATGTATTTATTGAACATTTAATTGCAATCAGAACTGATTATATCTGATTGAAATATAATATCAAAGATTTCATGTTTTTCAACAGACTTCTTATGAGGGTTAGTAAAGATTGATCATCTTTTATAAAGAATTGAATGAATGTAATAGAGAAGGATGAGAATGCTAGAACACTTAAAGATGATTTCATGAGATTGTGTTGAGATATTCTTCTACAATTGCCAGCTACTGGTGAACCTCTCATCTCTGATGAAAAGACCCCTGTAAATAACACCCAGGACAAAGACAATGACAAGGACAAGGACACTGAATTCAAACCTGAACATAGGGGTAATGACGCGAGGACATGCTACCATTATCAAAAAGTTGGTCATATTCAGGCTGACTGTTGGAAGAAATACTCTGAGAAACATCCTTCAAACTCTAATACAAATAGGAACAAGAATAAAGACAAGGATGCAGAGAATACGGGTGCTGCTCCTGTTCACAATGTCATAGAGTAAGTATTTTGCATCAAGGAAAAGGCCTATGCAAGTGGTCAGACAGGAAAAGATACCTGGATCCTAGACTCTGAATCGGGCGCCCATGTCACACCTCACAGGGATCTTGTCATGGCAAAACCTCAGAAGGTGAAAGTGATGTTGGAAATGACAGACAGAACAGTGGTCCCTGCTACAGCTATAGAAGATACAAAGATTTCAGCAGAAGGGACAGATATACTGTTAAATGATGTCTGCTATTTCCTGAAGTTAGAAGTGAACCTCATGAGTATGAACAAGCTTGTACATCAGGGTTATACCTATAAGCAGTTGATATATGAGAATAATCATGCTATGTTGATTATGTCTCCTGACTGCATGTTCTCATTTACAGCAAGATTAAATGAGAATGATATTTATGAGATGAAAAGGCTGATTATATACAGAGACTTGATCTGAACTTACAATGATGCAATGGCATCAAAAGCTAGGACATCTAAATCCCGCATATATTGCAAAAATGACATGTCCAACCTTCGCATCTATGACATGAGCTGTCAAGCCGGTAATGAGATTCTTCATTGATCTGGCAGGGGGTGGAAAAACACTTTTCGACGGGAATGACACCCCCACTAGGGGGGGTGCAAGCTACTGATTGGGTATAACAGATGATGCAACCTGTTTATATGACACCACATTGAGATTTGGTTCTACAGTGAACATAGCTGACAGGCTCATCAAGCCACTGGTGAAGCCTGCATTTGAAGAATTTGTCAAGAGGGTTGGCATTCAGGAAATTGAGAAGAAGGAATGATTGAATGGTAATGATGATACAGCGGATCAATGAATTTTGCATGTATTTCTTGATTTTTACGGTTATTGCCGTACGGACGCCTTTCCTAATGAGGAAATCAGGGTCCGATTCATGTAATTAATTATTATTGCATTTTTGAAAGATTTGAGGATGAGAAAGGCCCCGGGTGACGGCTTATTATAGGCCATGGTGTAGCAAGGGGGGGTGTTGGTGATTACTACACCTACCCTAGTCACGTGCCACCCCAACCTATTCATTTAGTTGTAACTCGCGTAGTTAGATTACAACACAACACAACAACGTTATCCTCCAAGATAAGCAACCTTTGAATCACAATACTAATATGTATGAATTTCTTATTTAACAGATTATTCCGTGTCTTCTGAAGAAGAAGAAGTTCATCTCAAGACATATTATAAAGAGAGTCTCATGATAACTCAGAGTTCTTATTATTCTTCTTTTCTAACTTGATACTGTGATTTACTTCTGAGTCTTGTAAAAGAGATATATTCATAATATTGTCTTATCAGAAGATATCTAGATATTCATAATATTATTAAGAGAGTTTTGTAAAAGAATCTGTTATTATAGTACAGAATAACTTCTCTAGAGCTTTCTTAATATCAGTCAAACTGATAAAATAGATTACTATATAATTCTACTATCAGTGATCTTTTCAGTGACTTTCTTTTCAGAGTATTTTATAGATGTTAACAGAGATCTATGTCAGATTCATAGTCTTGTGAATATCATCTTCAGAAACTCTATCATTATTAGAGAATATTAAGCTTCTGTTTCAAGTATTTAATAAGATATCTTATTCAGATAGTCAGACAAGTTCTAATATAAGATTATAATCAAGATTATCAACATTATATATGTAGACATCTTCATATTGATATTCTTTGACATCTATGTTCAACTTCACTATGTAACAGATACAAACATCTTTTAAGCTGTTAAATTCTGCAAGAAGTTAGGATTTTAATAAGAGAATACACTGAAGATTGTAATATCTTATAACTGAAGATTTAATCATTGTATAATAACATAGATTGCTGTTTATCATAGCTTTTATATTATACATGTTATTAATCACAGTAGATACAAGAATCACATTCATTGTCATTTTCTCTTTAAATTATTATTATTCAATCTCTTCAAGCTTCTGTTTATGAATTTGAATAGAAGCTAATCTTTTTTCTATTTTATCAGAGTATTCTCATAGTTATCTTCTAAATCTTTCTTCAATGTCATGTGATTGATGCAGACAGGCATTGATTCATTCTTTGAGTGAGAAGATATGTAGACTGATTAACAGTTGAAAGCAATGTGTTCTGATCAGTTACAGTTAATACTTACTTCTCATTGACATCAATCAGTGACTTCTTCAGAAGTGATTTCAGAAACTCAGAAGCTTATTCAAATGATGAAGACTCTTGCTTATATATAGACATTTGAGTTCACTCAATTCATGACATCTGCATTGTCATTCTTCAGCATAGATATATAAATGACTGAAGTGTAACATCTTCTATCACTGTTCTGTATACTCTTGAGCTTTATAAGACTATTATTTAATATCTGAAGTTGTATGCAGAAATCTTTATAAGTCTGATCTTTATCTATGCTTACAAGAGTCTGTAAGAGTTCAAAAGTGAATGTCTTCTTGAGTATACTAATCTTCATTCAGTTCTTTCAGCATTGATCACCTGCTTCTACAATCTTAGTGTCAAAGTCAGGAATGAATGTTATGAGAGAAGTGTTTCTCTGTCAGACACTCTGTAATCAATCTAATACTTTCTATTACATGACAGTGTCTCAGAACAGAACATCAAGATGTTTGATAATATTATTAGATATTTAAAATGCTGATTTACATGCTTTCATTCATCAATAAAACTTCTGTTTCATGCAATCTCTCAACTGTTTATTGATATATCAATCTTGATTGATTAGTGAACTGATGATATCTTCATCTACACTTAGTTTTACAAGCCTTTTCAATCTTCATAATGAGTAGAGAGTGAGATTAGAAGTATTGAAATATATAAGAATATCTAAGTATTTCTTCAGTGTCTGCATTATATTCATATTTAATTCTGTCAGTGATGAGATTGTCTGTGCAGAGATTTCTAGTCAAGATAATCATTGAATTTCCTTATATTAATGTTGTTGAGTTGCATGCATATCAGCTATCTATTGCTGTTATAATTTCAACATTGCTTGAAGCTACTGTGATATCACATCTATACTTGTGTTTGAGAGTTCTCTTATATTATTATTAGACATAATATTATATCAATCATCAGATGTATGATATCTATGAAATCAGAAGAAGTGTAATTATATAAATATCTCATACATCTGTAATATTACAACTCTCAGATCTTTCACTGACATTCTCTTTATAAAATCTTACTCTCTTCCTAAGATCTTGTTACAGAGTCAGAGTGACTGATAAGTAAGCTTGTATCTGAGAACTCAGTATTCACTTAACTGTTTAACTGTTTCTCTATTTCATACATATTATTATATATTCAGATATCTCAGTGGGTAATCATTTCTAATAAGAAGATAATAAACATTTTTCTAGTGTAAGAGACCTACACTGAATCGATCAATATAATATTTATAGATCTTATATAACAAAGAGAAAAATGTTAGAGGAGAAAAGAAAGAGAAAGTGTGAGAATCAGCAATTGAAGTGAATGTTTATACATATACACAGTGATGTACACAGTGAAACTTCAGGGCAGAAGAATAGAGGTTTTCATATGCAGTGAAGCTTCAGAGTGAAAGAATAGAAATTCTGTAGATTTTCAGCTGAGAATCAGCAACCGAGAATCAGAGTGATAGAAATCTGTGAAGTGTAAGAGAATAGTCTATATAATTAATCAGACGCAGCCCGCCACATTCTCATATCAGTTAATAGAATTATATGAACTGTTTTCTTCTTATCAGTTAACTGCGCAAAACTTCCAGCCTTAGAATATAAGTTTCAGAATGAATCATATACAGCAAACTCTTTTAAGGAAAAATGTCAAGCTTTCATGAGAATTCTCTTTCAGAACTCACCAGATTCAGATTCAGATTTAGAGGAAGAGAATATATCACTTCTCAACTATGTTAATGTAAATAACTGGAAATGGCCTCATCTTACACAAGATGAATTAGAGTCAGCTATCATCTCAAGTTCTGTTAAGACTGCTGCAGAGCCTGATTCAATTAATCACTTAATTATTTAAAATACATACTTCTACTTAAAGAATGAATATTTTAAGCTCTTTTTCAATCTCTTGAAAAATGAATATTATTCTGAATGCTGGAGAAAAGTCACTGAAGTGATTGTTACAAAATCTAATAGAAAAACTTCAATTTCTAAGTCATATAGAGTAATATCTCTATTAAACTGTCTAGAAAAGGTTTTGAAAAAGATAATAGCTACTTAACTATCTTTTATAAGCTCTATTAATAACTCTCTTTTATTCAGTGAATAAATAAGAGATAGAAAACAATGTTCTGCAATTGACACTGTTCTCTCAGTTGTTCATGATATTCAAATAACAAAGTATGAAGATCTGGCCTCAACTGCAGTTTTTATTGATATAAAAGAAGCATTTGATTATGTTTCAAAGTCAAAGTTAGTTCAGACTTTGAAGATGTTAAAACTATTACTTTCTCTAATAAAATGAGTTAACTGTTTTATATCTAAAAGAATAATATAACTTTTCTTTGATGAAATGAAATAAGATAAGACTGAGATAAAAATAGAAGTACTGTAAGAATCTTCAATCTCACTCATTTTATTTGTAATATACACTGAATATCTATTCAAAGATAGAAATATGAAAATAGTGTGATCTCTGAGTTATGTAGATGATATTAATCTAGTCTACAGCTCAAAAACTATCAAAGAGAATTTGAAAGTGATTGAAAAAGCTGCAAAGAAAATCTTTGTCAGAGCAGATATCAATCAAATTTAATTTAATATGAATTGTAATTCAGAAGAACGTACGACTGTCGGATAATAACACAGCCGCTTCCGAACTACTAGTGTACGCGTATGAGTGTAAAGGGGTCATAGCAGCTGCTAATTAAATTAGTGTACAATATTACAATATATAAGAAGCCGGTGTACACCTGTAATTGTACACTGGCTTAAGCAATCTTTGAATCACATCTGATAGCATGTCTAAAAACTGATGAGAAGTGCAGGCTTCTCCAGAGTGTGATAATTCCATCTATAAAGTGATTCATAGTTATCATGTCAGTGTGGTTCTAGAATGTCTCAAAAGATAGCATATAAAGAGCAGTGAGCAGAAGAGTATCTGATTGATACTGCTTTACTTATTGAGAGAAAACTTCACACTCAGATGGATGCCATATATGCAAATAGATGAGGTGTGAGAAAAGAAATGAGAGCAGTGAATCAGATTCAAAGAAGATCACTCTTCACTCAAAGAAATAAAAGAGAGAGTGGCCATCACCAGAGTTATATAATGATAACAGAAATCATATAATGATATAGCAATAGAATGATATAGTAATACAATAATACAGTGATATAGTAATATAACAATAGATATTATACAATTAATAAGAAAATCACTGAAATGAATACCTTTTCTAGCTGATACAAACAACATTCTTCTCTGCTACCTGAACTGAAAGATATGCAGAACCTCTCAGAGAATTTACTTAAAGCAGTAAGAAAAGCAGTCAAAACAGCTGAATCAGAATCAAAGCTCTGTACACATATGAGAATTCTAAATGAGATTGAGGCCTTGTGTACACAGTGGCAGACTGACACAGAAGTCAAACAACAATTGACATTTACTGCAGATCAAGTATTTACTATGAAGAGCTTTACTGATGCAATCATCATCATTAATAAGAATAGAGAAAACTAGATCTTAGGCCTACAGCAGAAGATTAAATATTTACATAGATAGATGACTACACTAAACCTGAAGATCTCATCACAATAATTCACAATCTCTTCAGAAGTGTACACATCATCAGAGACTGCTGCACAGAATGAGAATCTGAGCATGAAATATATTAAGTCAGAAGATCTGCTGAAGCTATTAAGCTTTAATAGCAACTGAAAAAATAATGCTGCAATCAGCTGACTAAGTCAGATGTGATTATATTATTGAATTGAATGTGAACTCATAGACAGACAGTTAACAGAATTTCAACAAGTCTTAAGATCTGCTGCATTTCTACACAGAAAAGTGAAGTCATTATAAATGACTGATGAAAAGATAAATCTTGTAGACTCAGAGTGATATTCATTTTCACAAACATGAAACAAGTTTTTCAAATGAATCTTACACAACTTTGAGAAAGTGAATATATAAGATAAGTGTTATGAATGCTTCACTGAGTGTAGATAAGTGAATGATCTTACATCATACTTCACACACTTCAGTTTATACTATCTTATATTAAATGAAGAGCTTTTAACATCTTTCTATTTACAGATCTTCATTCATGATCTTACATCTGAGTTGAGAGTGAAATGAAAATGCTTAATCTCACAGTCAGGCACAGTGAAGAAAGCATATAATATTCTCATCATACAGGAACAAGTGAGTCAATTGCAACAGAAAATACTGTAATTGAGTATGTCTCAGCAGAGAATGAGTAATCAGACTTCTATGACACAAGTTATACACTCAGATGTGATGAATCTAGATCTGAATGTCATCACTAAAGCACTGAATTCTCTGAAAAAGAGATTCCCTGAGTGAAAACCTTGATATCATAAGCATCAAGCTTGCTTCAACTGCAGACATCAAAATCATGATGCAAAAGATTGCACTCAGCATACACAGTCAAAAAACTAGCAGAATCAGTGAGCTCAGAGACACTCACTGATATTCTATGAAAAGTCTTCAAAGTGAAAGAGATGCCTGCATTAGATGATTCTCTGAATTCTGTGAATACAAAGAAGAAGCAGACTTCTGAATAAGATGTGGGTGAGAATGATGAAGTGGACACTCATCTCAATGTCTTGAGACCTGAAATGTTAATGTATAAGAGACACTTGAGTAAGAATCAAGAGATGACTGCAAAAGTGTTAGCAGACACAGAAGCTTCTACACAATATATTAATGATCATATAATTCAAAGATTGAAAGAAGTCTGTCAAGTGAAGAATTCTCAATGTATAAGATTATCTGATAATCAATATCTGATATCATCTGCAAAAGTAAGAGTTCCCTTGCACTTCAGAGAATAATCTTACTATATTTGAGCGCGAGAGCTGCAGAATGTGGAATATGATCTTATTCTCAGACTCAACTGGTTTCAAAGATTCAATCCGCAGATTCAATGATGTACATGCTATATGCAGTTGACTGATAGGAAGAAAATGATGCATACAATCCTATCAACTGATATGAGAAGGACATTTCACACCCCTGATATAGAAGGGTTAAATCTGCTTACACATTAACAAGCAAAGAGAATGATTTGCAAGATCTCATCTGAAAGCATTCTGTATATTATATGAGACTCAGAAGCAGAGAAAACCAAGATAAAGAATATACAGAAGGACAAGTGTATGAAGAAGCTTCTGAAGAAGTATGAAAAGATCTTTCAAACAGATCTTTCACCAGAATTGTCACTGGAACAAGGATTTGTACATAAGATTGACACAGAGAACACAAAACCAGTCAATCAGAATGCATACTCTCTGTCACAAACACATCTCAAAGAACAGAAGTGTCAGATCACTGATCTTCTAGAATATGATCTCATACAATTCTCATCAAGCATGTGAGGCTTTCCAGTTCTATTCATGAAAAAGGTGAATGAAGAGTGATGAATGTGTATCAATTATTAAGCACTCAATAAGCTTACAATCAAGAATGAATATTCACTGTCACAGATTCAACAACAGTTAAATACAGTTGCAAATGCCTGATATCTATCAAAGATTGATCTTCTCTCAGAATACTAGCAGATCTGTGTAGATGAACTGTCAGTCTCACAAATCATATTTAATACACAATGAGAGAAGTTTGAATTCCTGATAATGTTATTTGATCTGATAAATGTGCCTGTCATCTTTCAAACAATGATGAATACAATTCTTTATAAACAGAATGAAATCTCATGTCTCATATATCTCAATAACATTCTAGTCTTTTCAAACTTATACAATGAATATCTGAAGTATCTCAATGAAGTTCTTACAACTCTGACAGAGTATAAGCTCTATGTCAAATCAATCAAGTGTATGCTTGAAACAGAAGAGTTGAAGTTTGTAGAACATGTAGTGAGTGATGACTGTATATGTCTCATCTCAGAGAAATTGAATGTTATAGTAAATTGACCATGGCTGAGAAATATACACTATGTACAACAGTTTCTTGAGTTGGTCTCATACTATCACAGGTTCATCAAGGATTTTGCATAAATATCTGCATCACTCTCAGATCTCTTAAGAGAAATGAATGCAAATCTGTGAAAGAAGAAGTTTCATTCAATCATCTGAAATGCTGCATGTGAAGAGGCTTTTCTCACACTGAGAGAATGTATAATAACATTCTCAGTGCTTATTCAACCAGATTGTGATAAACCTTTCTACATCAAGACAGACACATCTGAATGAGCTATCAAAGACACTCTTCTACAGATGAACAAGAACAGCAAGCTGCATCTGGTGATATATGATGGTAGAAAACTATTGAACACTGAGCTCAATTATCCAGTGCATGAAAAGGAATTACTAGCAATTAAGCACACACTGGTGTTGTGAGATAGATATATTAACAACAGGCATACAACAACAGTGATCACAGATCATGAAAGCCTTGTCTATCTATAATTAATAACAAAAACTTTTAAATGCTTAGCATGTTGAATCTCAGAGTTTTAAGTATACAATCTTCATATCAAATACTGAAAGGAATCAGACATCATGATGCCTGACACAATCAGTCACAGACTCAATTTCATGAGTGAGAGTTCTGTGAACCAGGTACAAGAAATGTTCATGTTAAACACACTGAGAGAATGCAAGAAATCAGAATGAGTGAATGTCATGATCTCTCACTTGAAGAATGATAAGATGTCAGATGACAAGTGTCTTGTGAAAGTAGTAGAAGAGATGCTTCTGAACTTCAAGCTGGAGAAATTGAAAAACAATGTTGTGCTTTACTGTGATGTAGAATATACAGAAGCTCTCTATCTAGAATCTTCATTTAGATGTGACTTGATGACTCATATGCATAAGAAATTCAGTCACTTAGAAAGCCCTGAACTCATGAGTATACTCAAATCAAGAGCATACTGGCTAAGCATGGCTGAGGACATTCAGATGTATACTCATGAGTGCCTGAATTGCCAGGTTGCAAAAGAATCTAAGAAAGGGTTGGAATGTAAGAAAGTGCAATATCAGATGAAATGTATAATACAACTGTTCAAATGATGAAGAGTGGACCTTATAGGCATATTGCTGCAAATGCTAAATGAAAATCAATGAATAATCACTGCTATTGATTATACTACTGGCTGGCCAGTTGTGAAAGCAGTTTCAGAGGCAATAGAGAAGGTGATAATGAAGTTTCTACATAATGAGATCTATGTCAACTATGAAATGCTGTGTGAGATTCTAACTGATAACAGTGCAAACCTTGTGAGAGAAGCAGTGAGGCATTTCATGACCCAGTTACAGACAAGATATCATAGAACAACATCATATTATTCACAGATAAATGAGAAGATGGAACACTTGAATGAAATCTTGAGCAACATGCTGATGAAATATCTAGTGAGCAAGCCTACAAGACTATAGAATGAATATCTCAGACAGGTGCTATTGATCATGTGAATTTGACAGTATACAGTCTTTAAGCATTCATCATTCTATCTGTTGTATGAATTGCATCCGCGCATCCTGGAGAATGCTTCAGAAAAGATGAGAAAGAGAACAGTTATCATCAGTGTTGAAAAAGAAGAGACTTATAATTGAAAAACCTCATGAAGTAAGAGAAATCATAGACACTTATAAATCAGATGATCTCACTTATTTCAATCTTTCTATAATTATAAGGAAAGAATGAGAAGCAATGAAGAAATCAGATGAATATCACACTTCAATAAGTAATGAGACTGTAGTCAGTTGTACAATAACACACTGCAGACAGTGAGTATAATACAGTAAAGAGCAGTCTCAGAGCAGCAGACTTGCAAATGAATCAGATCACAGAAGAAAAAGAAATTCAGAGTTGAATTTAACTGTTTATGTCAGTTCAATTGCAGAGACCACAGAGGATGAACTATCTGAAACATCCGCGGATGTGTGAGATCAAGCCATCTCAATCTCTGAGAATGCTCAGAGGTTGAGTGAGGTTAGTTTCAATGAGCTGTTTACTGTAGTAGTCTAAGTGAATGAAGAGAGACAGTATAATGCATGAGACAGAATTACAAAGATGAAAGCTGCTGAACCTAGTCACTGAATGCTGTATTATATAGAGATTATATAAGAGTAGTGACTAGCAGATAAAGAAAAAGTGTAAGAAAAGAGATAATGAATTGATTATCAATTATAAGAGTCAGCTGTAAAAAGACAAATGTTATTATACACATCTCATTCATTTTCATATATCACATATTTAATCTATTTTCAATATCACATCATCTGAAAAACATCAAAAACAAAGAAAATCTCAAAACTCAAGATCTGTAAGAGATTTGAGAGCTGCAAGCCACTCTCATAACAACACTGTGTATATCTTCAATTCCTCTATCACTCTGTGTATGACATTAATGTCATTTATCACAAGATTGGTTGAAATGCTAATATAGAAATGTGTACATGTATATATAGAGAAATTGAAGGAGAGCACAGAACTCACAGAATCAGAAGTCAGAGCAGAAAGAATAGAGGTGAAAGAAATAGAAGAAGAAGAAGACACAGAACTGAATGAATAACAGCAGAAGTTACTCAGAGCTGAATGCTTATAATCTGATATGTGTACAACCTTTTTCACAGAAGAGAGAGAGAAAGTAATAGAAGAAGCTTAAGAGTGAAAGAGAATAGTCTCAGCAGTGTTATCATCTTTGATCAGAATAATCTCTGACACTGAAGCAACTAAGAACTATTGTTAGTATATGAAAATTGTAAAATCAGAGATGAAAACAGTTACTGAATAAACATCTACTAGTCTTAGAGTTATACATGTAATTACAACACACACAAGGCTTCTCAGAAAGAGAGAGAGAGATACAGAGAAATGCAGAAAGCAGAACACAGTATATGAATGACTCATTCTCACAATAATATCTCAGACAAGGTGTATGAGCCTCACACCTGTGAGTGTAAAAGAGTATGATATCTGTATTTCTATTTCTGAAAACACAGATATCTTTTACCTGCATCATGAAGTTAGACAACAGATATCAGAGAATAGACTGATATAGATCTATTATTCTGAAGAAATTCATCAGAGCAGATATCTCTGTGATATTACACTTTACAGTTGTAAAAAGTTTCTTAATGTCTGTGAATACTATGACTTCATGTACAGTAAAACTCATAACAATTTCTTCTAAGAATAGAAAAATCAGTGTTAGAAAGAAAAGATGAAAAAGAAAAAGACTTACAATCTCAACACTGTTGAGAGAGAGAGTGATTCTCTGATATAAATGAATAATTGTCTCATCACAAATATTTAAAATGAATATAATAATCAGTGTCTGCAACTGAGCTTCAGATAGTCATGTTATACACAGTCTTTATACAATAAATCATTCTAGAAGTCAGTAAGAAGAGTGAAAGTGTATATACTGAGAAATGTCATTCACTGAGTCTACATAACATTTTCTTGAAACAGGGAGAGCTAGTAAGAAAGGCAGAGATGACAAAATCAGAAGTAGTGAGAGTAGAGATTGCGGGAACAGGAGTAGCAGGAGCATGAGAACCAGACACAGAGACAAGTGTAGAAGATTGAGAAAGAGCAGTAGAAGAAGAAGCAGCAGAAGAAGCAGAAAAGAACACTGAAGACTCAGTTACACATGATACAGATAATTTCTTCATTATTGTATTCTTTAAGTTCTCAATCAATGATTCAACACTGAGTTCACTATTATCAGCAGACACAGATCTGTCAACACATGACAATTCTATATAAATAAAAACAAACATATCAGCATCTGTGTTCATGCAAAATCATGTCAGAAAACATGATCAGAAACCTGCTGAGAAGAAGAAACAGTCAAGAGTGTATGAGAAGATGAAGAAGATGTGTCATCATTCATGATAATACATTATTCTGATAATTATTAGCAGATAAACAAGTCCTGACCATATACATTTCACAATGCATTACACTCACTGCTAATAAACTGCTTGATATGAGCACTACAATGACACTTGTTATAGAAACAGAGAGTTATTATCAGAAATGTATACAATGTAATAGATGAACAGATAGAAAGAGTTGAACAGAAGAAGAGATAGAAATCTTGAATGATAATGACATTCAATGATGATGAAATGAAGAAGATAATTGAAGAATGAGAAAAGTTAGTGAATGAGTGATGTAATATAGTGAAAGTTTCTTTATGAGAGTGTATGCAGAATACTAGCTGAATCAGGAATAGATCACACAATCATGAAACACTAGTGACAAGCTAATCTGCATGAAGCTAGGGCATATGACATGATCATGTGAGTGTGACTGAATCTGGTGAGAAAGAATGTGATTCAGAAGAACATACAACTGTCAGATAATAACATAGTCACTTTCAAACTACTAGTGTACACACATGAGTGTAAAGGGGCCATAGCGGCTGCTAATTAAATTAGTGTACAATATTACAATATATAAGAAGCCGGTGTACACCTGTAATCATACGCTGGCTTAAGCAATTTTTGAATCACAGAATAAAACTGAGTTAATTCATTTCTTTTCTAGATTTAATAAGAAAGAACTATCTCTAACTCTTTTAAATAGAGAGATTAAACTCAGTTTAAATACCAAATGATTAGAAGTATGATTACACTTCAAGTTGAATTTTAAATATTATATTCAATAAAGAACTATCAAGGCAGAAAGACTATTGAACAACATTATCAGACTATTAATAACAGAGAGAGATCTATTCTTTCAGACTATGAGACAGTTATATATAGACTGGCCGCCGGGACCATGAATTTCACGTTTAGTCCCATTTGGTCTGGTCCCATACATTTCTTGGCGTGAATCCCGCTGGGACTAGCTATCAAAAAAACAGGTAAAGTGACTATATATCAGATCTTAAAATGGAACCATGACTTGAAAAAAATGAGAAAGTGGTCCCATTTGGTCCCATTTAGTCCCATTCTTGGCATAAAGTTACTATTTTTAAACATTTTAAGGTTTTTTTTAGACTATTTTTAATTTTTTAAAAAGTAACGCTTTTTGGTAACGCTCAAATGAGATTTAAAGTCATTTAAAGCAATAAAAATAATTTAAATTGAGAAGTGGAAATCATGGTCCCATTTGGAAAATGGGACAAGAGTAGACAGTAAGTCCCACTGAGACAGTATGAGACTACTATCTAATGTTAAAACCGTGTAATGGGATCAGTCAAATTGGTAATGGGACTATCAAAAAATCTGGTCCTGGTCCCAGACACGGTCACACGGTCAGTCTAGTTATATATAGCCTGTATTATCTCAGTAGCTGATTATGAAGTTCAAGTTTGATGAAATAATCAAGAAAATTTCACTGAACTCTTTCAAAGTCTGCAAAACAGAGCTTTAAGAACAATTCTGAGAGCATTCAAATCATCTTCTATTAAAGCAATGAAAATTGAAGCTTCAATTCCTTCTTCTGCTATTAGATTTGAAAAGGCCTGTATGAACTATGCTCTGAGAGTTGTAAAGATGAGTTTAAATCATATAATCAGAGAAAGAGTCTCTTCTTCATTTCTATCAATTAACTCTGAAAATGAACTGAATTAAAATAGATTTCTTGATTGAAATGAAAATAATTCTTCAAAGAAAATGTCTTCTCAACTGTACAGACTATACTCACTGATTAAAAATCAATTTTCTTCTTTAAATATTGAAAAAGTTGATCATGAGAAGTTATCTCTCTAAAGAGAAAAGCTTGAATCTCTTATAGACTTGTAAATAAGTGAACTATCTAAAGAGAAAGAATATGAACAGTATTTAAAGGGAATTTCTACAATTAATATAAAGGACTCTATTCTGATTTATTCAGATGACTTAAAAAATGAGAATTTGAATAGATTAGATACAGACATTGCTTATACTGAAGATAATATTAATTTTATCTCAGATTTCTGAAATTTAGGCTGTGAATCTGAAGTCTTTGACACTGAACTATTTGTAATAGTGAAAGCTTTCAAACTTATTAAAATAAAATCTTATAAAAGAGAAAATAGTTTGAAAGAGATATGAATATTCTCTGATAGTCAAGCTGCTTTAAAAAGACTTAGAAATAGTCAGATTTATAATGATCAAATAAATCTTGAACTGATCTTAAACTTTATTTTATAAATTCAAAAGAGAAGAATATTAAAGCTGATAATTCATCTGCACTAAGTTCCTGCTTATATAAATATTCATGATAATGAATTGGCTGATTCAGCTGCAAAAAAAGATTCAGAATTAAGCAGATCTATTCAAAAAATTATGTTCTGATGTTTTATAAAGAGAAAAATAAAAGAATCTTGTTTAAATAAGTGAAATGAAAGCTGGCAGAAATAAAAGAAGAGTATACATTATTCAAGATTTGAAATAAAACTTAAGTGAAAATCTTGTTTAATTAAATGTAAAAAGAAAATATTCTCATCTATAATACAGCTGAAATTAGAAGATAACTATTTCAAATCTTATATACAAAGATTTGATGATACATTTGATTCAATAGAATGCTCATTCTGCAATGTAAATGAGAATTCTGAGTATATTTTAATACTCTGTGCATTATACAATATTCTCAGAGTCAGATTGAAAGAGAAGTATGATTTAAATCAATTAAATATGAGATTCTTATTCTCAACTGAGATAGAAATTAAATACTTAATAGACTTTCTATCAGAAACTCAAGCAGCTATAAGAAAATGACTGCATTCAGAAATATCTAAATATGAAGAGAAGAAAATTGATCAGATATAGTTCATTAAAACAGCTATATACTATCTTTTAATAATTTATTTTGTTACAGTCTCTCTTTATTTTACTTTACTCTTTTCTTTCTATTCTTTTCTATATATCTATTTAATGTGTCTATCTTTAAGACTGTGTTCTCTTTTCTTTTGTCATGTCAAATGATTTCAAAGTATTAGAAGATGTTAAAATACTGTAATTTGTAAACAGTTTTTATATTCTGAGCTGGAATTTTCTGATTTTGCATATCTGAAATTGGTGAATGTATAATAGTTAACTTTATAGATATAGAAAAAACTCTGAGAACTAAAAGTTCTCAGATAGATGTCATAGTCTCTGACTATATACATCTATAATTGAAGAATAATAATAATAATAACTTTTTGATAATACTCAAATGAGATTTAAAGTCATTTAAAGCAATAAAAATAATTTAAATTGAGAAGTGAAAATCATGATCTTATTTGAAAAATGTGATAAGAGTAGACAGTAAGTCTCACTGAGACAGTATAGAACTACTATTGAATGTTAAAACTATGTAATAAGATCAGTTGAATTGATAATGAGACTATTAAAAAATCTGGTCCTGGTCTCAGACACGGTCACACGGTCAGTCTAGTCAAGCTGCTTTAAAAAGACTTAGAAATAGTCAGATTTATCTCTCTATATATTAAAGAAAAACCAACTTTTCCGTGCAAAAAACGCTGTAACGTGACCTCACGTGACGTCACGTGCACCCCATCAAAAATCCATGGATACGTAGTGGCGCCTGTCAATTGCATCACTCTATCTACTCTCTATCATCACCACCGCCTCTAACGCCCCGTAGCACCCTCTATTACTTCCACTTCATACCCCTCCCTCCATCTTATCACTCACTCTTACCACCTCTATCACCTCTACCACCTCTATCACTTCTACCACCTCTATCACCTCTACCACCTCTACCATCTCTATCATCTCTATCACTTCTATCATCTCTATCACTTCTACCACCTCTATCACCTTTACCATCACTGCCTCTACCACTCCACAGCCCTCTATCACTTCCACTTCATATCTCTACTCTACTCTCATCTTATCACTCACTCTCTTATCATCTCTATCATCTCTATCATCTCTACACTTCTTTCACTCCGACTCTCTCTTACCACCTCTTATCACCTCTTATCACCTCTATCATCTCTATCACCTCTATCATTATCACTGTCTCTACTGTCTCACAGCACTCTCTATCACTTTCACTCTCTATCTCTACTCTCATCTTATCATTCTATCTCTCTCTTATCATCTCTATCATCTCTCTTATTTCTATCATCTCTATCACTTCTCTCTATCATCTTTTTCACTCTCTAGCCTCTCTATCATCATCATTATCTCTACTACTCTACAGTCTCTTCTATCAGTTTCACTATCTCTACTTCTCTCTTACTATCTCTATCATATTTTGATCTCTGTGTTTATAGTATATACTGCTAAATACTCTGTAATAAAATCTCATATGATGTCATATACATCTCTTTGAATTCATGAATGAGATTGAATAGCTGACTCTGCAGTCTGCACAGCTCTGATTAATCTGATAATGATTATAGAGATGATACAGAGTAAAAGAGAGTAGTAGAAGAAGTAGAGATAATGATAATAATAGAGAGAATAGAGACTGAAAGAGATGAAAAGAGTGATAACAGTGAATAGAGATGAAAGTGAGAAAGAGAGTTGTGAGGCGGTAGAGGCGGTGATGGTGATAGAGAGGGCAGAGGGTAAGAGGTGGAAGAGGTAGAAGAAGTGGTAGAGGTGATACAGAGTGATACGGGGTGAAAGAGGGTGATAGAAGGAGAGAGTAGAGGCGGTAGAGGCGGTGGTGATGGTAGAGGGGGTAGAGGGCGGAGTAGGTGGAAGGGGTGAGAGGGTGGGAGCAGGTGAAGAGGCGATAGGGGGTGCCAAGAGTGGACGAGAGGTTGCGACCGGAGGGGGGGGAG